>NW_005054297.1:19511009-19513457 GCF_000277835.1 Geospiza fortis
CGGGCTTGGCGGAAGGCGGGCTCCCGTCTGGCCGCGGCCGGTGCCTGAGGAGCAGCGCGGCTGAGCAGACGGAGCGGGCCCGGAGCAGAGCGCAGCTGTGAGCGCGCAGATGTGACACCGGCTCCCTCATCACGCACCACCTGGGCTTTAATTGAAACAGAAACACCTCCCCCTCCATTTACCACCGTAGGAGACAGTTTTTCTTCGTGTCTATAGAGGCATGAATATAATACACTCCACTTACTTCAAAACACTCGGCAATCTATGATCAAGTCCTCTGCTAATGAAGCCTTTGGACTTCCAGCTTGATCTGGATGCATCATAGCTGTCAGATAAAGCTATCGAATAATAGATACAAAATACTGTATTCACAGGACTCCCCATTAATTTCTGAAATACTGCAAGAAGAACTAGATACCTACAGAACATGCAGATAACAATGTGCTTAGTCAAAATAGAAAAGCCTATTTTCGGCTGGTAATCAAACTGAAGTTCATAGCTCTGTCTTTAGTAAAAGAACCAGAGTTCTAATATTATTTCTTCTCTTTTTTTATTTTAACTACCTCATTTCGGAACATGGAACTCTTTTAAAATGTCTGTGGGAATGATATCTCCAACTTCATTCTTAACATCACTACACAAAGACCCTTCTGAGCTGGCTTAGAAAATACAGGGGGACATAGGAATGTCTACAAAACTTCTATTATGGTTTTCTTTTCACCTTGGACCTTTGCTAATAACAACTAACTTAACTCTCTCTCACCCTATTACAAGATCCGTTGCTGACTCAGGCCAAGTTATCACAGCAGCTGCCCAGAAGCCACATTTTGCCAAAAATCAGATCAAGACATTGTTAATGATTATACAATACTTCCAGGGAAAATAATACCATTCCAGATTATGTTTTCAACGCTGTTCTGTAGAAGGCTGCAATAAACCCACATATTTCAAATGTATTATTCATAAGAAATGTAATACTATCCAAAAAGCTCACACAAATTCCTATAGAAACAAAGACTATACAGATTGAAATAGTAGAATTCTGTGAAACAGGGGACAATAATGGTCTAAGTAGCCAGGTCCTGATGAGGGCAGTCGTGGCAGGCAGTGAGGAAAAATCTTGACCTGAAGCTCTTCAAGTCAGATATGCAACAGACTTGTGTGTTTTGACTGAGCACAAGGGAGAAATTTTAATATAGTCACCAGTGACAAACTCTGCTCAGGTTTGGGGGCAGTTTAATAAAAATGGGAGGCTTTTTGCAGTTCAAATTCTGGACAGACTCCTATCTGTGATAGCTACAATACCAGCCAAGAAAAAGCTAGGAGATGAAATAATGAACTAATATAGTCAGTTTAAGCAAGCAAGTTTCTAGCAATTCCACAGCAATGTTCATATTCTCAGCATCACTTCCAAGGGGTCTAGTTGCAATAAATGGGGTATGAGATCACACAAATATGCTTTTCCAAATTGCTTGAATGGAGCACCTGTGGATAAGCACTTTCTGTCATTGAAAAACCTACTAAGTAAGTAATTACTTCAGGAATATATCCTTTCAGATCTTAAAAGGAGGAGGAAGGGGAACTGGATGCTTAGAGTCAGCTTGTGCAGAGCTTTGGAGCACATTTGAATTTCTGCCCTCAGAGAGCACCATTAATTGCACTTCCTCTACACAAGACTGCCATGGACCTGTGAAGGAAGCAGGATATTGAGTCCCCCAAGAGTCAGACACTATGGAAGAAATGACATCTTCAGATAATCCCTATTTTCAAAGGAAAATTACCCACACTATACATTCTGTACTTCTTTTCTACAAATATGTATCACTCTACATTGAGTAAATGAAGACTGCACCCTATCAAAAAATAGGACCTGGATGTCACTGCAGTGCATCCACTTTCTACATTTTCAGCCAGTTGCAATGGAATTTTCCTATGCTATGATGCCCCCTGTGCTGAGATTCCACTGTCCCATTAATGCCAACACAAATGATTTATGAAATCTATTAGGTGAAACACTAAAGACATCTCAAACATAAATGTTTGCTTAGGAAAATATTTCTATGGAGTAGACAAATGGGGGCTGAAGCAAACTCCAGCACAGATCTCACACTTTATGCCAACACAGCTCATGGCCAAACAGTAGAAAGAAAGATCAAACAAAACCTTGGGGGTAGCTAGAGGGGATGGGGGGAAGAACAGCATATGTGTTTCATTCATACGAAAAGGAAGAAACACTTTTAAAAAAAATTGATTAGAAGGATTATTGCCGTAAATTATGCAGAGCATTAACCATTGAATTTGAACCCATCTTTAGTCTTTATTAATAACTCATTATAGTCCTTTTTCTTAATGTGGAATAAATTAGAGCCCTGTTAATCCATGCAGCTATCTGCAGGTACATTTATCAAGACAGCAGCCACTTTTACTCTCCTTTTTGGAAGCTGCATT
>NW_005054297.1:19513482-19562648 GCF_000277835.1 Geospiza fortis
ATGTGAAAGAATTTCTCTTTCGCTCTCACATTCTCTCTGTCATATTGCCACAATTTAGATCAGTGAAAACAAGTGAGCTGGGGGCCTTGCTGGTATAAAAGGGTGAGGAACTGCCAACAAGATGTTCTTTGTGGGAACTTAAAGCTTTTGGAACTGATTCCTCTTGCCTGATCCAGAAGAGCTCAAATTTTATGGCCTTCATAGCATGTTGCATAGTTCATATTTTTCCAGAGTGCCTGAAAACAGGAGAATTGTGGATGTCGTTACTTTATGGAGGCAGGGCTGTGCTTCAGCTTTTAAACTGGCTGGTTTGCATTCGTCTGAGGAGCGAGGACTATTGCAGCTTAGTCACAATGATTAATTTTGATATTTGCATTTGAATTTGGTCAGATATTCAGGAATTTAAATGTAGTAACAAACATATACCCTCTCTGATAAAGGTAGGTATTATCACAGAGAACTGACACATTCCATCACTCATAGCTGACACCTGGAAAGGACCTGAGAGGTTCCAGTGGAGGTGACTCTGGATAGTCATTGGACCAGAGTGGCCCAGGTACAAGCAGCTGTGCTCCTTGCAGCACATAACACTTCAGTCCTTACTGTTACCTTCTATGAGTGCCATTGTGTCAAAGGAGAAAGCTTTATTGTGCCTGTTTTTCACATGGCAAATGAAGGCACAAAGGTGACTTGTCAATACCACAAAAGTAGTACCATGAGGGAGGGAAAACATGATGCCTCAGATAGTCTTCTGGGGCCTACCCTAATCACTGAGCCTTTCTTCTTCTCATCAAAATAATCACTTCAGCTATTTATCAACATTCATGATGATCAGTGACTTTTATTAAAAGGGAACAAACACGTTTTTAGCCAAATACTCATTCACCTATTTGAATAGTAGTAGCCTAAGTGCCCTGTTAAGACATCCTATCATAAATACTTAATTAGTGTTACAACCACTTCTACCGAGATGTTAGGTGTACTTTAAAGAGATAGGGTTGTCTGCATTACAAAGAAGTAAAAATGGAGTATCCACCTAGAAGCCAAAATTGCACATCATCAGTGTATCACTTTGGAAACCTGTTTTTCTTACAACCCTACAAAAAGACAGGGTATTAAGTTATGAAATTTAAACAATGCCTAAGAGAAAGATTTTTGTCAGATAAGGTATAATTTATAACAGTAACATATATTCTCATGTCTGTTTTACAAAACAGACTTGATCAAGCAGAATAGTTATAATATAGCTTTCCAGTTCTGGCTGGAAATGTATTTTTTTAAAAAAGGGGCAAATGCATGTCTAGAAATTAGTTTTAGGAATACTATCTGATATCAACAGGATTAGCAGTATAATGTGTTCCCATGAGAAAGCACATGTGCCCAAATGTATTTAATAGAGAACATCTTGTAGTTCTTAAGCATTTAAATAGTATGCTACATTGACTAGTTTTTTCTCGCAAGTGAGGATTAAGATGGGCCATTTTTCATGCAGTAATGATGCTGATTTAAATTAGAACAGACTAAGACAATAATGAGCTCACAGATTCAGTGTTCAAATCTGAAAACAATAAACTTTTTTTCCTTTTTATGTTCAAATCTGAAAACAAACTTTTTTCCCTTTGTCATTTACATAGATAAATTGTAACTCTATTTTTATAACCCCTTTTAAGATTGCATTAAGAATTTTACAGTTTCAGATCATTATTTGCCTAAAAATACAAGTGGAAATTGTAAGCAAGTAGATGTACCTGGGGTAGGACAAGAGTTATAGCAAAAATACAGTCCTTTCAAAAAAGGGATTGAACTATGACACATTTCTTGAATATAAGTGGGTAACATGTGGGGTTTTCTTCCTTAGAAGCAACCCAAAACTACCCATGTACATTTGTACTGTGATTTTTGAGTGCTGTAGATTCATATATTGAAGTAAAAGATGTTCTTCTGCTCCTTGTCAGATTTCCCAGCAAGCTCAATGCAGTGCAAGGCCAAGTATAAAATGCACAATATTTCTATTTATCAGCACCTAGATTTTTGCTCCCTAACAGTAGACTGCCCTGAATCATCCCACTCTACACTAATTGGTCATATATAAAGGTATGACAAAATACAAATTTACAGAAGGAATACCTCGATCTCCAAAATCTGAAATATGAAAGACATAAATATTAATCATGATGCTTTTTATAGTACTTATATAGTTCTTAGGGGTTTTTTTTAACCTAAGTGCTAATACCTACAATACCAGCCAGCCAGCCAGCAGAGAAAAAGGGCACATATGCTTTGAATGATTAACACAGCTCTTGGAAACACAAAGCACACATGCTTTCCTTATCTTATAGTACAGCTAAGTGAGGAGGAGGAGAAGGACATTTTCATGGAAGTTCTGGGGGATTAGATTATGTATCAATGAGCCCTTTGAAATAAATATGCCCCCCCCCAAAAAAAAAACCCCAAAAGTTAATTCTGTTTGTTTCAGAAGAACTGCTATATGAATAACAGTAATGAGAGGAAGTGATAAAAAATTAATGCTCTAATGTTTTAATGTTATTTTACCTAATTATTGAACAAAAGGCATTAGTAGTTTAGGGAAAAGTGTTTTAAACCTTCACTAAAGAAATAAAAATCCAGTTGTAATCTGAACCTTGTATCTCTCTTTAAACTGAACTCTCTACAAATCTGAAACCTGTTTGTATTTGTGAGACTCACTTCAACACATCATCACGACCCTGAAAGATCCTAAACCACACAGTTGCATCTCTTCCTCCTTCGATTTTTTCTACTGTTTTCCCATTTTTCTCAGTAACCTCTATCAGCAGCTGCTACCCACTGCTCTCCTCTGTAAAAGAAGGCAAAGAAGCGGCTGCTTCCATAGCTCTGAACTGGAGACTGAGCGTCTAATCTTCATAATGGGCAGCTTCCAACTGACTAAGTTTTGGTTTACATTTAATACTTGGGTCCACAGCTCTAAATCCCTCTGGATTACTGGATTATTTTTTTAATTAAAACTTTACACCTTTTTCAGAAAGAAAAATAGGAAAATATTTACTGCAAATGAAAATGGCATAAAATTTAACTGTCAGAAAAAAAAATAAATTTGTTATGTAAACTCATGAGATACAGGATGTCTCTTAACAAAAAAGATATGTATAGGCTGTTTGAAACAATCCATTCAGAGTAAAATAGTTTTTATAGAAGTCTGTCAAAAAGAATTGGCTTTTGTGAACAAACTACGCTATTGTGAATCTCTTAGAACTGGTAAAGACCACCAGCAGGGCAATCCTATCAGTATAAGAGAATAAGTTTTAAGAAAAACCACTCTATTCTTAATGATAAATCTAGAATTTCATACCTCTAGAAAATTATAACTTGTATCCTGATCATAGTAAGAAAAAGAAAAACAAGAAAAAAGGGAAAAAATTCAAGGTACTGCTTTGAAATTATATCTTTAAAAAGATAGTTTAAAAACAGTGGCACACACACACAGAAAAATCAATATCCGTGTGATTCTAACAAAAAAAACATTTCACATATTTCTTGGAATAAGCATTATACTGATCGTGACATAAACTGTGTGGCTGGGACTGCGGCTTCAGCTGCTGCCGTCCATCTTCTGTTTTGTCTTTGTATTACAGGAAAGATGACTGAAAACTTGCTATGTCATTTAGCCATTGCTAAAATTATGCCATTTAGAAATTTCTTTTTTGCTCAGTAGAAAGTAACCATTTATTTTCTCCCAATTACAGTTTCTCCTCGCTCCCTTTACATCATAACTCTTCGGGGAAAAAACCCAACCACCAGAGCAAAATTTCTTTTTACACAGTTGCTGCTTTGGCAAGATCAGAAAAAAGTGTCATCCTTTGGGTGAGTCTGTCAAACAGATTTCTTACATACAGTTTGAGAATGTTCATCTAAAAGTACTCTATCTGCACTTCGGTGTGCTTATATGACATTTATTGCCTTGGAAAGGTGGCATAAAAATTATTTCACACTCCTCTGACACCTGGTATGAGCCATAGCCCTGCAAGTGGTCTATATACAAAATGGTTATACAAATCATAAATGTAAAATAAAATTAATACTTTCCAAAATATTAAACTGGTTTTATATATATAAGAAACTCACTTTGGGCTGCTGTTAACTAGACACCTTATTACATTTCCTTGGAGGAAAACAAAAAGTGGTTTTCATAAGGCATAAGAATAGGGTTTGTATGCACTTTGAGTCCACTCAGAACTGTGTACATAAACAAACCTTCCTGTGGTAAACATTCTGGCAGAGGATGAATGCCTGGTGATAGGTGGGTTGTTAGGCATAAGACTAAGTGCTGCAGGGCATCTAGAATTGCATTTATGGCACACCTTGATGTGATTTGTTGGATATTGATTGTCCTAGAGAGAAGGTGATCATTTTTTACATTCTACCCAACACATCTAATATTTGCCAACATGCCAAACTGCTAGTGAAATGATTTTTCCCTGTATGAGCAGGTGTTGCATATTCAGAAACATGGTGTAGACACTTCTAAGAATTTTAAGTTATCATTTACTTAAAAGGGAAGAAGGGAGATGAAAATATTTTTACTTAATAGTTTGTGCTCATACACAGAGGATGAGGCTGTACCACAGGTCTTACAAGAATCACGTGGGCTTGACTTTCTTCAGGGAAGGCTAATCATTGCACAGGTTTCCAGAACATAGTATATTACATAGAAATTATCACATGCAATACTCCCAAAAGTCTCCTCACTTTTTTCCTCATACTCTATTGATTTGCTTGGCATGCCTCTGCATAGATGTCAGACTGCCATGGATCCATGTGTGTTCAACAGCTTCAGAAATCACAGTTTGGCTCTGTCAGTCAGTTACTATTTTCACAGCAGCCAACTTTATCACTATCATTTCCTAATTCCATCATCTAAATGATTTTGTTAACTGCATTCCACTAAAGACCTTCCCACAAGCACTGCCAGATTTGCAAGCTTTGGTGTTATCTGCCAAGAGAAGGAACTCAAAGTCCAGCTGAATTATCTCATACTAGAGCCCTTAAAACATGAACAAGTAGTAAAATATTCAGCCTAAAAAGTATTTCTCAAAGAAAATCAAGAAAGTAACTACAGTATGTATATACAGAGGGCATACAAAAGCTAATGGCATGGCACGGGTTTTTGGAGTCCTGATTAATCAGTGCAAGTCACAGGAAAGACCCATCCCCCCCTTCCCTACCCACCATATGCTGACTTAAGAGCAAAGCATGCAAAGTGTAACCCTGAATGAAAAACTATATGGAAGACAGAAGCTGCATTTAGCATTGATAATGCCAATGTGACTGTATCAATTCTGAGGCCAAAAATCAGAGAAGGTCAGAACCCAGCCTGCTAGAGAAGGATTCAAAGGTAAGGACAATGTTCATTAAAAATGCAACTTTTATTGCAAAAGTCCTGAAGATAACTGAATTTATAAAACCTATCCTCAGTATTGGTAACTGTGCAGATACAGCAAAACCAGTGTTTCAGTGTCCATGTTTCTTTCTACAACAGTGTTTCCTGAAGTATTTTCCCACATGCACTCAACCTGCCTTTGCTTCTCCCTGCTATCTATTATACTGCAAGAAGCATTGTCAGCCTTTTCTCAAGAATCTGGATGTTTCCTTCCTTCCTTCCTTCCTTCCTTCCTTCCTTCCTTCCTTCCTTCCTTCCTTCCTTCCTTCCTTCCTTCCTTCCTTCCTTCCTTCCTTCCTTCCTTCCTTCCTTCCAGTTTCCTGGGGATGCTTGTGCTTCCTTGAGTGTTGAAATTTTCATCTCACTGCATTTGCCTAGTATTTGGCTGGTAGGGTCAAAAGAGTACAAAAGTATGGAGAACAGCTTGTTCTTAAAATTGGATAGAAAATCTAGCAAAAAACGTTAATTTTATTATAAGATCTCTACTCCACATTTCTCTCATCTCAATTCACTTTCTGTAGATATGCTGTTCTCACATCTCTGTATCCACCACCCAGAGACCCAAACACTTTTTTCTACAACAGGGGTGATGCATACATACACACTTCAGTCATTTATCTAGGCAAAGGCAGTGATTGTTGAAAAATGAACTCCAGGAATTGTTGCCATCAGTTCATCCCTCCTTTGAATTGCCCTTCCCCATATTTTCCACCTACCTTGGTGGTAACTTTGTGGGGATGATACAGAAAGTCTCCAGTAGAGTCTGTGCTGAAGGGCAGAGCACTGATCCTGCAACTCATTTTGAGACAGACCCTCAAATGTGGTATACTGGAATCTGGGTATTAGAAATCCTTCTTTCTACTTATGTGGCCTTCCAGAAATTCTTCTGAAATTTCCCAGGAGTCAGTGCTTCCTGCAGCTGGACCACAGGCACTGGAAAAAATACTCCAAGGGCTATGTTGAGCCACAGTGGCACTTGCTGTGATTGTAGGGGAAATGCAAAATGGAATTATTCCAGAAAGAATTCAATTGGTTGTGGTTTTCAGTTCTCAGGACTCACCCAAGTATACCAAGTATACTTGGGAAGGGATTTGTTGCTATCCACGTCACTCAGGACAGCTAGATGGAGAGTGCTTAGGCAGGTACTACATGATTTCAATACCTCATCTAAAACTATTATACTCTAAAGCCTGGCACAAGAATTTATCAACTGAAGTCCATCAGTATTCTTTGCCTTTTTTTTGTGAACACTCATACTAACATCCAGCACAAGGGTCACATTGCTGTTTAAAACCCTCCTGCACTAAAGTAAACACACCTGACACTGATAGATTTCCTGAACTACCCTGAGGCAGAAGCCATTTCACAGATGGAAGAAAAAAAAAAAAAAAAAGATAATCCAAGAAAAAACTGCTTGAGAGAGAGAATTTGGCTTCAGGTTTTCTAAATATTATCATCTATATTTCAATCTGGAAAATTCTCCAATTAATAGAGATATTTTCACTATTGTAACAGCTTTTTTTTTCCCCTGAAGCATTCAGAAATTGATAAAGCTGGACCTTTTGCTTTGCTGCAAATTTTTGCATGCTGATTAAACAAGTAAAAAATATGTCCCCCTACAGAGGAAGAAGGGGTATTGTTAGGAAGAGAATATTTTAAAAGTTAGCAAAACCATCCAAGAAAATCTATCATATGTAACAGTGTCTGAAAATCTGAAACACTTAGAGATGAATGTGTAACTCCCCCTAATGGATGCATATTTGAATTTATCTTAAAAGAAAATGTCAATAACTGTAAATCCTATTGCTAGAAATAATACCACTGTTATATCACATTCACCTTTCTAGCTTTTTAAGGGATCTCTTAAGGTATGCATCTGTGACTTAGAATAAACATTAAATTACTATTAGTGTAATTTTGTTTTCTTAGTGAGTTTTATTATATAAAGTCTTAAATATATGTGCCTTTCAGCACATTTCTAAGGTACACACTCAGTAGCCATTAAAATTCCCTTAAATTATCTTCGATCAGTCATTTCAACTTCTGTTTTAGCTAAATGTTTTCCTGTTTCTTAAAAAGTCAGCAAATTGCTATAAAAATGACAGTGACAGGCCACAGTGGTTTGGATTCTGTGGTATAAAGAAACACTTCATATATGCACAGCTGCTGGTAATGAATGCAGCATGTCTGAGGCCTAATCTTGGACAATTTCCTACATTTCTGACTGCAGTCTCCTTGGCAAAATTTCTGAGACTGTATTATCTATACATCCCAGTGTTTCAGCCAAAACTTTTCAATACTAGAGTTCGACACTGTGCGCTGGCTTTCAGTAGCCTGTCCCCTCAGAGTTAACAACTTTTTAGGAGTCTTTGCCCTAAGTCTCTTCTAACAACAATTTTTATTTTTCTTTTCTAAAAAGCATCGTGTTCTACTCTACCACCCCGTTAAGATACGGCAGACAGATTAAATTTCTACATAATACAATTCCTACTAGAGAAAGATGCCAGAGTGACAGCATCAGACACTAAAATTACATTTGTCCACCACCCAACTACAGTAACAGCAGCAGCAGCAGTGGGGTTGTTTTCAGAACTCTCAAATTTAAGCTACTGAAACATCGAGGGTAAATGAATAGCTCTAGAGGTTGCTCTGCCAAGACTTCTGATAAGCCTGGATGTTGCTATAATTGGTCTGTGATACTGTGACCAAGTGGTGTAAGTAGGGCTGAGATTAAAGGCTGGATTCTACACAGGTCAGACTGGCTGAAGGAGGCAGTGAACCCGGCTGCTCATAGTGGGGACAGACTCTACATCTTGCTCCACTCCCAAAACCAGTCATAACCTAAACACAGGTTTCCTCCTAATGCAGCCCAAGTGCAAAGAAAAATGCAGCAGTCTGAAATGAAGCTATGGGTGTAATCCCAAGTGACTTTTCCTAGGTTTTTATTGTGTGTTTGAAAAGAAATTTAATAAATCTGGTGTTGTTCTTTTTCAGTTTTTCAGTTTAAATGGGACTTATATATTTTTCTGTTTTTCTTTGCAAGAAGTAGTTCTTAGCAAAATACGCTCTTAAATAGGATTTACCCAGCTGTCAAATTCTACTCTGTAATGCCAACAGAGTGAGATTCAAAATGATGGATGAACATATTGTTAAAATAATTACATTTTTAGGCAAAGATAGACATGTTCTTGTATAGCAAAAAGGACAAAAATAAGCTGATAGGCAAGAAGATAGATAAAATATGTTTACCTGCACCATTGATTATCATACAGAAATATTTCTAACATCATGTAAGAACACAAAAGTTAAAAATTAAGTACTCAGAAGCAAAGATCTGCATTACAAACCAAGATATGTGGAGAAGATATTGGGGAGAGCTATAACTGTAACTGAAGGAGGATATGCTACAAAGTGAAGCCTGGCACAATAACAAGAAAGAAATAAGAGCAACAATATTTTGCTGCCCAGGAATTTTGCTGATTTTCTTTTTAAAATGGAGCTAAAACTAAACAATTAATCTTACTCTGATTAAGTAATTATTGTCTAATTTTACCCTGGATTATTTACTGTAATCTATAAAAGTAACTATTAACCATCTTGTAACAGGATAGTTCCACCCCCTCAAAAAAACCAACCAACCAAACAAACAAACAAAAAAAGCTGAAACGTACCCCACAACAAATAGACTAATGCCTTTAACTAAGAGTCAGTCTAACTATGGTTATATGTTGAAACATGTATTTTCACACCTGTCTCATATGGACAATCAAACTGCCAGGGCCAGCCATGACAGAGATTTCCTTTCTTCCCCTTACAGAAAGTATTACTGAGATTTGTTTTGTATGTTTGACAGAGAGTAAATTACATAGATATAGGAGATCCTCTGAAGATTTGTGATCCTTGTGAAAGAGGTTAATGTGAGTCAAAGAACATCAGAGTTTAGGATATATAAAAAAATACAAATGCCAGCAGTCATTGTTTTAAGACAATAGCACAGTTTTGATTGTTGGATTTTCTTGAAAAATATCTTTCCTATTACTTCTGGGATTCAGTTCACAGTTCAACTCCAGTACACAACTCTACAGATGCTGCGTTCATCAAAATGCCTCAAAATACATTCAATTATGCAGTTGATTATTTAAAGCCACCACTCACTGTTCAGCACTTGTTGGTACAATACCAGTTTTGCATTGTGGGAAACATAAAAGAGCAAATGAATGTTTTTTCCCTTTCATTTTGCTAAAAAAAAAAAAAGGAACATCTATGTCTTCCACTTCTCCAGACCCTAATATTCATGCCTTATAAAGTACAAAAGTATGGACATATGTAACTGAGATGCTTTTCTGCTACTAAACATTGCAACAAAACATAGATGTTTAGACAAAACGAATGCAATCTCTTATACAAAGAATACATAAAACAGAAGTTTAAACTATGCATATGGTAACACACAGAGTGCAGCACTACAATGACAGCTTTCACAAATTCATATACCTCGCTCTCTTCAAATATTTTCACGGTCACAATTGTAGACAAATATCAACAATTTGGTCCCTCCAGATCAAACTGGAGGAAGTTGGTGAAAAGCCACTTGGATGATTTGAATATTGGAGAACTTGCCACATGAAGAGACGTTTGAAGAAAAGATTTGGGTAATACAGGGAGGAAAAGACTCATAGGGACCTAATAAAGGTCTCCCAGTACCTAAAAAGAGTTTAGTGAGAGGATGGAAGTACTCTCTTCAAAAGCGTGCATGGTAAAAGAACAAGAGTCTGTGGGTCCAAGCTGCTTCAGGGGACATTCCGTCTGGATGTTAAAAAAAAGAAAAAAAGCTAAGAGTTGGGATCAGGATCTTCCTTGATGAAAATGATTTCATATAATCTCTGCTTGAGACACAGCTCTGCATCCTGAATCATTATTTCTCATCCACAAATTACCATTTCTTCTTTAAGTATCTTGCCAAACAAAATGCCATACACGCAGAAGAAAAAAAAAAAGCAGATAAAGAGTCATACTGCTATCAATATTCTTCATTTGTTTACCTACATACTTTCTTTTATACATTCATGTGGTGCTAAAGTGATCTGAGAAACAAAAACTGATTTGGAAGGGTTTGGGGTTTTAAAAGATATGGTGCATTAACAAAGTACTGTAACAAAGCTGCAAAATAAAGCAAAACAAATCTAGTTGTGAACCAGTAGCCTACATGCAGATAAACTAACAGGATGTCCTAAATTCACCTATACTTCACTTTTCATTGCCAGTGAAAATTGCAATGAAAGTTTAATTTTAATGGAGCATATGGACTGTAATAATGTGAATGTTCATTTTATTTTTTCTATGTAAAAGAGTGACAGTACTCTTCTTTGATGGGCTTAACATACCTTTTCTATGAATAATATGAGAAACAGGGGAAAAAAGACCATATAGAGTGAAGTAAGTAGAGAGCTAATGTCAAAGCATGGTTGACTGATAAAAACAGCTAAGTGACAGGCAGCATAAATTATCTCAGCTCCACTAGTTTACAAGCACATATAGGTGCAGAGCATTTGGAAAGGATTCTTACTTGACAGTACTCAGAAAGCCAATTGCCAAATTTTTAGCTGCAAACACTACTGCTCTTTCAACGTTTCATTTAGCTACAAATAGACACCTAAATGTATATATACACACAGAAAAAGAAGTATTTATTTCCAGAGCCCTGGAGAACCGTTACATAACCAAGTAAAAATGGAACTCTGCTTGCTTTGAGACTGTTGCCATTCCTCTCCTCAGTGAATTACATCATCCCTTTCTGTTGTGGGAAATCTCTTGCTGCAGTTCAGTACTAGCAGAAAAGTCCCTTCACAGGAAAAAATGTTCATGATAGGGCCATACAAGCTCACAGCAAGGGCAGAAACACTTCTGTGGGTATAGTGGCTCAGGCCTCAGGCAGAGGTAGGTGAATATGGGATCCAGAGAAAACAGCAAGATGATGCAGTTATGTTGGATATGGTACAGGAGCTGACTGCCTAGCCCAGAGGATGAGCTCAGATTTCACTATTCCTTCCTAAAATGAGAAGAAAAGGAGAATCCAAGTTCACCCGAAGCCTGGTGCCTGAACCAACTGGCAGGGTCTTACCAGTGTGTAACCCTTACACCAGTGATATTAACAGCTGTATAAATAATGACTGTACATCTCTATAACACATTTGCAGAAAATTAAATGTATAAAGCAATAATATTTAAATTTAAAAACATAAGTGGAGAGGTTATATTTGCAGCAGTGTACTAATGAATTTTTTACTTTGTTGTAGACTGAAGACAGAAATTTATCACTCGCTGAATCATATTTTGTATTACTAATTTTGAAATTACTGATTTTGCTTCCATTAATTTTGAATTACAGACTTAAGATAAATGAAAACATTTAATTCTCAAAAACACAGAGCTAGAGCACTGAATTTTCTAACTATAAAACCTGTCATGGTGTCAAAACTCAGGGAAAAGGCAAGAATGCTGTCTGGTGAAATACAGGTAATTATTGTGGCTTGACAAAACTAGCAGAGAAGAAATAATTTTAACATTATTCTTCAGTAGTTCATTATTTCTCCAGAGAGTAAGTGACTATTATCTTTTAGGTACTGGACTTGGTGCTCATCCCAGCATGCTTCACAAAACCACAAGTAGAATTACTTGAACAGAGCTTACAGTAGAACAAGTTTATTTTTAATTTGATACAATATTTGTTCTCAATTGTAAAGTGACCTTCTTATTTTAGCATAATATTGACCAGTAATTTCTAAACCCGAGGCTGAAATTTCAGATACCTGAAAGTACAATTACCACCATGTGCTCCCTCCTTACTCAAACTTGTAATGAACAATGAAGGAAACAAAGCAACTTTTAATAATCTCAAAAATTCTATGGCTGCTTTTGTATGGCACAGCATTGACTCATAATTCATCAATGTATATGGGATGACTAACATCTATCTCACCTCTCAAATGGGTTTTCAAGTATCTGCCAGAACAGGGAAGAAGTAACCTGGAAAGCTACAAACTTAAGAGTTAAGTATGAAAGACTTTCTGGATAGGAAGTTAAGACCATAATTTCCAGTGTTTTTATTTTCTTCACCTTCCCTAAAAAAAGCTTCCTTTCTGTATAACCTGGTCAGAAAGATACTTTATTCCGGACAAAGCTTGTGAGCTAGACAAGGCTGAAGTCAGCCAATCTCTCCATGGCTTGAAAATTGTGTAAGTGCACCCAGAAAAAACAAGGAAACAGAATGAGCTGCTGTTCCTGGGATCTCTCCTGACACCATCAGATTTACCCAAAGCAGATCAACCCCAGCACATTTCAATGAACAAATCTTGTGAAGTCCCATGCATTGCTCATACAGGTGGGAACATCTGGATTGTTTGACAGCAAGCCCACTCAGCGGGGAGCCTACCTGGACATCAGCAGTGCTAAGAAAGCTTGTGGGAAGAAAGGTGTCTTCTTGAAATGGCTGAACCATGGTGAAACAGACACAAAAGAGAATTAGTAAAGGAAAGAGGCAGTGACACTCTCAAGCAGGAAAAGCTAGCATCAGACCTAACAGCCCTGCTCCCTCCTGTTTAATTACTCTTTCTTGCTTGATCCAAGCACCAGAGCAAAATGGTTCTCTCTAACTTGAGACCCAGTTTTTGAAGGCTGGGAAAATAAAGATGGAACAAATAAGTGAACAGGCAGTGAGTCCCTGTTATGCCTTTACATTTCCTTAGGAAAGGGAGGTCAAATAAGAAGGTACCAATGTACAATAAGCTTGGTGTACTAGAAGAGGGAGCACAGGGGTCGTGGGGACACTATCAGGATCCAAAATAAATTTACATGTATATTTTGACTGGTTAATTATTTATGGAAAGTCCTATTTGACTTTTAAATTTTGGTTTTGAATTAATTTTCTCCTTTCTCTGCTTCACAGCTAATTTTGTCATGAAAATACAAAATACAATGAGAAAGTACCTGCAAGCACAAATTAGATTATGTAAAACTAAATTACACACTCCAAGCCTTCAGTAAACCTTAAGCATTTTTGTATAACTTATACCAGTCTAAAGCTGCCAAAAGGGGAGGTGTCTGCCTCCCTCCCATCCCTTTTGTTAGATCAGCCTGTACAGCTGCAGGATGAGTTGGTTCAGCTGGCTGGTGATGTAAAGTAATTTCTTTCAGGGTTAGGATACAGTTCCATTAAAGTTGACATTAAAATATTTAGTGCTGCTGCAGTTATGTCCATCTCCAAACCTGCCTCCTGTGTTTTGTCAACCGTGCTGTTTGTCTGACTCTGCAGGGAGCAAGTTCAAGCCACTAAATCTTTGGGAAACTATCCAAAGAATTTGGGGGCAGAGAGAGTGGGGAGAGGATCAGGGAATAATACTCTGCTGGCTCAATGGCCTCAGCTAGATCACTAAGAATTTGGATGAAAGCCTGTCCCAGCACAAAGAAGTAACAGCCACTGCATAGCAAGGCTCAGGATCAAGGCAGCCCTAGCAGAGCCTACACTGCCATCAACCATCACTCCTGCATCATCCAGTGAACTGACAACCTCTGTGTCTGTGCAATTAAGTACTAAGTCTGCAAAAGAAATGGCCCCTGCCTTTGTTTGGAGTCAAGTGGGATGGGATCATCCCCTTTCAAGGAATATGGATATTGGATTGGATACTGTGGGGGAAAAATTGTTACATCAATAGATCAAGAAGGTATCAATATGCAATTCAGCTTTTTTTCTTTTAATCTTTTGAATCAGAGATTTTCTATGTTTTATTGAAAGAAAGGGTATGGAAAAGTAACATTAAACAGCTCATAGTTGGAAAAAACCAGTGGCCTTAAGAGATTTTTTTTCTAATGAGGTCTTATTAATTTATTCAACTGGAATAATTTGGTAATTATTCAAATTATGATTTATTAATCCTTATCTGGCAAAGGAGTTAAATTCCATAAATAACTCCAAAAAACCAAAACCCAGCAGTGAATCAAAAGATATATTAAACTGAACTAAAACAATCCCGAGACAGCTGGATCATGAAAAATTGTTCAACTCACAGAACATTTAAAGGTTAGACCTCTATTACAGGTAAAAGAAAGAAGATCATAGAGAGAGAAAAAAAGATTAATATAGTGAGTACCTGGTGCTTCTTTTATTCATTTCATTTTTACTGTAAGGCCACCATTTTGCAGATGGTCTGAAGTATCACATTCCTTACCACCTCAAAAGGTTCTATATCAATTATTCTAACTATGGCTGTAAAAGAACAGCCTACAGACAGCTGCTAGAAATAAAAGACATTATAGAAAAAGTTCCCTAGTACCTTTCTTCATGAAGATTTTTAAATAAAGAATTCAATTGTAACACAGCATAAACCTGGCAGGTTCATATTCTTGCATGTTACAAATGGAAGCCAGACTCAAAGATCCCACTGCAAGCACAGAGAACATTGGCCACAGAGCTACCAGTAGTTAAATTTCTGGTTTAGCTTCATTTTAGGAGAAAAGATAATGATTAAAATTCCTGGCAGTTGGAAATCTTTCATAAAACCACAGAGATGGTTTCAGTGGTTAATTAGTCTGGATGCTAAAAAGCCACTGAATGTAAAATGTTCACGTTAAAATTTACGTGAATGATTTCTACATCATTTAGTCACTTATCTTGCCAGAAAAAAAGTCAGCCTTGTAAAATTATAAATAGTCAGTATTTATAGAGCATAGGGAACAGCACTGTCTTACTTCATTTCTTTAAAAGTTTGCCCATGTTAGACAACTGCACAGAAGTCAACATTAACAACTGCAAGAGCCTTTGAGACAGCTCTTTTAATATCCTTAATGGAACTTCACTATAAATTGGCATCAATGTTCGCAGTCTTAACTCATCTGCTTTATGTCTACCTATTGTTTTACTACATATTTTTGCAATCCTGAATGAAGTTATCTGTCAAGAGCACTTGAAAACATCCAGTACTAATAGCTGCAATTTAATATTTCCATGGGAAAAGTAAATATTTTCTTGTATGATCTAACAGCCTCTTTGCCACCTTTTCCTCCATTTAACTACATAAGATAAATATTTATTGAAAACCCCAGCATTTTCTGCCTTACTCTGGGAAATTCTTTTGGTTTTGTCTAGATTTGGTTAACATTATTGGGATTAATTCAATTTCATTTAAACAGCTACAACAAGAAGCCAAACATCTGCCCCATTAAAGGAAAGAGAGAAAAAAAAAGCCACCAAACGTTGTGGTCATGGCTTTCTCCCTAATTTTTCCTTCTGCTTTTTCAGTGTTCTGAATTTCTTAGCTGATATATACTAATTATCATCCAATTATGCTTTCCTTCAGCTGTTTTTCAATACACATCCTCTCAAACAGATTTATTTAACAGGGCTTTTTGTTTCCTGTCTAAGGCAGCTTTCAACACAAACTCGAAAGAATCATTTCAATTTTGGATTTGATATTATTTTGAGCTTGTAATGTGTGTTTTTAATTTACCAAGAGAGATTTTACATTACAGTTTTTCATACAGAAAATATTTGCTGGTTTTCATTTTTGTCTATGCAGGAGTCATGAATTAATCTGTTCACTCATCTTAGACAACACTAACTGTGATTTTTTTCTTCTTTTTTAGCCATCAATATACATTTAATAAAGAATTTAGTGCACCAATTTTCTAGATATCTATGATTTTTCTAATGGCTGAATCAATTTAGCACTGTCAGCATAAGCCGTACAGAACATTCAGTCTCCATGATAATACGTATTTTTTCTTCGTATTGGATATTATAGGCAGGTTCGTAGAGAATCATATTGTCCCCTGGTGTTTTATGTCATAGATACTTGATCAGGTTCAACACCGAGCACAATTTCGGAACCAATCTCAACTACTTCAGTTAATGCTATCATGTTCTATTAGGTAATGACAAAAAGGTGGAAAAACCCAGCTTGGCCATACAATGCACTCTCTCCATGGAAACATTTTATATGTGATTTAAATTGTGCAAACTGAAGTAAAATGACAAGAAAAAAATTAAGTTTGTTCAGTGAATCAGTAATTTCAACCAATATCACAAATAAATTGTCATGCACCTTACTACCAACATTGGCACTACACACTCTGCACTGTTACTTGACATATTTTATAATCAGATTGTAGTTCCTATAAGACACACATAAACTATGAAGTATAGATATTGTTGTAATAATGTTCCTACTAAAATGCTATTTGTATTCTTAGCATATTAATTTTTCTTCTTAATAGTTTATTGCCTTTTTTTCTTCTACCTTTATTTGATGTTACTGAAGTGTTTTTATTTATAGACATTCCTATTTGCAATTTTGGAAATGTTTGTCATTTGTCTTTTATGTATAATGTAGGTGAATTGTATTTGTGATTTCTGTTGTAAGTACATTAGTTTCTATACCCTATACTCAAAAAGTAATAGCCTTAAAATAAATTTTCCCTTCATCTTCAGACACACCTGAATGTTGTTAGGCCTATCAGCATACATGGGCTTATTTTTTCATCCTGAAACTGTTAAGAGTTTGTGTTCAAGTAAGGCATGGCTTTCTTATGCAGCCCTTCTACAACTACTGTGTCTAAATATTTTTTTTGCATTTATCTATTAGTGAAATAAAGATAATTATAACACAATAAATCAAATGTAGAATGCAAGATTGTACTGCATTTCAAAGATCTGGCAAATAAGTGAAGAGATGAGCAATTCTCCCCACAACTTGTTACCAATAGTCATTTGGCATCAATGATTTACTACTGTTGAGAAAAAAAACCCAACTTTTTTCTTTTACCTCTCATTTCCTACTTTAAAAAAATAAAAAATGTACATGTGAACATATTTCAGACAGATAGAGACTTAGCATTCCTCACTGGCATCAAACAGACCACTGTCAAAAGGATGAGACAACCATGCAGTCAAATGTGCCATCAGGCTTGAAAATCTCTGTGGTCAGCAAACTTTGTTGTACAAAAAGGCTGACCTTTACTATCTTATTATATTTTATTTTTAAAGAAGCGTTAATTTGGATATCTGTTAACTCACACAAAATTAGATTTAATGTGGTCTTTCATGCTTCTGGATGAGATGCTGATTTACGGGTTACCACCAGCAGGTGCTGAACAGAAAAGAGTAACTTGTTAACTTGGACAATGTCAAACTGGTTTAAATTGAATGAAATGACATGAAAGAAATTAGTTGAAAGGCTCCAGATTGTTTTATAATGCTTTTTCACAATGCATTATTCTCTCATAATGATTTTAATGACTGAAAGAATATTATAGACACTAGTTACATGAGTGCTAATTTAATAATGTTATATCATATGATAAAAAGGGTAAGTGTGTTTTTCATTCTATCTGAGTATTAAAAGTGGCTGGGTTTTATTAAATTCCTATAAGGAAAATAAATCTCATTTCTTGGTAAAAATCAGTGGGACATTAACAATAATTACTATACAACCAATGTGCAAGTAACTATGGTAATGAAAATATAATAAGAATCTGCAACTCATATCTAGATTCTTGGATTTCTTGATTACTCTTTGCTTTCAAAACCAGACCAGGTTTAACAACAAATGAGCTCAAAAAAGACCGTAAGTTACTTTCAAGAATGTGCTACTGTTTTGTAAAATGGGGACATGCCTTCCTTCCATTTATTATATAAACATCTTTCAAACTATACACATCTAAGGATGGATGTCTTCATACAGATGCTGAAATACCTGACCTGGCAAGTATGCAAGTAGCTCTGAGCTGCAAAACATCAAAGCATGTTAGCACTGTGCTGTACCTCTTGACAAGGTCTATTAGTCTGGGTGAAGCTCCTGGCTAATGCAGGCAGACTTCTGCACCCAAAGTGGCACGACTGCAGAGTGTTACTGTGGAGCACACAGATCCATCAGTCAGTCTCTGCACAAGCTGCTGTGCCTTGGAAAATGTTCTCTGTCTTTGCACAGCTTTCTCTGAAACACTGCTGCCTTTGCTCCCTTTACTTTTACAAATTATATAGGGAAGAAGACAGAAATCAGACTCAAGGAAATGTTTCATTTTAGATAGAAACCTAGCAAAATAACCTGTGCTGGAATAGGTATGTTTCATTTCAGGTATGCTGAAATGGGCAAACTGGACCAAAAAAATCCTGGGAATATGCAGGCTAATCCTCACCCACACTCCAGACATCACAGAAAAAAGCTGCTACTGTTCTGTCTCCTTTGCCTCTTCCCTGTTTTTTTTTTTTTTTTTGTCTTTTTGCATTAAGTCTGGCTTAGGTAGTTCCATTTCACAAAGTCACCTTTAACCTTCTGATTACTCACCTGCTTGCTTTGTCTATGACATATTAACAGAGCAAATCCACAGCCAAAGACAGATATAATGGGCTTATTGAGGAGGAAGTCACATAAATGCTTTCACATCGACTTGCTGCCTGAAAAGTATGATGAGCTCTTCTAAAGAAGAACAGTTTGCTAAGTTTAAGCCTGGAATTTGAGCCTTACAACATTTGGAAAGGAATAATGGTACCAAATTGTAAAACAGCAATCCTTTTCAGTTTCAAAAGTAAGTCTGGCTAATTAAATTGTGCCTTAGTTTATACATCTTCTGCCCTGATGGACTAGAGGACTATGCCACATTAAAAAAAAAAGGTCAGAATTATCAACCCATAAGAGATCTAACCAATATAGATCTCCATTGGAAATCTGTGCCTTTAAGGAACTACAAGTACTTAAAATGTAAACAATTGGATAGGATTCACAAAAGATTAACTAGGTGCAGATAGGTCTGTGAAATTACATGATAAAAACTTGTAGCAGGGTCTGGTCCCCTACAAATCGATTAGCATGTTAAACAGTTTAAATATTAAACTTCACGTACAATAATAAGAATGTACAAAAAGCCAATTAGTTAGGGCACTAACTGGAGGGGGGGATAAAGATATTATTTTATATAAAATATAAGCATCTACTGTTCCTGATAGCTGAACATAGGATTTAAAAGAAAACCTATGAGTTCTTTTTATATCAAATCATATTTCATTTAATAAAGATGGTATTCACACAGATTA
Source organism: Geospiza fortis (assembly GCF_000277835.1). Taxonomy (NCBI): domain Eukaryota; kingdom Metazoa; phylum Chordata; class Aves; order Passeriformes; family Thraupidae; genus Geospiza; species Geospiza fortis. The sequence goes on from NW_005054297.1 coordinate 19,533,003, forward strand.
GGAAAACTAAATGTAATTCTATACAACCTGATTTATATTTACAACAACCTGTATTTAAACTGCTGTGAAGGGGTCTGCTATTTGGATCATGGTTCAGGACTTTGAAGATGTCTCTCTTGGTACTTTATACAGTCTTGCAATGACCACTTCAGATATTTCAGGAGTTATAGGCAGGTGTGTCTGAGGGTATCTTAAGGACAATTTGTAGTTCTCTCAGTTACATTCAGCCATAAATATAAATAGGATAATCAGCAGCATGGTAGACCAGAGTCTTTGGTGACTAATACTGGTGGAACCAATGAATAAGCAGGTACAAACACCGGGTGTTACTGAGTGAGGCTTTCCAAGCAAGGCAGGTCAGGCCCAAGGGACAAAGCAGGGGAAGAGGACATAATGATTCAGGCCTGCAGGCTGCCAGCTGTTGAAAAAAACAACTGCAGAGCTTTCTGGAGGTAGGCAAATTGCATTCTGACTACACTTGCTGATTTCTGGGAATGTAATTTTCTAGACTGTTAGGGCAAAATACTACAACTCTGCTATAAGCTGCAAGCTGCACTTCCTGCAGCCTTGCTGTCAAAATATATTCTTGTATTTTGTAATAATAGCTCAGAGACAAGTCACGGAAACAACTAATGGAAAAATGTAAAATTTGTCCATGTCACTAGTTTAGAAGCATCTGAAGGATACACTCCATAAACCACATGCACAATAGCTGTACAAATGCTTTGAGATAAAGCAGCAGCTCTTACATTCATCGTTTTAAGAATGAGAAACCCATAATGTCTCACCTTAAGACATCAGATGCATTAATGTGCTACTCCATTTTAGAACAAGCTAACATCTAGTGAATGTGAATTCAGCTGACATGAATTCATATAGAATGAAGAAACCTATGTAACTGAGATAAATGTAACTCTAATAACATACTAAAGAATCTTTACTTCCACCTTCCAAAGTTTGGTATATGCTGGTGGCTAGAGACCAGATGATTTTTTTGAACTATCATGATATAAAAGTCACTTTTAGAGGAGGTATGTGTAGTTTTCAGTCTTTTAAATTAATTTTTTTCTTTTTTTTTCTTCACAGAGCCTTTAAGAATTTTTCTGTGAAGATGAAGATTCCTATACAGCAAATTTAATCCTGCCAGGCTCAATTTTCTTGGTTAGCTTTGCCAGCTCTCTTAAAAGTCATCTGTGGCCAGTAATTGAAAACCACAGACTGCCGAGTGGAATCAGCAGTCCTGAGGGGTACATTGTAGAAGCAGCTGAACTACGTGAGAAAGCCTTGGCTGCTCTTATTACAGCTTGACTTTCAGAAAAGAGAATTGTAAAACCAGAGCTAAAACAGACCTTACCTAGGGTGCGGGAGTGTTAAGGAGGAACCCTGCCTAACGTTGTCTTATTACAGCACACTGATGAGTAGCACACAGGAGGTGGTGAAACGGCTTTGGACAGAGTTTACACGGTCACTACATCCCTGAACTTTCATGAACTTTCAGTCTGGTTCATAGGTAAGGTTGCTCCATGGTAAATCTCACTTCCCCAGTGAACTCCCCAGACAACAAATTTAAATTTCACTAGTATGTAGGAAGAGAAAGAGAGAGTAAAAGAGAGGAAAAAATCTTATGGTAACTAACATGCAAACTAAGCTGTGACAAAAAATGTAATTTCTCTTTTGTTCCCATATTCATCTCTGTGCAACAACATGAACAACTACCAGAGAGAACAAAAAACTCACACACTGGCAATATAATAACCCACTGTATATCTGCCCATATTGACAGTTGGGGGTTCTAAAAAGACAGGAGACATGAACTGCAAACTATAGGAATCATTAATTTCTTCAAACAGACACACAATACATACATGTGTACATATATTTTATCCTGCCCTTCTCATGAATGTCAGCTATCCTTATTCAGAAAGTGCACCACGTTATTTTCAGGGGAATATGGACAGTAATTCTCTGGACTCTCCAAAAACACTGTTAACATATCCTGTCTACTCAAGATACTTACTAGGAAAAACCAGTACAGGCATGTGTCTCTGTGCAGGGTGGAGTTCAGGCATTTGAAAGGAAACATAAACCAGTCTATTGCTAGATAACAACAAACTATGGAAAATGCATAGAGGGGAGGAAAACAGTTCATTTTATCCCTATCAAATGTTGTTACTTGTGACAGTTTCTTGAATAACACGATTTTTTTTGGCAACTGACAGTTGCCTTGATCTCACTGTACTCTCATTGCCAATACTACTCCAAAACTATACCTCAAAATCATTTAGCTTCAGAATGTCTTATTAAAATAATCTTTCATGAGTACATACAAGAACCTCATCTACCCCCAGTATTTACAAAACTTTGACACAAAAACTGGAGACACCTCTCAGAGAAAAGAGCTACTAGATTTTGTACATGATAAAGTGATGTTTCTGAACCTGTTAAATATACTACAGACCATAATGCTCTCCTTTCAGGGTAATAAATCAAGTTGTCCTAGAACACTAACAAATGAACAAGGAACCTTGTACTACCTTGTGTAATACCTTGTGTAATACCTTGTGTACTACCTTGTGTAATGTACTACCTTGTGAAATAACAGACCCCACTGTGAAAACAGCAGACTCACTTCTCTTTGGCCAATAGATTGTGTTAAACGGTTTCCAAAAATATGGTCTTGTGCAGGCTGAGTGCATTAGTATGGTGTCAAAACACCAATTCGATGCTTCCAGTAAAGTATATTAAGAGTCCTACCTGTGTGCTAATTAAATACTAATGTGATAAAGCTGTCCAACATCTGTGTCCAACACTACACATTGAGCTCAATCTACACATCTAAGCCTTTTAGATGGGCCACTGAATGCTTTACAGAGAAGTTGGTACTTCACACAGCTGTACACAACTGACAAAAACACCAGTTAGTTTAAGAGAAACGATCTTTCCTAAGACTTTTAAAATGAAATAGCATGAGTTTGAACTGCACGTTATTCCCACACTGATGTGAGACACTTCACATACTCCTTCCTACTCTGAATTTAATATTCCCTTGAGGTAGAAATACAGTCCTGCACCTTGGACTTTGAAAACATTCCAACCATTCTCTTTTATGAAAAAAATGCAAAACATGGAATTTGTCATTGATACACCTGCATGCTAGAGAACATGTTCCACAGAAGCCTTTTAGAAGCATTCTCAAATCCAGTTGGAGCTCTTATCAATTGTCTGATTTGGAATATGGACATATTTCTTCCTCTCCCATATGCAAAATACTCCATGATGAGGAACTCATCGTACTCTCATGCCTTTCCCAAGACTTTAGGAAACTGCTTTTAAACTTTAATGATTCTCCTTTAAATGCTGATCGAGAGCTCTGCAGTTGGAAATGGTGTCTCTTCTGGTGCGAGACAGAGTGGGGCTTCTGGAGACAGTGATAATGCAAATACAGGGATGGAGTTTGCTATCATGCCTTACTAAAAAAAAAATCCAAGTTGCCTTTAGAGCTTTAAACCAAAGAAAAAATGCTTCAAGGATTTCAGTGCCCGATGCTCAATCTCTCTGTCAGATCACAGAGCTGTTTTTATGGCTTTTACTCTCAAATTTACTAATTGACATTTTCTGTTGCAATAATGATTTCAGTTTGTGGTTACACATGTTCAAGTCCTGGACTTTCCCTGGGTAAAGATTTTTCTACTGAACATAAATGCTTTCAAAATAGATGATAACAAACTAGATGTTATAGTGACTAAAAGATGTGCTACGCCCAAAGGCGTAAAGACTCAGCAAATACAAATATGAAGTATAATTAAGTGACTAAACCAAGCATCAATATGGGCATCCTATGGCTCAAATATAGATCTACCAATACCGGACCTCAAGGCCACTTTGACAAAGAAATATCAGATGTTGCAGAGAAAACTGTATAGAAGTTTTTAGCATTACGGAAAACCACAGTCCAGGCAAAAATTGACCCTGCATCAATAACTTAGAATTGAAGGCTCGTGGCCTTGTTAAAGTCTGTGTTCTGGTTTGAAAATTGTAATGTATGAATAAAAGAGACCTCCATGGGCTAAAATCAAAAGTATTTTTCATTACAGAGTCTTCAGTTATTGAACGCAAGTAATATGTGCAACATTAAATCTGTGTGGTTGTAAAATCTGATTGCAGTCTCTAACAGAAAACACACTGATCTTGTCTTAAGGGAAAAGTAATAAAATACAATGATGTTGAACATTTATAAATGACTTTTCCATTCATAAAAAGCTAGGGGTCTCAAAGGAATCTTGCAATAAACTTGCATATGAGTTTATCTACTATCCATCATGGGGAAAAAACTCCAAAGTAAAACCCTTCAAGCTGGTAGAATATTTTACTAATCTATTCCAAATCCAGTGGAGCAGAATCCTGCATGGTCTAGCTGTAATATTTTGCTCCACCAGAACAGCAAGCTGCCCGTCATGGGTCACATATATTGCTTATCAACAGAGGGATGTTGGTTCACATATTCATATATATCAGAAGTTAAAATCTCCAGGCCAGTGATGCTTTTCTCCTCCAAAATTGCACCTTGAATTTTATGCCTATCTAAGAGGCAAAAATGAAACAACATGCAAGGCCAGTGAGTATGTGATAATGAAGTTCTTAATTTTACAGCGCCAAAAAAATCTAGAAAGAGAAAATGAGCATATTAAATCTCTTTGTAAGCAGAAAATCAACTTTTTGTTTTTTAAATAAGGAAAACCATTTCAGCCAACTTTTCAAGTAATTGATGATTTTATCATCCTGTAGATTTAAGAGTGTAACATGCTGTTTTTCTCATCTTTGCTATTTCATCTTCAAGCCCAGAAGAAACATTTTCATCAATTAAAAAAAAATTCATTAAAATTTGTGGTGTCTACATCATGACACCTATGCAGCAATTTGTCTGCAATCTATGTTAGAGGTAAGTATGCACTTAGGGAGCACATGTAGTTATCTAAGAACGTCCTCATCTGGAATGTAATTGTAACAGAAGATATTCCAAAAAATGTATTTCAAACACCCAGGAGAAATTTTGCTTTTGATTCTGAATTACTACATGACTGGAGGTAATTCTTATGTCTAATTCTCTGTGAGATCAAAAAGAATCTTGCATGATGATAGGTGGATAACACAAAAAATGATCTCCACCACAAATACTGGAACAGACTCCTAATGTCTCAAAAAAATCTTTTGGTTGTATTTCATTTTGACTTTGATGGTATTATGATGTGAACAGCAGCCAAACTAATTAAAACATCCAAAATCCCTTGTTTGGTACAAACAAGGATTTTGGCTAAAGAAAAAAAAGTCCAAATAATAGATGTATCTTTTTCATTCTATGTTCAAGACCATTTGTGATTTTTGTAACAAATCATTGCATATAATCACTTGTCACCAAATTCAGAGGAATCCGGATGCCAGATTTCATAACTAAGACAACTATTCACACATAGGTTACATTTTCAAATGGTCAGCTTTAGAGTATTTCCTACACATTATTTTCCAATAAAAAACCATTGCTAAGTATGCTTTTTATTTTACTGGCACTAGAAATAAACAAATTACCAGATTAAAACAAACTGTAAAAAGAGCTGCATAGAACAGAAACATTTTACTGGCATTAAGAAAACATGTTGAATATCAAAAAGCTTCAACTCTCTATTCAAGTTATTCATTTTAACAGATCTTTAAAATCCAAATGTATTAAGATGGGCAGTTTAAATAATCACTTACATGAAGAAACTGCAAAGAAAGCAATAGTCTTGTTAGCTAGGCCAGAGGATTTGCAGACATTAGCACATGAACATAGATTCTATTAACCATATCCAGATGAAGTTTTGGCAGACAGACAAGCAGAATTCATGCATCTTAATATTTCTATAAATTCAACACAGCAACAAACACCCAACTAAGAACCCAATCTGGCCTAGTGTATGGTTTTCATGCTTAAGACCACAATCCAAATTGATTGTTGAATAAATCTTAGAAACAATTTTGTCTTAATCTTAAACTCATCCATTTAACAAGGCAAACTTACGTTTTGAGAAGTGCACCAGGGGTGTGCTTCACTTTTGGACACACACAGACTGAACCATAAACAAGTGAATGAGAGGATCTTTGTTACACCACTTACATGGCACGGGAATGGTTCTTAGTGAGGATTTGATTATGAAAGTGTTTACAAAATACATCTCTGACTTCCAAGAAATGGGCTGACTACCACACTGTACATCTTTGGACAGTCTCTGTCAGCCTTCTGTATTAAAACCCTTCTTTCTTGCCTAAAGAACTTTTACTCACACGTGGCAGACTCCTCCATATTCATATCAAATCTGCCAGAAGTACTGACACTCCAGGAGTCTCAAAAGTTCCTTGTTAAATGAGATACCTGGGTTCAAATAATTTTGGAAAGAGAGGGGTTTAATATATACATGTATTAGATATATGTATCTATGTGTCAAAAATCTGTGGTCATTTTTGAGGGATGATAAAAGACAAAATCAGAAAAGGCACTTCTTTCTAATTTCGCAAGGAAGTGTTGTATGTGTTGTGTTCCAAGTGTACGCTTGCAAACTCAGGTCCAAAGGAAAAAGCTCTTTATTATAAATGTAAATGTTCTGGTGTCACCTTACAGCCCTGGGCACAAGTTCCTCCCTGGATATTACTTCTGCAGCACCTTCTTGGCTACATGAGTGATGCTGATGGCTCAGCCTTTTGTGAATATCAGCATGAGACATCTGCACAGGCAGTATATAGGTACACTGTTAGGAAGTGCAGGCACCTAACCTGAGGCTTTGGATTCCACCCGATGACAGAGGATCCACAAGTCAGATGCAGGACTAAAACTGGATCTCACTTTTGTCCAAACTCATATGTAACACATATTTAATCATTCGATATAACTTGAAAAAGCAAAACTAAATTTACACTTCTGAAGATACTACTTACCTGCTGAAGTTATCATGTGCTATGGAAATCCAGCCTCTTTCTCAGCTTGCAGACAGATTTAACAAAAAACCCCCATAAAATACAAAATACAATGCCAAATTTGAAATCGTATAGAAAACAGCTTTAAAGCTAGAATCAATAGAACTCCCTTTAGGCGCTTCGTACTGCAATTGTAATACTGGTTGGAAAACCTGCAAATGCACCCACCTTCAACAGCTGTGCTGCCTTTCACATTCCATACATAATATTCTTTGAAGGCACAGGAGGTGTTTATGCAGTTTGTACAGGTAACAATCATTGGAGGCAAAATTCTCTTGCTCCTTTCACCAGTGCAGAAGCCTAAAGAAAAGCCTTGCAAAGCCTGCCCTTGCTCACTAGCTGTAAGAGGAGGGCTGTGTGGCAAAGGTCTGCACAGGATTTTGCACCTTCCTGGGGGATCTGGAGCAGAGCCCAGCAGAGGAGCTGAGAGGAGCCTTTCTGAGGGAAGCCAGAGGCACTAAAACATGAAACATGAAGCATCTCTCTACTTGAAATGTACAATGGCACAACTATTATTGTACACATGGTGGTGTGTGGCAAATCTGCAGACCATGATCTGCTCCCTGGGGAAGAATCCTCTCCCTTACCTTGTTCTTGATTCTAACAGACCATCTTTGCACGAGTGGCCATGAATTTCAGTCTAAAATTTTCCTGACTAAGCTTTTAAGGGGTTAATTTTAAATATGGATCTTTTCTGTAGAGGGTTCAATTCCACATTCTCCCTCCTAGGATGCTGAGTATATGCCAAGCATTTATCCATTTGTTTCAGAAGTGTCATATCAGGAATAAATCGATGTGTTAAGAATTGCCTGATAATGTTGTTGTGGGATTAATCTTACAGAACAGATGATCAGCACGACTACCTTTGGCATTCTGTGTGCACAATGTTCCATTTTAAGCATGAAATGCCTTCTAATGCCAAAGTGGAAGAGCCATGTATTGAGTGATCTGCCACCATTCAATATTTAATCCTGCAATAGAAGCCACTAAAGGGATACAGAAAAGTAACAAGATGAATGAATTGTGACCTTAAAGTTGCAAAAAGACAACCCAAACAATTTATCTTTCTGGCCCGTGGTGCATCTGTGGCCAATACTGCTATCACTTTTCTACTGTTTGGGAATCTTAGATTGATCAATGCCACATTAGCAAAGTACCTGAGACGACAGCTTAGCAATTCAGACAATCCACTGCATATGCTTTAGGAATATTCTGTGTCAATTTGGCTTATCCCTAGCTGAAAGTAAAGGCTTCTAAATAAAAAATCAATCCCATTTTCAAAAACACATTTCTAAACAACAGTGGCAAGGTGACTAGAAATAAAGCTTTTGCTAATCAACAAAAGGAAAATAAAACACTCTAGAAATCTGGTCAGCCCAAAATCCCCATCAGATTGATGCACTTTTAAGACCGGCTAAGAGATTATTTTACAATTTATTTTTCAAAATAAATGTATTTGTTTCCTTGCAAAAGAAAAAAAATCAATATAAGTACATAGTGATACCAAGATTGATGGAGCTGAAGGCCATTAAGGCCTCAGAGATCACCCAAATCTTTTGCTCAAGCGTTCTGTCAAAACCAAAGAATTTTTGAAGGTATATGCTGAGGTTGATGTGGTAGTGCTAGCTAAACTCATAAACTAGCAAACAGCCCATGACAGCATGGTGAGAGACACACAGAAAATAATTAACAATGAATATCACTGATTTACCTGCTAAGAGTAAATCTCCCAAATCATGAAAGAAAATCCAGCCATGCTTGACTTCCAGGATAATTTTCTGTCCATTTATTTCATGGTATCTAATTGAACTTTGTAAATTAGCATCCCTGCTTAGGGACAATGCTTTTTTTGACCGAGACTATTGCTCTTTATTTATAAGGTGTCAGTAGTATTTATCAACATGTGTAAGACACAAATCCCAACCAGCCTCATCAAGGAAACATTCCAAGTTCTGTTAACATTAAACTAGCCACAAAAAGCCTGGTGTTTGGATTTTTCTGCAGGTATTTCATCCACTTTGTAGATTAACTGAAATAATTTCTAAAAATACACCAAAAAAATCTTAATAATTGCTTCTAAATTTGTGATTTTAAAATTCTGATTTTTCTCTCATACTAATTCCTGTGTATTGAACTAATTACATTACATTTACATTACTAATTACATTTTTTATCTGACTAAAACTGATGCGGTCCAGAGGCGGATGTGCTTCAGTGATTAAGATGAAAACTTTCTTTCTTTTTCATAAGTGTATTTCTTTTCTGCCCAGTTACAGATCAATGGATCAGAAATGAACAGAATTAAGCCTGCCTAAATCAAAACAGAATGTTATTAAAAATGACAAAGCAACTTCTCTGATTTACAGTATTGGGTTACTGCAACATAAATAAGAAGGGACCAAATTATGTTATTCAGTGTATATTGATCACTCCCCACAAGAAACAGTGAGACTGGTATATGTAGACATATCCAGGCATAACATACTAGTTAATTAATTCTAATTTTTAATGAGTGCACACATGCTTCATTATTCTTTCTAATAATCTGTAGGTGATACAACAAATGGGAGAAAAAAATTGTTTCTTAAAGAAAGGTATATTCTAGTTCTATAATTTTTTCCATAATTATCACTTCTCTAAGGGGCTCAGTTAAGTAACATCAAGATAGGAACATGATCTAAAGTCTAGTAAATTAATGAAAGTCTTCTACTGAATAAGGTGAGATTGATTTACAACACTTACAAAAGAAACATAAATACTTTATTTTAAAGTAGCAAAGCTACTGAAGCAAAGAGTAACTCCAGTCAAAGTAAAGTACTGCCCTTTTTTATAGGGGTTTTTTCCCTCTCCAGAACACTCAAGAGAAAACATTCGCTATTTCCATCCTTTTCTTTGTCTGTCCCAGAATTACCTGGGCAGGCTAATCTGTGATCAGCCAGCAGTTTCTCTTATCGTTTACTCCCTACTGTACATGCATAGTTTTCCATTTCAATATGTATTAAAATTATTTATTTAATTCAAATATGAAAAAATTAGTAACTGCTGCTTTCTTTAGGAGAGTCAAACCAAATACTTGCCTCAAATTAAAAATTGTTTGAAGTTCACAAATGATTGAGCTCTTTAACTGTGTTACCAAGTTTCTATTTGGTTTTGGAGATAGGTAGTATGAGACACATGCTTGTAGGAGTAATCTCCTCTAAGTGATGTTTGTGCTAACAGTGTCAGAAATCTATTTTTAAAATGCTGGTTTGTAAACCTCATTCGCAAAGACAAAAAAGGTTGTTAAGCTTGGAACACAAATAACAAATGAATTAATGAATAAAGATCTCTGTGCCAGCTTTTTATTTTTGTTTGGATGTTTGTAAAGCCAATTATAATTTTGGTAATTGTGGAAACCCAAAGTAATCTAATGTGAGTTTAAAAAAAAGAGATTAAATTATTTTGGTTTGAAGATGCATATTTAAATTCTTCATTAATTTCAATGCTGGATTTGTCGCCTTTACAAAGAATAAATCTCTTATAGCTGCCAATGCTATAAATTCTCCCTGGATCTAAATCAGATCTGTTTCTGGTGAATTCTGTCTCAGCTACATCAGTGCAACACCACTGAGAACACCTTTGGGAAAGCAATGAAGAGAGGAGTTAAATATTTACTTAGACCTACCTAATTTTGTTAATTTATAAGCAAGACCAGGACAGACCATTACACAATTCAGTAATCCAAAGCCATGTTAACTTTGCAAGACCAAAGGCTTTATAAATCAGCACTACCACTACTAATGTGAACTGTAAGCACACATAAAGCTCCCAGCAGCTGAGCCAGAAACAGCAATTTCCACAGAGCCCCTTCTCTCACTGGAGCTATACCCCAAACCCCTAGCAGGACACCTAAGCCTGTTCAGAGGAACCCTAAATGCCTCTCAGTGCAGGACTTGGTCACTTCCTTGATCTAAAGAAAAGGATGTCTCATTCTTTACATGAAGAACTAGTTCTGTTCAGTGTTGATACTTACCAGGTCTGGTCTACTATTTTTCAGATATGAAAAGCTTTCACAAAGCTCTCAGCCTCCATGGAGCCTGAATGCTGCTGAACAGATGAAAAACAATTCACGCCATCAGATCCTGATTCTCAAGTCAGCATAAAGTCTGCAAGTGCCCCTAATCATTATCTCAGCTTCTTTTAGTAATGAAGCACTGGTGATTTCACAGAAATAAAAGCAGTATTGTAGCATGTGAAAACCTGCACAGCATTGTCCCCAAACTTAAGGATGCAGAGCAAGAGAGTGACTGCACCAGCTGGAGTTGGAAAACTCAGTCATATCAGGAAAACTTCTAGCATTTACTTCTAGCATATAACTTCATTCTATTGTATTACATAATTTTATTCCATTTACGTGTGGCATATAACTTCTAGCATTTTATTCTACCATATATTTTCAGGTATACAGATACTCTCTGACTGATTTTCACAAATCTAAAAAGCCCATTTCTTTTGCTTCTTCTATAGGAGAATTTTTACCTTGCTTCCCAATACCTATTGGTGCCTCCATGAAGTTTAAGTGGAGTCTTGATAGAAGAGAAGAGAGGAGGCACTGAACATTTAAAAGTTTCTAGCTGGTAATTATTTTTTTTTAACATATGGATAAAGAATGACATGAAACTCTGTTTAAAGGTAGGCTTTCATATCTCTAGTTTTGGGGGTTTTATGTTACATATGTAAACAAATGTATTAGGTTTCTAAAAAAATAAATAACTATACTGGTTTTGTATCTGACCAATAAATATTGCAAAGATCCAAATTCACTATTGCACTACTAGAGCTTATCAGAGTAGTACTACTGAAAAAAGTAATATCAAAAACTCTGTAATTCTGTGTCATAAGTCTTAAATATGGAACAGAAGATATGGAGCAATATTTAAATGGGTATAGATCTGTATGCATGCATAAGACTGCATTATGCTTTGATTTTCCAGAAGTGGATAGGAGGGATTGAAGAAGCAAGTATCAAAATGCAATATTTCTAGGCATTTTTACTGTATTTATTCAGGGAATCAGAAGACAGAGTTTTGTTTCTCTTAGCCAAGAAGTGCTGAAGAAGTATTATGGTTTCTTCATCATGTTTTTCTAGATTTGTGGAGCCTTTGGGAGATTAAAAAACTTGGCAAAAACCTATACTAACATATTACAAAGGCACAGGTAACGGACAAGATTATGTTTCATGAATTTGAAGGGGAAAACTGATAAATGTACACACTACAAGCTAAGATAGACATTAAAAAAGACTGATACTCGTAGTGGATTGAAAAAACATCACTAGCTTACAATGTGTATAAATGGGAAAATATCATGCCATAATACTATTAATTATCATTATTTTGAAGCAGGCATGATGTTAACAAGCTCAAAATGTGTTTCAGCCCAGATCTAAAATGCAGAACTTTCTTACCTGGTTACCACAGAAAAACCAACAATAAATTCTCAGAGGATTCCTTAGAGAATAAAAAAGGGGGGGAAAAAGGAAAAAAAAATTAAAAGCTTTGCCTTTCTTTAAAAATGTGTTCCTGTTAACTTCTATTATTTACACATCTCACTGACTCAACAGCATCACAAAGATAAAGCCCAAAGGAAATGTAGCAGTTAATAAATTATTAAGCCATTCTCCTTTAAAACATCAGCAGTGGGCAGTGCAAAGGCCTGGCATGCCATGGCAGATGCAAAAGGATCTGTAAATCTGGAAGAGTTATCGGGACTGGGGAACAGCTGCCTCTGCAGATCCCAAGGCCCACCTGGGATCCACTTACTACAGCCTGTCATTCTCCCCAGGTTTAATGCTTATACAGCCAAGGAAACATTAGATGAAGCTAAAGGATGCATCCCCAAAGAATCCGACTTATGCTTTGGGAAATGACCTTTAAACAGTCACCTTCTGATAGAAAATTAACTACAGCTCCCTGCATCTGCAGAAATGTGATGTGTGTGGTTTGTTCCTAATGACACACATGCACTGCGCTGGCACTCTTTCTGCTGAACTAACATATGCATGTATGTATTTGTTTGTGCTTTCCTTGCATTCCATATTTTCACACTCCAGCACATTGGGTATTAGTTGCTAAGGTGTCTAATTTAAAATTATAGCAGTCAGTGATTATTCAGTGAAAACTGAAAGCCTAGAAACTTATCTAGGTTGTCGGCTTGTTTTAAACATCAAACTTGCATTGCCTGTGGAAGCATTTTCTTAACTTTTGCTAGTAGAACAACCAAATCCATTATGTTATTTTGTTAAAAGAACAATAGCCTGGGTTTGATGGCTACTATCATGAGGAATATGATAAAAAACCATGATTCTTTTTAGGATCTTAATACAGAAATTTTTATTAGGACCGTACCAAAGTAAAAACTATGTGTATGACATGGAATGGAGGATATGTCTCTGAAATGACATAGGAAAAAAAAAAGGCAAGCTAGAAACATACTAAAGTAGAACAAGTGAAAATCAAATAACATTATATTTGTAACAGATCTGACTCTTGCCTACTGCCTAATATTGTGTGATGGGGAAAAAAAACTGATTATAATAATTTCAGAAGTATTTCAGAAAGCATTTCAGAAAGAACTCTCTCTCAGAGCTAAAAACCTGAAAAGTCATTGGCCATACCACAGCCACAACCCCCCCACCCCGAACTGCTCTTTCTTAGCTTGGACATGATGCACAGGGTTCCAAATTTCAATTGCTTAGCAATGACAAGCAGAGCAGAAAGAAGCATGTCACATGCTGAAGGTGCCAGCAGCACAAGTACCTGTGCAGGTGAAGATCCATGTCCACTCCAAAGCATCCTCTTGTAAGTAAATGACTACAAAACCATTTCCAACAATGTTTATTATCTTACACTTCAAAGGTGGTAGAAACCAAATTGATTGGAAATATTGCTCTAATAACTTTGTACACAGATATAAAAGCTTTCTATCGGTCTCTCATTTTTTACTGAATACTACAACAATTCTATTCTATCACTCATAAAACTACATTTAATTCTATTTGGAGGGCTGTCAACATTATAAATAGCATATGAAAGACAGTAGACCACACCTTCAAACCACTACAAGTTTTAAGATTTCAAACTAATGGTTTTCTTCGAAGTAATCCTTGCTGGAATTACAGTACATGTGAAGTTTTGCTCATTTTTTACCATTTTCAGTCTTTGGAAAAATTACACTTCATTAATATTTTTGCGGCAAAATATACACGTTCCGTTCAGTATCAGTTCTACCTTTAACCCTTTCTTTGCTTCACAGCTTTCTCAGTTTTTTTTTTTTTTTGTCAGCGGTGGTTACTGTAAGGGAGAAGGGTTGTGGTTGATCTCTTTGGTTTTGCTGCAGTTTGTTAAAACAGATTTACTTAGCTCCTCTAGTGTAATTTCTCAACATCACATTTTCCTAAGCAACCTGTGGAGGAACTTTCTGTCCTTATAAGAAAAAGAGGACAGTTTACACTAGGAAAATAAAACAAAACAAAACAAAAAAGCGTATTTCCTCTAAACTGACTTAAGATCCTGGTAGTCCAGACACACAACTAAAATCAGGTGTAATTTTTTTTAAATGCTTCCTCTACAGTCAAAGACACACACAGAGTTAGAAACATTTCACCTAAAATCAGTCTTGGCGTCTGCCCCAAAATACTTGATCCACATTCTAGAGTTCCTTTCCATTGCTCAGGAATGCACAGATTCCATTCAGACAAATCCTTCCTGAGCTAATTTTGCCAAATAAGATTGACATTAAGACATGGAGAACCTATGCTTGTGAAGTATTTCTGGATGTGAAAACAAAGAAATCACTGATTTTCTTTTTTGAAGTAACACAGAACAATATAACAACAGCAATCAGGAAGAGAACTCCAAACCAGCTGACATAAATCTAATGACCAAAAAATCCTTAGTAGATTTTTTGTGGTAGGGATGGAGCATATAAAGATCACAGTTCATTATATACTCACAGAAAAGACAAAAACGAATTTAATAAAAAACAAACAAACAAAAAAAAAAGGTGTGTGTGTGGGATCCTCTAACAATACCTGCTGAAGAAGATAGAATTGACAGAGAACCCATGCAGGGACATGAACCCCACCTATACTGATCCTTTAAATCAAACAGAATACATCCATCTGCTTCAATGCATTTGGAAAGCATTAGTTAAGCATATGAGACAAAAAACATCTATCAGAGGTACTGTGCTAATATAGACAAGACCTCAGGGACCTGGAAAACAGCACAACTAAGGGATGCTGTGAGAGAATGAGATGGTTTTTAAAAAGAGTGGGAAACAGCAATGAAAAAAACTGCAAGTGGTTTCAAACACACATCATCTTTACTGACATCTTAAACCTTAAAACCACAGAAAACACAGACTACACTTACACCAACGTGTTCCTCAAGAGAAAGAATAAAGGAGACAGAGAAAACAGACAGAGCTGCTTTTATTTTCAAGGCAGTTTCACTACTGCTTTAATAACACTACTTCTTAAGGCAATCAAGAAATGCACAAGATCTATTTGTGTATTTATTTATAACAATATCTGGAAACAGATAGATGTAATTTCTCAATATACTCTATTTTCTCAATATACCTTTTCCAGCCTCAAAAATGACAAGTAAAGAGCAGTTTATGCTTTCAATAGGCAAGATTATTTGTTATAGAATTGTTTTTTCCCACATTTTACTGACAATTTTTGAGATACACTTTCTGCTCCAGAAGCTGAATACCAAGTACATATTGTGTGCTACATTTCTAGCAGCTTTAAGTGATGTTGGAAAAAAAATGTATTCACTTAACTGCTGAACTTTATATTTTGAGTTCTTAACTGGGTTTTTTTCATGTTCCTTTACACAAAGTAGACCTAAATTGTAAAGCATTGGCCCTGAGGAGCTCAGCTATTCCCCTGACCTGCACCTCACTCCTAGTTTGATCTTGTCTGCTCTGTGTTATACATCATGGTATTCTGGGCCAAAAGAGACTCATTATCCACCTGAAAAGCAAAAAAACCCAGCACACATCTAAATCTCAAACTGATATTTGCAGGTCCTTGTTATTTCAACAGGAGCTATGCAGATTCATTTCAAGGATATAATTATAGTTTGAGAATTTCCAGAAACTCCCAGCAGATTTGACATATCCCCCATTCATGGAACTGAAACAGGCTGGGAAAACAAAAGCCACTTTAAGCCTATGACCACTTGCAAATTCTTCTTCCAATTCACGTCTGCCTCAAAAACTACACTGTACGCTTACAACCAAAGCAGTAATTCTCACTCTATGTGTTGTCATCTTAAATGACCTCACTGTCCAATTTTCAGTCCAATTATTGTCTACCTACTAGCTACCAAAACCATCCTGCTGCTGAGGAGCTATAGCATGTACCTCAAAACCCTGCAGTAATTTTTAGTGATTTTTTTCTTATTGGTGATAAGTGGATAGATCTCAACTGAAATAGATCACCCCCCATTTTTCAGCAAGCACATTTCATCTAAGAACCAGATACTAAAATCTTCACATGTGCCTTCCACCTGTCCATGTACTACTTGACAAGCAATTCTTAACTCCTTAGCTGAAAAAGACAATACTTTTAACCTCATAAATACTTGTTTTCCCTATAAGAAATATCTGGCCAAATTAGTAAACCAGTATTTACATTTCTGCTGCATATCTGAAGAAGGACCATACCATCACCTGCTTTGTAGCAATGCTGATGAATTGTGAAACCTTAAAAAAGCTTAGAAACACTTCAAAATGCACAGATGAAAAGTATGAAACAGAAAAGGTATGTTTGTCAATATGGAAATTTGGGAAGAGGATTTATAAGCAATCTAAAAGATGAAAGTCATGAAACATTCCAGCTCTTCTACAACGCAGATTACAGTAACAGAACAAGGGGAGAGGAATGGTAGTGCAAGGCCAAAGTAGAGGATGACACCATTTCAAGGCTGTTCACTTGCTGTAAGACTGGTACAGATCCTATCCATCAAAGGTAGGCATCAGCCAAGGCATTAGAGCACCATAAGATGTTCCAGCACTATTTTCCTGTACAGGGGATACAAAAGCAATGGCAGAGGAACCTTTCTGAGGTAATCAGTCTCCCACTGAAATCATGAGTCCTGACAGGTTTGATAAAAGCAGAGTCCTAGTGCTCATGCCAAAAGAGACCAGGGGGAAATGAAGGCATTTCCTCACTTTGAACTTTTTGTAAGCTTTCCGGGAGGCATGTGAATGCTATAGAGTTATTATAATGTCTTTTCAGGGCAAATATTCTTTGCATAATAATCTGAAAGAATCAAAGCATACAGACTCTTTAGGCTGGAAGAAGAGCTCAGGCACAATTACAATATGGTACATAGAATTTCAGGTGCATGTTTTACAATTATATTGATTAACAAAGTACAAGTAATTCCTAACGGATGACAAGGAGCTAGATTGTGGCCTCTGTACCTAATTCTGACCTTCAAAATTAACTTGGACACATTTTTAAAGATATTACAGCTATGATCCAGCTACTGAGTCTATGTCTTATGTAAGTTCATCTTTTATACATGACTAACAAATATACCATCATATAGTATTGCTGATTAATTGCATGTGAAGTTATTATTCCAATTCTTCATTAGAAAGAGAATTGTCAGCTTTCTCATCTTACAAATGTGCCAGAGTTTCTTCCTTTTCTCAAGGACTGCGCATACCTAAAACTTCTCCTACCTGAGTTTTGAATCCATTCACATCTTCAAGCACAAGTATTAGCCCCCATTTTGTCAAAGGTCCAAACCACCAGGGCAGCATTTCCAATTAATTCTCTCTCTCCTTTTGTTTATGCCCTCTTTTCTCAGCACCCATCTCACTGCTCCTGCCCCAGTATAGTATTTCTGAATGGTGGTTGGGGCAAAAAAGCACTGGAAAGAGATTATTTTGGGGTATATTGGGGTAGCATAGTATAGGTAGCAGTTTCTGCTCTAGCACTTGCTCTATCTTCACATTTCTTTGTGTTTCCCCCTACAAGGAAGAAAGTGGGAGGAAAGTTACTGATGCTCATTTGTTAGGTTGTAAATGCACTGAGCAGCATTTGCATATTTACCAGCAGAATCTCGTAAAAAAAAAAAAGATTTGCTGGTCTGGGATTATTTTTTTCTCATGTTAATATAGAAGTTTGGGTTGGAATCTAAAATACAGCACTTGGATGCCAAGCAACCTGGCAAATTCTCAAACCAGCAGGTGTTTGAGAAAATAAATAAATTATCAAAACAATTCTCAACAGTCCAGCTTGCAAAAGTGTTAAAAATAACAGATATGCATTGTTATTAAACACTGTTTTAAGAGCAGCTAACCAAGACAGGTGAAATATGCTAGACATTTTATTTCTGTCAGCTTTCAAAATGTGACTTTTTTTTTTTACACATTGTTTATAGAAACCTGTAGGGATACGATTCACAGGAATGAACAAGACAGTGAGAAGGATTATCCATTCTTAATAAAACACTAACCTGGTCTGAAAACCTCTGGGAGACAGATTTCACAGTCTTCCCAAGACATCTCAAACAGTGCTTAGCTACCCTAATGCCCAAGCAACATCTCTCTTGCAACAATTAACACATTATTTCTTGACCTGCTGACAGAATGACCCGCACTGCTGTTCCCAGCTCCTTACCATCAGCCTCGTAGGTTTCAGGAAAAGCACAAGATCTTTCCACCAACTTTCTTTCTTTAGAAAGAGTCCAGCAGTTAGGCCATTGTTGCTTCAGAGGAAACACTCTGCACTTTTGATTTAAGCTTATTCTGTTACTTTTCCAACATCTTGGGTCCAAAGTTTTATTGGTTTGTGAATCCCAGTGGCACTTTAGGTGAAGCTTTACAAGTGCTGAGAGATGCAGAGGGA
Source organism: Geospiza fortis (assembly GCF_000277835.1). Lineage (NCBI taxonomy): Eukaryota > Metazoa > Chordata > Aves > Passeriformes > Thraupidae > Geospiza > Geospiza fortis. Next base: position 19,551,922 of record NW_005054297.1, read on the forward strand.
ATTGCTTTATGATTATTTCATATGACACTCAGGCTTGCATCCCAACAGATTACTTTTTTCTTTCACTTCAAAAAATTATTACTGTGTGGATTCCCATCTATGAACAATCTCTTGCAGTACTTAGTCTCTTTTCTACAGAACATCTGCCAGTCAAGTGGTTTTCCCATCCTGAAGGTATGACAATTACTGTTACTTTAAAATTGAATTGCAGTTTATTAACTGCAGTTCATGCTCACAAGCCCAGTATATGAAGACTGTAATGCTAATCCCTTCCAGCCAAGTGTTTGTGGCTCCTCCTAGCCTGGCACTGCCAGCAAAAGTTAATTGAACTACTCCAAACATTCAAAGACCTCCATGAAAACATGGACCAGGAGTGGAACCCACATCTCCACAAAACTTCAGCCCCTGATTGTTTAGCTGATAGACTGTTCACCTTTCCTCTGCATATAGAGCAGTCTGTAATTTTGTTGCTCCTAACAAAATTCTGTTTTTCTTTGCGGTATAACACAACATGCAATGGAAGTGAAAGGCAATGTATATTCTAAAATTCCCAAATTTATCACTCAATTTGTTAAGACACAAACCAAAACATTCACTCGTGTTACATAAAAGGCTGTTCTCCCTAGTACATCTGAAAGTCCTCACCATTCAATCATTTAGGCTGCAAAAGAACTTTCAGATCATAAGAGTCCAATCACAATGCTGTGGCTGCTTCTGCTTTTACTAAGTGGAATACTTCCATTGATTGAAACCTTATATGAAGACAAATTTATGAGAAGTTTGGTTTGCCTCCAAGGCTGGAATTTCAAAAAAGTTCATGATGTTAATAAAGGTGCAAGTGATAATGGCACACTAATCAAAATCAGTAAATAGGCAAGGGCTGGAACATTCTTTCACGTAATGGAAGCAGGTAACTTCTGTTTTCACTGTTAGGTGACATTAATGCAGTAATACTGAGTAACTGCTGACAATTAGCCAGAAGATGGAGCAGAGGTCTTGTAAGAAAATCACTCCCTGATGGCAAAATATTGAAAATTCAATTACACTCTGTTTATTACAGGCCTACATTAGGAACTGCATTCATAATAAAGACCTTGATAATATACAAATTAATCACAGCACAGGGGAGTGCTTTGCTAACTTTTTTACTCCTAGATGCATTCTTCAATATTGAGTTTTTAATATATCCAGACACATCAAAATGCTTTCTATAAAGCTTTTCAATTAAAATTCCTTAAATACAGTAGTATGATATGTGAATAATATTCTAAAAGACTAGATAATTCTATTACAGGTCTTTGAATAAAACAAGGTGTAGATACTAATTTTTAAATATCCTTCAGGAATTCTCCAGATCTTAGAATTCATATTTGTGTTTCTGTGAAGTATGTTCTCATGCAAACATCATGAAAGTCATATAGGCTACAGAACTGAATAGTTTCTGAATATATTCACATTTACATATGAGAGTACTTCCTTTCCACCTGAAAAAAGCCAGCAACTTGAAGGCGAGCATATCCAATTTCTGCAGATCAGTTTGAAGTGATTGAATAATCTAGTTCCTACTATACCAGTTATAGCAATTACACAAAAAGCTCCCAAGAAGAGTAGGTAGCTACAAACTCATGCTATGACAATGTGTATTGCATACTGCTGAATAATTTAGTTTCTGAATGAATTTAGTCAGCACTTTGTTTAGACTTTTAATAGTCTATTGCCTACTTTAAAGACTTCTAGCTGTAAGTTCTTCAGCACTAAGGCTTTAAACTGATGTATTTCAAATCTATCTATATGTTTACTGATTTTAATTGCATTTTTCCTGGGAAAGCAGTAAGACTTAAAGTAGAATTAAAAAGTCCATTGTCTTCACGTTTAATTTAGCCATATATGTTTCTTAGAAAATGCAGACTCTAGGAAAAAAGTACTAAGCACAGTATTCCACACGCTACCTGTCTCAAATTTTGTTTGAGGGAAATTCCTATGGAAACCTGGTGTCAGAGTTTCACCATCAGCTACTGCAGATGTGAAACTAGCTCCTGCCTGGCTAGGTTCTGTGTTACAGAAACTCTCTTTGGATCCAAACATTCCAAATCTCACTTGTAAAATACATCCACCTTAGGGAAGAAGTCTCATGATTGCTGAAAAGGGATTCCCTGAATCCACAAGACACAGTAACTTGCAGCGCTGCTCCAGCCACTGACATTCAAGGTAAGCCCAAAAGACTGGATCAGAGAGGATCTTGTTTCTGAAGAATATGCCCCAAATACAACATACAATTGCACAAGAGGTAACTGATGATACCTCTGGTATTTTAAATTTTCTGGAACCAGAACCCTGCAGCCTTGTCCAGCTAAGCTCAGACACTCCCAGACAATTGCAAAAAAAAAAAAAAACCAACACAGAAAGAAGAAATTATTAATCTGGTGTTCTCTTCTGTGGCCAAGGAATCTCTCACACTGCCCACAAAGACCCCTTCAACAGCCACACCTAAGTCATCATTTAACTACTGTGAAAATGCAGAACCCATGGAAATAGAGTTTATATGATAAGATCTCCTTTGAGGCACACTCCTTCCTAGTAAAGATGAGATGAACAAATGTCACATTATTTTAGCTTAAAAGTGTGGGTTTTTTTGAGACTTCTCTGAATTAAGGCATAAAAATGAGATGCAGAGCACTTTGTGGGATAGCCTGACAAAGTACAAAAACTGGAAGAAGGACTAGGTAACTTGTGTTCATCCCAACATCACTCCCCTTGTATCTGCAAGTTTCTCAGCCTGCCTAGTGCACTTGATGTGAATAGTCACAACCAGGGAAAAAATCAAAATCCCCACACATTCATGGCATCCAGCCACCAAGCTGCATCTTGCTCCATTAAATCATTCTGATCCATAATATCAGTCTGTTCAGGTCATACCTGGAAAGGCAGTACACAAACTCAAGCCAAATCTGTAGATGTTAGGAGTGAAGTATTGAAAGCTGCAATACATATGCATGCATGATTTCACATCTTCAGCTATCCATATTCACAGGACTGCACTTTCTTTTTCCTTTCCCAGTCTGCTGATTGGTGATGGCTCCAACAAGTTCTATGATTTAGAATAGTATGAGTTGATATGTTACAGCTTTCATGAGATCCTAGTTGATGCAGAATGCTTCACAAGAATTCTGGCAATGTCAGTCAATCTGCATAAGGATTTGGTCCCTCCTTAAGCACATTTCCACAACTGATATTTTGTAATGCTTAGATGTCTGGAAAATCCTTTTAATCCTGTGTCCCATGTTACATGCCATGCAGTGAAATTGCAAATGGAATACTTGCAGAAGTGAGCCTGCAAGTTAAAAAGCTGTGCACCAGAGGAGTCTGAAGAATGGAAGCACCAAAATGAGAAGGGCTAATAAGAAATGTATGGATTTATTGACTCTTTTCAAATGTAGACACCTGACAGGCTGAAGTCATCCTACATTTCAGAATGAGGAAATACTATCAACACAAGCGCTTTCTCTTGAATTCTGCTGTGTCATCCTCCACAGCTGCAAAAAAAATGAGGCCACTTCTGGTTACAGCCAGCTCTGAGGAGCTCCTGGGGAGGTACTGCAGAGAAAATACTACACAGCAGACACAGGTGTCAGAGCAGAGAGCAGAGAAAGGCAATGCTCTGACCAGACAGGGCTGCTACCTGCACCTGGTTAAACCCTGGCTTTGCTCTCCACAGTTTCAGCTACCAAATTTAGGGCAGACATTTCCTTACTCTACAACAGACCAACTCATCTAGAGGGGAGAACAAACATGGATGGGTTGCAGTGATACACACGTGTCCAGCACATGTAATGGCAGGTGTTCTAGTGCCAGCAGCTGCTTCAGCTGTCCCAGTGCTACATGGCTGGCAGAATGCTGGTAGAATTGGACCTTCTGTCACCATGGAATTTAGAGGCTTTTCCTCTTCCTTAATCCACTGCAGGAAAGGAGTAAATCTCCATCCAGTGTCCCTGCAAGGTTGAGTGTGCTTCCTCCTGATACCCACCCATGACTCCAAAAATGCAAGCACCCGCCTCCATTTCCAAGAATCAGTGGCTGACTATAATGTGGCACATTCATTTTGGGCAAGAATGGAATCTGGCTTGTCTACCTGATAACAACCTGCTCCATGATTTTGGTGGAATGGGAGAAGAGTGGAGAAAAGGCCATTGCTTCATTTAGATGTGATGAGACTGGTTCAGATAGTTAAAGGGAGTTCATTTCACTCCTCTTCCCCATGCTTTGTGCATCCTATGGGAAAATATCAAGCACACTGAGCAAGGCAGTATGAGCAGCTCTCCAAAACAGGAGATGGAGACACCTGTGCCCGTTTTCCAAAAAAAGAAAATTAATCTGAATCAATAAAATTTGAAGCCTCAGGTTGAAGAGCCCTGAACAAGAGATAAGACAAAATGTAAAAATGGTATTGCAGAGGAGTGTGAAAAATGTCAGAACTTGATCTAAGAGTACTGATATAATAAAAACATCAAAAGAATTAATCCAGGAAGTACATAGCAATTTAGCCAAAGCCTGTACAAAAACACCATCTTAGCTGTACTCTGCTGTAATGGCAGGTGCAGGTAACTGAAGAAAGGGCAGTAACACAACCTCTGTTTTTTTACTCCAGTACAAGTAGATAAAGAACATATTTCCAGTAATAGCAATTAGCAATCCAATACACTTTAAGAATATATGAAAATAGTTGCATTTATTCAGAATGTGCACATCCAAGCATCTTAAAATTATTATAATTTATCTTATCTGAAATTACAAGAAATTGTGTAGGTTTTTGCACCCAAATGGGAATTTTTAATTGTATAAAATTTAGAGAGATTATTTGCAGGATTCAGAAGCACTTCTAAATTTATACAAGGTAGGCCCTTTGAAAGGCCACTGCAAATGTATTTTGATTTTATATATATTAATGCGCACACACACATATATATTTATATACCAAAAATATTCCCAATTGTTTCAAGTTCAACAAGTTAAAAAGGCAGAGTTAGTAATTTTGACGGAAAATAAGCAGTATGATGCTCATTTATAAGTAGGAAAACAAAACCAGAAAAATTAAGCAGTGTGCAAATGCAGATACAGCAAATTAGTGACCAAATCAAGATTTCATTGAAGTGTCTCTTACTTCAAAGCAAATGCTTTGAAGGCTTCCCACACGTAAAGTTCAGAAGAAATTGATAAGCAAAATGAAAGACACTAGAACTGGAGTTTAGCTGAGCTAACAGTTGTGCTTTAGTAATTACAAGTGATCAGCACACAGAGTCCAAGGGGTCTAACTGGAACTCACAGCAGAATACTCAGCACCAATTCAGGACTAAATTTAATGGACATAATGAGCCATTATCATCACATCCAGGAGCATGGTATATTTTCTTTGATTATTTCCACAGACTATCCAAAACTCAAGTCCACTTAGCTTGTGAAGTCTGATGAGAGCACAGCCTGAGGTAATACAGACACAAAAACAACTCATAAAAGATTAGGTCAGCTTGATTTAACAAGGAAAAATAAAGTAGAACCACACTGGAAAAAAAACCTGTGGGTTTTTGTGAGGGGAAGGATTTGGCTTATTTTGTTGTTTTGGCTTTTTTTTTATTTTTTGTTTGTTTCTTAAGGCAAAACAGCATAATCATGCATTTGGATAAAAACATATTACACTGGCTTTTTTACAGGTTCTGGGAAGAACAACCACTGCTCCATAAAAGCAGAATCAGACTGCATGATAGAAACACATTCAGAAAGCCTTTTTTTTCTGCTTTTTTTATATGACTGGGAAATACTTGTTCCCATACCTTGAAACATACTAAACTCTACTTTAAAATCAAAAAGAAAACTGGATTTTCAAATAATCAAAACTAAATGGTTACTTCGAATTCATATTATAAATTCTGGGGCAACCAGAATCAGTAGGGAACCCGTTCCCCATGAGAGATTTTCTCTTGTATTTACCAAACATAGATACCTTTACCATTGAAAACAAAAGAGAAATCCCTCAGTTCAATTAACTCTCCAGCTTCAACAAAAGTACATTGCAGTAGAATCTTTTTTAAAGGAATAATTTATCAGAATTCTCTTTAATGCTTTTTTATAACATTGAAATACCTCAGAAAAGAGGATGAAAAATTCAATTGTGTAGAGCTGATCAGAGGAACAAAAATCCATTCTGAATGAAGGTAAGCTGATTAACTTTTTTTATAAAAATCAATGCATTTGATACTGCAAAGAACAAAGAATTTGTAAGAAAACTAGAAATGAACTTATTTTAAAAGCAAATTGCTAACTAAAAGTACACAGACTCTGTTACCATATTTTCAATATTGTTATAGTAGTTTAAATGTGTTCCCTAAATCCCAGAAGGGCAAAGATGACTCTCTGGATAAGAAAATGTTGTTAATGTTTACAAAGTGGACAGCAGTATTTTCTAGGTAAGTTACATTAATAGTTTTTTTTTATATGTTACATTTGGGAAAAAGGTAAGAACTCTAACTTCTATTTTCAAAAATGGATCTGACCATTTGTAACAACTGAAAATGAATTCTGAAATCTATATACATGTCACAGAGTCACCTAAGTCCCACTTGACAAATACTGCCTTGTATAATGGGGACTCCAACATTATTCCAGTTTAAGTAATGTTGAAAAATAGCTAAGTTCCAAGTTACTAATCTTTATGAACTCCTAATTGCAGGCAGCAGACAAAAGAATTATTTTTACCTAGCTGTATTTTTTTATGTCATGGAGATTGCTACATAGGAATAAAAACAGGTATATGAACTCCCTCTTTACTGATTTCTACTCATAGCCTAATGGCCAGCAGATCCCAAAACATTCTAATAAATTGCATTTTGGGATAAGACAGGAACACTCATAGGACACTGAAGAGCCTTCAGTCTCAAAAACTCTTATAAACTGTATTCCAGAGGATTACTACCACTGTGTAAATAAAATCAAAGTCTGCTGATGAACTATCAGATCCTGAAACCTTTAAAACACATTTTCATGTGTATAGGAACTGCCAGTAACCAGCATGGCTATTTGATACCTTGGAGCTTTTCCTTTGGGACTAAAAATCTCATGGTTACAGGTTCTTTCCACTCCACAGTATTGTCCTGCTGTATTCTCACAGAGAAAATCTCAATTTTTAGTAAAACGTAGAAAGCAAATGAGAAATGAGAACCACAAAAATGTGAACCCATTTGTCTGCCCATCCATTTCTTCTCTGCAACTTCTGCACACCACAGGGTAGACACAAATTCAGCAAATGCCCTGGCTGAACAGTTCTAGGGCAGGGACTTCTGGTAAGATCCCCATTCTCTTGCAGCTGCAGAAGGAATCAATGGAAGACAGCTGAAGCACAACACAGCTAATCTAATGAGCAAATGTAAGCCTGGAACAATGGACTTTTACACTCAGTCCGCTTCTATATCAAGTCTTCCTGTGAATTCAGTCAATATTCTCTATATTAATTTGATTTTTTTTCTGGGAAAGATTTTCAATAGCACTTCAGTGATTTAGAAGCACAAGTCCTATTACAACTCACAAGGATGTGAGCTCTCAATCTCCAGGGTGATTTTAAAAAAATCTCACTCTACCTGTAAAATGGAAAAACAATCATTGCTTTCTGCCCTCTAACTACACTGATACAAGGGCTAAAAGAATATTCAGCACTGCCCCTGCGTGAACTCCTCACTTTTGCAAGACTCTAGAGGCTAATATAACCTTATCATGACTTCAGGTCAAAAGATTGAGTCTAATGGACCAATGGAAGGAATTAATTTCAGAGCTCAGGACCTTTAATTGAGAACAGATGGTGCCCAGTCCCTATAAATTTAAAGTCTGGGGCCTGTTAACAAAAGCATCTAATCTCATCTCAATTGCCATAAGCAGCCAGGATCCAGCAATATTGAGTTTACAAAACAATATAACAATCTCCTAGAACTCTACAGAAAGCAAACAAGCAGCAAGGACAGTTAATGAATAAGACGTCATCTGTGCTCTGCAGCTAAAGTAGTTAAGGGAAGGAGCAGCAGAATTCCCCACTGAGTGCAGCTTTTAAGCAATTTTAAATAAATCCCTGTTACAGAGCATACAGCAATCACGCAATGAAGAACTTAGCAGCTTGAACAATCCTAGTTACATCTGCATGGAAGGAGACTGGACACTATCTATTTAACCAAGGCCATATTCTTTCAAAGTCATTTTGACCCAGGTATCTTGTAAACCTTGAATATTCAAAAGAAATTCAAAGATTATAAAATAGCTTGATAAATTCAATATTCATCTTCAACAGCAGGAAGAAAAAACTCTGAAACCTTCTCAAAGAACTAAATTTTGCTTCAAAGTATCTTTGACTTCTCATTTTTGCTATTTTTCTTCAAACTGCACAAGTGACCAACATAGTCCAATGAAACTCACTGCAAAAAGAAACTCAAGTTTTGTAGAGAAACAAAACAACCTAAATTCTTTAGACTGCCTGCCACAGGTGCAGACTGAGACTCCATAGCATTAGTCATCAGCACTTATCCAAAGTAACTTATTTGTAACTTTAAAGTCGTTTATAGAAATATTACATTAATAAAACCCCAGTGACTGGAGGGGGAGGGAGGAAAATCAATCTCTCCAGCATACAGTAATTCAGTGGCAGATGTGAAACACCAGAATAACTTTCCCTTGCCCGTGCTCATGACTGCACATGTATTCACTGCGAAAATGCTTCCAAGTTTCTAGGTCATTTGAAGAAGAAATCACTGGTCCTCAGCCCTGTATGTTTACTCTAAGAAGACTACGTGTACGACAAAACCTGTGTGAGAAAAGGTGCTGTAAGGAGACTATGTATGCATACATATGGCTATATACACACATTTATGAATCTATTTCACCACAAGGACAAAAAGCAACCATGAAATAGTCAACTAGAAAAACAGCCTGTGGTCTGTCTCTACTTTGTTGTGGCTGACAATCCAGAACCTGGGTTTCCCAGGTCAGTAGCTTCTTTTTCTATTGTGAATACTGCACTAGAGATGGAACTGCTCACATTTTGTCTTAGATGTACCTAGCCAGCAGCTACAGTACCCCAGGGAGGGATTGGCCAGCAGCAGAACGGATCTGGCACAGCAGCTGCAGAGAATCATCAAACTCTGAGAAAACTATTATCTATTATTGATGTTATTACAGCAGTTATGAGATAGTCACACCTACTAAACATTTGCATATTTGTAATTTAATCCATAATTAATTTACATTGTTCATTCTTCCTAACAAGATGTCGTGGGTTCATAATGGTAAAATCTAAAAAAAAAAGAACAAAGATCAAAAACCAAAGTAAGGTAATGATAAGAATGTTGCAAATTTCCATGTACTATACAGAAACCTGGACTTAACCACAGTGGTATCAAAGGCATTTCCACTGAAACATTTCTAAGGTGGAGTGTAAAAAACCCCAACAATTATTAGTCCTGGTTTCAGTGATCTAAAACCACATTTCTTCTCTACAACATACAGGTGAAAACCATAGATAGCTAAACACCTGACAATTTAGGAAGAAAAGGGTATACTAAATGAGGGGGAGAGTGTGGAATAAAAATGAAACCCACAAATTCTTAACAAGCATTTCTTTCATGAGATTTGAGACTTCATCCTCTTCTTACCTTAAATGAAGAAAAAAGCTTCAATTTTGCCAACAGATCAGGCAGCATATTATTGAGACCCAGAACAGTTGTGGCTTGAAACGTAATTTTATACTGAATTCTCATCTATATCAAAGAAAAAAAACTTTATCCAAAAAACATCAAAGTCTTTACACGGTTTTAATAGGAGTTAAAGAACTACTCCAAAAGCCTTTGCAGCTTTTTTGTGTAAAAAAAAAAAAAACCTTGACAAATTTTCTCCAGCTGTTATTTGACCAGCATACAAATGCTGTTACCTGTAATTATTATTGATACTCTTAAAATTGCACAGCTTATATTTACTTTATCATTGAAATCATTATTAGATTAGTTCTCAATATTATATAATTAAACAAGGAAATGCAATTAAAATCTTATTTCAGATCAAAATTAGATTAAGCTTAAAAACACTTTTAAAACAACTGAATATGAATAATCCTACTTTTTATATAGGATCACTACTATTTAGACTTTATCTCTGCCATTCAGTTGGTTTTAGCTGATGAATATATAAATATCTATGTGTGCATATACACCCCCACCCTGGTATTGACATACCTATACAGGAAATTAAGGAAGCAGTAGCTGAGGAACTGCTTTCTAATGATAACCAAATAATCCCACAGCTTTGACAGATTTTTTTCCTTCTTTTTATTTCAGTAATAATTATGTCGATAAGCCTGATTCAGCAAATTTGCTGCTCTCTAATTCATTAATTAAAACAATTTACTGCTACCACTGTGATTTTTCAAGGACATCAAAACCACATTCCAAATCAAAACATCAGATCATGAGTTCACAGATGTGCAAAGCATACATTACTCTTATGGCAACCTCACATATAAAGCCTTGCAGATCCAGAAGAACACATATGGTTTAGAGGAAATGAACAGCAATATTTTTACATCAAAATTAAAATGAGAAGAAAAAAAGTCTATGAAAAGTTAACCATTTCCAGTTAGAAGAAAAAACATATAAATATTAGTATTATATTAAATTGCAGAGCAACATTTTTAAAGACTTAATTTC
>NW_005054297.1:19563450-19620389 GCF_000277835.1 Geospiza fortis
GTGTCTCAGCAGATAAAGGGAAAGCAGCACATACTGTTTTCCTTGACTTTAGCAACATTTTCAAAGCGAGTTCCCATAGTATCCTGGGAGCCAACCTGGAGAGCGATGGACTGAATGAGTGAGCTGCAAAGTACATTTTGCGGAAAACTGGTTGTATGAAGAGGCTGAAAGAGAAGTGTTCTGTAGTGCAAAGAGCAACTCTTGGTCAACATTAATGGCATTCATCAGGAACTAACACTGGAATGATGTTTTTATGTACTACATTTAACATCTTGAGAATGACTAAGATGGAATGTGCCCTTAGCAAGTTTGTGGATGACACCAAGTTGGAAAGATTGATCAGCACACTGCAGGGCAGGATTGCCTTTTGAAGGGATCTCAACAGGCTGTAAGAAGTGGCTGAAAAAAACCTCATGAATTCCAAAGGCAGAGTATCCACAGTAGCAGTACTAGCTGGGAGCCCACTGGAAATCACCTTTGTAGTGAAGGAGCTGGGCAGTCAATGTGGACAAGTTCAGCAGTGTGCCCTTTCAACAATAAGCCTAACCACATACTGGGATGCATTCAGGAGAATGGAGCCAGCATACCCTGGGAAGTGATTAGTCCCTTTTATTCAGCATTTGAAGGCCACATCTAGATGACAATATTCTGTTTGGGGCTTGCCAGTACAACACTGATAAACTGGAATGAATTCAGTGAAGACTGCCCATGGTGACTGGAGTGCTGAAGCATATAAATTGAGGAGAAGCTCAGTGAGCCTGAAAGGCAAAAGGTAGAAATCCAACTTTGGCCTTCCATTACCCAAAGCAATGGTCCCAACTTCAGCAAGGGAAACTCTGATTCAATATAATGGGGAAAAAATTCACAACTAAATTAGTTAAGCACCAGAACAGCTGCCCTGAGATGATGTAGAATGTCTCTTGCTTGTTATAAAGCATAAACTTTAAACAGATTTTTTTCCTAGGGTGCTTGCCATCTAACTGATTAGAAAGATTTCTCCTCCTTTCTCTTTGCCCCTTCTGAAGTTGTTCTGTTTGTTTTTACCTTCCAAAATCATATCCATCATCAATGATTTCTCATGCATGAATCATAAAAAGCCCAGAACCTGTAGACACTCTATATATGCAGGAAAAAATTTATCTAAGCAACATCTAATCCTTTCTTTAAGAGTACAAATATTAGCTCTGTGATCAGTTACTCAGGTAGCAAATGCTGAAAAAGAAAAAGAACCAGAAGAAAACATATCAGCAATATAGTCTTCTTTCATTACTAAGTAATAAATCAACTCCCTCTTTTTCTTAGTACTCATGTTTCTGTACAACTCTACTTTTCTACTGATTCTGTCGCAATTTTATTTGTATGTCCACACCTCCCCAAGGTCCTCCTGAAACATCTTCATAAGCTCTTCCTCTGAAATTTGACCTTTCTTTTTCTGCATGGTGTTTTTTCCCTTAAAATTCAGATTTTTGGAGAAATCCTGAGATATGACAGTTGGTCTTTAAACACCTCTTTCACCATTCCTTAACATTAGAAAGATTTATAAACTCAAGAGCCAAGAGCGAATTCTCTGAGATTTTCTGCTTTGATTTGTTTCTCCTTGCAGATCTCAATTCTAATTTCATTGGTGTCAGCTGTTGCTAAACCTACAGTTCCTGCACATCAGAAAATTTATCCAAGTGTTGCCAAAGAGCCTCGTCCCCTGGCCTGATAGACTCCACCATAATGAAGATGTTCCTTTGGAATCTAATGCCTTTCCTCAACAGCAAGTTCAGTGACACTCAGATCTATGAAACCCAGGAGATCACACAAAATTACTGCAAAAAGATCAGCCCAGCTGCTGCCTCTTTGGCTACCACTAGCCAAAGGAATTATGAACCAGATTTTCACTTGCATTAACAATTAGATCATTAACCGAAATATATCCACAGGACTACTGTCATAATAAAATCTGAAAACTGGCATAACTATAGAAAACTTATAATATTTTAGAAAACCAGAAAACTACTTTTTTATGGATTTCTGCTACATGTCTCTGTAACCAAAGAAAAATTTGTATGCCTGTTAAATATTATTTCAGAGCTGACTTCTGTCAAAAATAAAACAGATTGATTTCCTGGTCATGAATTTTTTTGGCAGCAAAGCAAGATTTAAGGCATATTGGCATGCTTAATGAGGAGCAGACAATAGCTAGATAGAAATCTATGGGAAAAAGTGAAGAAATTGTAATTGGTGGTATAGCAGTAAGATGAGGATTAATTCACCAGCTATGTGGCTGGTTTTCAGCAGTAGGCTCAGCATTTGGCTAGCAGGTGCAGCTACTATTCAACAGGGTCCATTTAAATCAAGTTTTGTGCCTTAGCATAAAGAAAGATGTTAAATGGGTGAAAGCATGTGACACTACTTCCTGAATTATGTGCATTATTTAATAATGCAGAGTTCAATTATATGCTATAGATGAACTGGGTTAGAGACAACAGATTAAAACGTCTTGGCACGTATCTTACCAATGTATTTCTTGGGTTTCAGAGATCTGAATGCCAGTAAATTCATCATTCTGGAAGGACAAGACAGTATTAGATTCACAAGAATGCTATCTTCAGAAACTGTCTGGAGTTGGAGAGGAAGCAAGTAGGTGCCCATGCAGTTAATAAAGTGATATTTTCTCCTTATAGGAGCCCTCAGCAATAAACAATCTACCAGCAATATCTACTTTTCTGTATCCATGAAAAATTGGTCTAAGTTTCAAACCATCTATCTAACCAATTCAGAATGACTGCCTGAGGCCATGAACTTGACTCCCCCTTTCCCTTTATTCTTTATATTTTGCTATATCCTGATCTCATCTGGTTTTCTAATAAACACCAATCAGTGCAAAACTTTCACTAAACAAATGAACAAAAAAAAGGCCCACATTCTAATGCCATCAGAGCCACTTTCTGTGTGCCCAGGTAGTTTTGTGGCAGCCAGCTCTGTGGGCATGCATGTCTCTGGAGGGCCCCACCCTTTTTCAGAAGCACCATCACTACTGCTTCCAAAGGAGTAGGTGACACAGACTTGACCAAAGACTTCAGTCTTATATGAGTGACTTTCCAGTCAGAATCAATGCCTGACTTTCAGGCCAGCACACAAAAAGCATAAATAAAACCAGTTCTATAATTTTACAGGGAGGAATAAATAAATAAATTAAAAAAAAAAAAAAAAAACAGAAAAAGGCGCTGCACTTCTGGAATAACTTGCTCAATTAACTTTCGTGTTTTGCTTATTAACCTTCTGATGTCTCATTAAGTTAGGGATTGCAGTTTATTGGGTTTAAAAAATAATTTAAATATAGAAGTGGATTCTAGGATACCTTAAAAATATATTTACCCTTTTAGCAAATGAGCCATTTGAGGCCTAACTATGACTTCTAGCTCATACTCTCCTGGAATATTTATCCAATTTAAAAGACAAGCTTTAGTAATCTTAGAACAGCTTAACAACATGAAATTACTAGCAAGCTTGTAAGAGACAGCCAGCTTGTATTTCAAAGCAACCACTCCTAGAACAATTACCAACATAAATTTCTTGATGCAGCATTTATGAAATAACTAGCAATGAGAATAGAGAAGAAAGCCTGAGAAAGCATGTGCATGCTCAGTGTGCTCCAACTGATATATCACACTGCACGTGACACTGGTTGGTTGCCCAGATTAACAGATGCAGGCCCTCCTTCAGGCAGGATGACATGACAAATCTCTCAGAATATGATGCCAAGAGTCATACATGTAACTTCAATGAAGTCAAATATTTCTTTTCAGAATTATTTACTGAGAAATATCCTAAAACAACCTTTGATGTGAGACTACATCTATTAGTCCTATGTTTGATACGTGTTCTGTTGGTTTTTTAAAAAAAAAAGATCTGCTGGCAGTCACAGTATGTTCTTAGTATATTTAAAATTTTCCAACTTGATAATGTGCAATGTTATTTGTTATTTGTAAAGAAACCTCTAAACCTCCCAAGATAATTTAAAACTTTAAGTCACTTTTGTAGGCTTTCAGAAACATACTATTAAGACTTTGCAAAAAAAAGGTTAGTATTTTCAACAAACTATTTCTTCTTGCTTCTTGTAATTATGCAGCAGAATTGCAAGTTTTGCCTTCCTGAGGGATATGCAATCCACAACTATTTCAGAAGAGCAAGTACATAACAGTTGCAAGGAAGGAAAGGAAATAGTATTTTGATGCTGAGCTTCTCTTCCTGCCTAATTATCAAGAAAGAAAACCCCAAGTAAATTCAGCAAATTGTTAATCCTGAGATCATAAAACCATATGATGAGTTCAAGTTCTCATCATCTTGACAAGTCCCATTAACTCCAATAAGGCCTGATGATGGCAATGCACTATTTAAACAGCGAGTAGCTTCAATGGGTGAACAGTGAGATTGGTGAAACACTGAGCCCTTTAGCTGAGGGAAGTACAATCTGGTGGTGTTGTGCTCTGTTTATCATCACCAGTTGCTCCTTTTTTACCTTAGAGGCAAACCTGCTGCATAGAAATGCATTTACCTGTAAAACAATTCCAACAAAATGCAGTCAGGAATCTTTCCCACACAGCAGAGGGGGATGCAGTACAGAGGACTTGTAGCTCTCACTCTGGTTTCAAAGCCTTATCAGATTTGTCAGATTTCAACAGTATACTGGCACAGCTGTTAACTTTAGGCCATAAATTAACAAAACTTGCACCTGCAGTTTAGTCCTTTGATTAGAGCACCTGTGCCTGCCAGGGCAATACCGTTTCCCTGGCTTTAAATTGTATTTTCTATTCTATTGTGAACATTAAATGTACTGAGTTCCAATGACGTGTATAAAGCAATTTCTCAGCCAAGTCTTCCACGTTCAGTGGAAACAAAAATTTAGAGAAAAAAATACCAAAGAAGATTAAGCTTTTCACCCTTTTAACATCTCCACTGAAACGGCGACCCATGACATGGTCCAAGTTATAGATGTTTCATAACCCTAGGGAACTCTCAAGCCATCAAAATTTCATTAGCTTCACAGCAGTCCCAGTACATTCTTAAATTGGACTGCTGGCCTCCCTATTAATAAATAAATCAACTGTAATCCTTTTTAGCAGCTAAACTTTTCGCTGAAGTTGTATCAAACACCAGGCATTCCTTCCATAATTTTAATCACTGCAGAATAACGCATTTTTTAACACATTCACAGTCTTCTCACACATGTAAAAACAAAACACTCTAACTTCCAGCTGATGGAGGATGTTTTGGCACATGGTAATCAGAAAATTTCCTTTTCAAAAAACTCTAAGTATGAAATATATTAAAAAGTATACCAAACCTATGGTACCTCTGAAGCAGTCACCTCTTTAGTAATGCAAAGATATGACTTCCTATGGAAATAGTGTGTGCATGCATGTGCACGTGAAAATATATTTTCAATATCAATTACCGAGGTTTTTACAAGAGGGTCAAGAGAATTTGTTTCATCACAGACCTTTCAAAATCACAGAACTGCTCAACAACTTATTCTAGATTGCTCTGCAGCTGAAATACCAAGCTTTATCACACAGAAACTCCACTGCCAAAAGGTGGTAGGCAAGTACTTCTGTCTTCCTCTTTCAGAACCTGCCTTGGACTCAAAACAAATTTTCCAAGCATGACACAAGACACCTGTGAACACTGAGAGCTGCTCAGGTACCATGTAGCATTATATCCAACACAAAAGGAGGGTCTCATTTGAGATAGTGGTTTTGCACAGGTATCTTCATGTAGAAACAGCCACCAGCAGAAAAATAAGTATGAATAACAGCGAATTATAGCTTTGGTTTTGCTTTCTCAAGTTGAAGTTAAAACAATAAACAAGAAGGACTAAACTTCACTGCTTGTAGTTTAAAATAAAAGTGCATTACGTTTTTAAGCATTTCCATACATACATACCTACGCAGCTGTTTCCCACCATGTGTTACAGTCATTTCTGGAGGATAGCAATAAAATTGCTCTAATTTTTATACAGCCGAGCAGACAGGTTTAATAAATTAATAAAAAGACATGTAGACATGCAGGCAATAGCCATCCCTAATTTTCATTGTTAATCATTTTCTTTATTCCTCTTTTGGGTTTTTCACATAGAAAGTCATGACGTTAATAGATGAATTAATTGTTTTAATTCTAGCAAAGTTGAAAATCTTCTGCAAATAAAAGTTAAGATTGGTACAGTTAGCATTTAACACCACATTAGATTCTGTTCATAACCTCAAGAGGAGGTTAAAAAAAAACTTTGAAAAGCTTTAAAAATGAATCAGTCAATTGTATTAACCTATTTTCATTTAAACTCTAAGACTTAATATACAATGGTCATACCCCACATCCTACAAAGCTGCTAAGATTTTTGTTGCAGATTTTAATTGCACAGTAATCCAGTCCCCCAGGCACATCAAAGGCCACATGTCCCTCTTCACCACAATTCCAATTGCTCTCATCAGCTAAGAAGTTTAAAGCACAATCAAATTTCTTTTTCAATCACATGAGCCCTGTTAATAAGCTATTCTTTGAGTTCACTCATCCATTCTAAGATTCTGCAACTTCTCCAAGATGTCTTGAAGAACAGTTTACAATGAAACTTTTGAATGCAAGCTAGCCTGAGGAAAAACTTTATCACCACTTAGCTGTTCCCCAGAGGGTAACAGGTGACATGACCTGAGATAATACAGAACTAATCTTTTTTTGTGATAAAACTCTTTCAAAATTACAGCTAAAGCATCATACCCAAAGGTTGTATTAGTTAGGACTGATACTGAATATTGACTTTTATGTGAAGAGGAGAGGGAAAAAAAAAAACAGAGAAGGTAAAAAAAACCAGAGAAGGCAAATAACTCAAGGCCATTCCTTTAATGATCTAAAATTGCTGAGTGTCAGCCAAAACAGCAAATAAACATTCATTTATATATGGGCATATGCACAAGAACTTACCATTTTCACTGTCGGACTTGTTCTCGTGTTCGGTATCAGTCAGAGTGAGGGCTGAGTTGGAACGGCTCGACAGACAGGAACTGCGCCCTGATTTGACCCCCCTGCCCCAAAGTCTCATGGCATGCTCTGGAGACATCACTCCTTCATTTTCAGTATCAGCATCTGACCCTGCACTGATAGAGTAACCTCTGTGGGGGAGCCCCATTTCCGCACAAAATGCCAGTCCTCGACGAGCTGCTGGTTCACAAACTCCTAACTGCCTTAGGGTAAAATTCTGTCCTGATTAGGGGAAAAAAAGATAACAAAAGATGAGAAATTTTTAATTATTTTACTTTAAAGAATTTTAAAGTAAAAAAAGAAAACTCTTCATGTGCATAATTGTCTCAGATATCATATAAGGTGTTTTGTCAAAACTCCACCTGCATTACAATCAAGTGGACTCTTTTGTCTCCAGCTCTTCTCAGCAGTATTTTGTTAACTGCTTAAATGCATCAAAAGTGATCCTGGCTAGCAAGTAAACAAAACAGAACCTCCTAACTAAGAAAAGCCAATTCAGTACATGAAAGGATTAAAAAAAATCATAAACTTTTCCTTTTTTCAAAGAAAAAATATTTTTCTAAGCATAAAAGCATTTAACAAGGTATTTGTCAGGATTTTTACTTGACTGGTTTTGGGAAGGGTATTTTGTTTGTCCTTGTTAGAGGCCAAAGCAAGAGGCTATTTTCCCCATAGAAACATCACCTAATGTGGTAATGGAAAAGCTAAACAGGAACAAAATTCACCTGTTTTTTTTTTTCTCTGCCCTACTTTAATACACAATTACAAACAGAAACACGGCCACCTATTACCTGCAAGTATTACAATAAAATTGTTATTTTACATGTCACTGTATTTTGAGAAGCATTTTACACTTTTACTGCTGAAGAAGAGTCCGTGCATTTTAACAGACTTTTAGCCTGTTTTGGGGCAGAGCAGGAGACATAAGTGAATCCCAATGATTGTATTAATAAATTACGTGCAATAAACTTGTGACACTTCAATAACTTAGAGTGTCTAAATTATGTGACACTCAAAAATGACTGCCTTTTTAATGGCTGTGTCTTCATCCCACTTTTATGTCTGTAGATTTAAGACATTTTATGATATATAGACACTTGGCAAGCTCCTTTGAATACCTATATCTATAATACCTTTCCACTCTAGCCCACAATTATTTCACAGCTCTGAGAATAAATTAGGACACACATTAAATTTTTGAATCTGACAGGCATCCTAATTTCTCCATAATTAGTCATTCAACATAAAAACACACTAGCAAGATAATTAAAGATTATAATATGTCAAGAACAGAATTCTATACATGAGAAAGAAACAGAATTGCAAAAGTATGAATACAGAAGTGCAAATAATTCCTGAAATATTAAGAGTTAATGCATTGGTCATTGACTTTTTTAAAGTGATCTGGTTAATTATTTTATTCCTGCAGTCACCTGAAGCTGTTGTTGCAAGTTTCTTCACAGTCAGAACCATAAATGAATTCTGACAATGACTTTCATAAATTTGGAAAATCAATTACTACAATTAGGTACAAATCAAACTACTTATTATGCAGCTGTGAATAGACATTTGAATGAAAATAAAGCTGGGGAGGTAAATATAAAGAAGCAAGCATATTTATGACTATGTCTGAACAGTGTCAAGGGTATAAGAAAGGGGATTATCATGCACACTGATACTATCTTGTAACTTTTTAAAGCTGTCATGCCATGTGACTTTCTGGGTTTTATTGAGAGCTGAAACTAATCAGCGAAGGAAACAGGCCAAACAAACCGCCCAGTGGTAATAGGGTCAGAGCTGAAAGCAATGAAGTGTCTAAAATGCTTATTATTTTGCACTTTTGTAGATACATGCTAAGGGTGACAGTTTAGAACACTGGTTTATTGGTACATTAGTATATGAATCTACATTTTCAAACAGTTGCCTAAAATCAGATACAAATACAGAAGAAGCCTCTGTGCACATGTGTATGTATACAGGTGTCTCTACACACACAGAGTAGATAAGGTGTAAACACAGTTGCACAGGCAGCACCTTATTTATTCTAAAAAGAGCATTTGAGAAGCAAAATGGAAAGGAAAGAGGCATTCTGACCAAAGACAAGGTTACTTGAGTCAGTAACAAAACAGCTGCTGACTTCAATGGGACAAGGTGTTACACCTGTGGTCCCCAGAGGCTCATGGTGCTGGAAGGATGCAGACAGACACAGCCACTGCCCCCTGAGCCACAGGCAGGGCAGCTGCAGCAGCAGGAGAGCATCACACTCTGCAGCTCCCCCAGCAGCCTGCTGCACACAGCCCCTGCTCTCCCCACTGAAAACACCCCCCTGCACTCAGGCACAGCAATTTGAAAAGACAGTTACACACACACTTCTTTTTTTGTCATAAGCACCTAAGTGAAACCACCTGAGGCATTCCAGAGCATCTTCAGGAGCTTCACAGGAGATTTGGTCTCAAGCATAACATACCACCTACCATCTAGTCATGGATTTTTAAACTGAAGTTTACAATGTCCTATCTCTATGTAAAATCTTTTCCCCTCTCTTGTGAATGGTAAAAAAACCTCACAAAATGACATTGCACAGGCAAAACAGAAAAGGGGGAAGGTTTGAATACTCTCATCCCATTCAATATATTAGAGCTTTTCACTACACTCAGAAGTTTTACAACATAGCCCAGAAATGTTGTAACAGCTTTGGAATCATCAGGCTATATAATCTTCTGACCTAAAGCCTTCCTAAGAGCTTCACTAAGAGGATTGTAGTCCATGTAAGTTGCCTACATAAATGAAAAAACAAAACAAAACAGACCCCAAACAACCCACAAAACCCAAACTGAGAAGTTGACATGGAAAAATAAAATGTTTATTTCTGTAGAAATTCAAAAATTCGAATCCCAAAGGAAATCATACACATGTGATAGAAAAATTCTATATCGTCTTAAGGTTTCTGAACAATGAAAACAGGAAATCTTCCAGGATTCAGGGGAAGCTAAATACAGCTGAGATGCAGACCTAGTGGGTAGCAGATTAGTTGGGAGCTTTTACCTGATAATGGACAACACTATGAAATCAAATTAAAAGCTGAAAAAGAGGTTGTATGAGCTCAGTGAGAAAAAAGAGCATGAAGTGAGGATGTTCTTTTTGTTTTCAGAGTTTCTAATTCATCTTTCCAGAATGATTTTCATGTGAGGGATTTACTCAATGGTTTCTTACACTTTAACATTTGCCATTTCTCTCACTTACAGTAAGTGCCTCAAGAGTTCATAATGACTTAAAAATAGCTTGGCCATTGTAATGAACCAACTTCTGAGAAAAAAATGGAGGTACAGAACGAACAGGAACCATCATGGTTTATGTTTTTTTTCCTTTCCCTTAAAAATGTATGAAGTGAAAATTAGAAACAAAATTAGACACAACATTTCAAGGAGACTTGTTCTGGAGACACTCTTGAGTGTTTTAGACTGTTTGGGATATGTCATGAAGTTTTAAAAACTCACAATAATGCTGTTTACTACCACTCAACTATTAGATGCTGCATTTCTCCTGACTAGGAATATCAATTTATGGGTATTGTGAAGATTGTTGATACCCTCCATTTGTGCAGACAAGAGTAAAAATTAGGAACTCTAAAATAACTTCCTAAAGCTTGTGCAGCATACATGCCTCCCTGTAATGTTGCAACTTTCTGTGTAAGCAATGATCCATGTAGGATTGGTGCACCTCCTTAACTACATCACTTATACAAAATACTTTTAATTCATATAAGTCTATATGTAGAATTATTATTCTTAAAAGATAATGTGCATATATATATTTCTCTGCCAGAATCACACAGGCTGCATCATACAGAAATGTGCTTTTTTTTTTTCAGTTTAATCAAATATTGCTATAAGAAAGTTTGACATATGCAGAAATGGTGTAGTTCTTTATTAAGCTGTAAGTTAAAAGCTGGAATTAAATGGAAACTTGCTGCACTTGTGTTACATTTGTTTCCCTGTCCTATTTTGGGGAAGTCCTTCAAAGACCTCCATATTAACTTAAGTTCCAATTTGGAAATGTTATCAGTGGAAATGGGTTTTTGAAGAGGACTACTAAACAAAAGAAAAGGTCCCATAGTTCTTCAGTTGTCAGTGTCTGCTTTAAGTTGGATCTATACTAAATATAAACACATAGATATTATCTTTAAAACCATGAAAAGGAGAAAGAATCAAACAGAAGGAATGAATAAAAGTTGCCAAAATAAAATTTGTCAGCATCTCCAGCCATCAGCACTGTCCTAATTCATTAACCACTGATAAATTGACAAGTCAGGTTTTAGCAACAATAGACTGTAGAAAAAAAAAAAACTGAAATGCGTCCAAAGCACCTGCCTAGTTAGCATAAAAATACACCCAACTCCCCTAGCTTTTAAACAGAGGAATTATAGTGTGAGTGTCTTTGCTGACTTTGGTTTTGTCCTATTAGTTTGGACACAGTACCAAAAAGGCAGAGGTGCCCAACATATCCAAGTTCACACTTTAAATTCTCTTCAGTTTGGCTCTTGATAATGTTTCACACCGTATCTGCCTCTCTGCATCATTCATTACTTGTCAGTCCCCTTTCTAATCTATCCTGTATTTTACCTTTTTCTACCTGCCTAGAACACATCTGAGGCATTCAAAAATCAAGCACATTTTCCCTATAATCACTATGTGATAATGCATGAAAAAAATACTTATACCAAACTTGGTAAAACTGTGAAACATCTAAAGCTGTACACATGCAAAACAATGATCATGGTCCTTTGGAGAAACAAACTTCTCCCTTAGATTTCCTTGACTTGCCACTTAATCCTAATTTTCCTTTTATATTAAAAGTAGTTTCATTTCTTTAGAAAGCAAATAAAGAAAAAGATCTTTCTCTAGTTTTTCTTTTCTGTCTGTAGATTACTGCATAGAAATACATCCTCAATAATAAAACATTTATTATATAAGCTGATTGTGTAAGCAGCACTGGTATTGAAGTGTTCCTGTAAGGACCACACTGCTTTCTGCTACTCTGATATGGGAAAAGTACTTACTTCCTTTTTATTTCATATTTAGACACTATGTAGGGGATACATTTCTCCTATTGAAGCTCTTTATGCAGAGCTCACACTTAGAATAAGGCCACTTGTAAGGAAATTACTTGAGAGAAAGAACATGGAAATAAATGTACAGTAGGATAACAAATTTGCTGAAAATAAAAAGGATAAAGATTTTTTTAAAATAGCAAAACAGATACCTTAGATGCCCTAGAAAACTCTGACAAGGGGTGTACAAACACTGTCTCCAGAAGTCAGAATGTTAGGCGGGTACAATGCAATTGCACAAAAGAGAGAATGACTAACAGATGTGATACATCCATTCTGTCACACAAACTTCACAATATATTTACTAAAAGGGAGTTTTCAAAGCTGTACGTGCAGAATTCTGTCCGCTAGGATGCAAGGAACTGCAGTGAACACTGACAAGTAGTGAGCTTTCCCTATGCTAATATTTTCTTTCTGATTTGCTATAGTATTTTGTTGTTATTACTTTAGCCTGATTTTTGCTCTTGTGCAAATTATCTGTGAAATTTAAACCATCTTAATCCACTGTATCACATTTTCCTCCTATTCTTAATTCCTGTGTTTTTCTTTTCACTCATCGCAACCATCTTCCTTGTCACCTTTTAATCTCTTTTTCTTGACCTTTCTGCTCTATTCACTTTTCCATCTTAACCTCCTTTTCTTGTCATTATCTGATTTAGAGTGGAGCTGTAAGATTCATATGAAAGACAGTTGCTTCTCTAATATATCTAGTAAACTACATAATAACAAAGAGCATTGAAATACATTAAATCTCATCAAGTGTGCATATAATTTTCAAATGCTCATTATTCTCAACAAATATTAATCACAGTTCTCACATTCCTTATGGACTTTTAAAAGCATTTGGGGACATAAGTCATGGTCTTGGTGACTTCTGCAAAGATTAGTGCCAGATACTGTGAATTCTCTGAGCTCTACTTATTATGTTACTCTTGATAGAAGAGCTTTATGCAAGACTCAAACCCCATGTCAATTATTGAGAAAAAAAGGTAAAAATTCACATGCATATATTTGCATATTTGTGGGAAATACAGTATTTCAAACTTGATACATAGTTTTGTTAGTACAAAATCACAAGGAAACATTAATTGAAAAGACAGTCTAGGAAAGTTCTTATTTTCAGATGTAGGGAAGAATTCATGTGTATGAAGCACAGTCATCCTCTTGTCACTGGTCTACAAAATGATGGTTTAAACACACAGACCCTCCTGTGCAATATGGGAAACTCATAATTTTATTCCCTGTTAGGCTTGAAGTGGTGGGGGATCTACAGTCCTAACCCTCAGACTAGAATATAAGAAGCACTTCTTAAACCAGTATAAGGATAAAGGGCTGTTCATCAAGCCCATCTGAAGCTACCACAGAGTAAGATTAGAGCCAGCTGAAGATAATTTCACAACTGCACAATTCAAAGCTGCGAAGCAAACATGTTCACTAAATGAACTAATAATTTAAACATTATGGTTCCAAATTTGGGGATTTTATATTAAAAACTTATTTTATGACTATGATTATACAATATACAAACTAAATTAAGAGAATCCAGCACAGCTGTTCCAATCATGGGCTGAAAGAGGTGGAAAAATAGGATTTGTGGATTTAGAAAAGAAATACAACTCCATGAGTAGCAAAGAACACAACATCTTGATCACAAGCAGAATGACAGTATAGACAGTTTAAGCATCTCTCTTAATCTTTGGATCCTGGGACCAAAACATCAACATTCAAGCAGCCATTTATTACAAAATAAGAATTACAAAAAGCCTAAATTTGATAGATGTGAAGAAAATATGACCCAAGGGTAAGCAATGTAGAGATGATGGATATCCAGGCTGCAAGGAGCCTACAAAGACAGATCTGACAGGTATGAACTGCCACATTAGGGCCAGTACAGTGCTAATGACATGAAATACAGCTTGAAATGGGAAAGGAAGGTGAGGAAGAGGGAGGCAGCATGAAGCATGCACACAAACTGGAGCTCAGGTTTACTGCTATTCCTGCGTACAGGGGGGTGAGAAAACTCTACTGTTATTTATGCCCTTTCATGAGGGAAAAGCATATTTGCCACCACAAGCAGCCAAATGGACTGGACCCAGAGGGATATGTCTCTCAGCATGGCAGAAAACTCAATTAGTTCTACAGGCTAGGAACTCAGACAAAGTAAAAAGTAAAAACTCAATGTGCCTATTTGAAGCCACCCACACATTTCAGTTCATGGAATTTCACATTGAAGTATTCCACATGTATGGGAATTGACTCTTCAATGCATGGACAGAAAGAAGTGCTCAGACCACTGCTGTAGCTGAATGGAAGCAATAAGAGAGAATACTGACCCAAAAGTTTCTGCAGAAAAGAAAACCTCTTATTCCCTCTATCACTCACACTCCCCATCACAATCCCCAAAAGGCTTTCCACTCTGTGAACCCCCATAATAAATGTAGTGTAGCAATGTTTTAATTTAGATGTTCTAGCAAAATGTCCATTATGCTGAAGACATGAAAAGATTTACCGCTCAGCAATATTTATGGCACTAAAAAAAAAAAAAAAAAGGCATGCGCTCCCTTGGCTCTGCCATTTCCTCTTTTGGCTTTAATAAGTTCAGTAACACCGAGTACTGGCTCTCAAGCCTGTAAGTTGACACTTTACAAACTAATTTCAAAAAGCATCAAGGAACTTTCTGAGAAATTACCCCCATTTTACATCTCTGCTTCACTTTATGCATTTATTTGCCAATGATGGAATAAGCAATCACTCACAGCTTGGCCTCCAGCCCTGACTCTCAGCCCTAAGCACTAAATCAACAGAGAGGAGAGACAGGACTCTTCAGCTTCTTTCACTCCTCTCCTCATCCCATCTTTAACTGCACACTGCTCTAGCTTTATCCTCTCTGCGGATGTTAACATACTGAAGTCATCTTTTATAGCCATGCATGGGATCCATTCATCTCCCCAGTCCACCGTTTAGTTTTTATTATGAACAGAAGCAGCACATACATCTCCGTATATGACCTATGGAAAGATATAAAAGCACTTACAGACCCTCTACATTATCTTCCTTTCCATGAGGCTGAAAATCCTTGTGAAGGCCTCTTGGTCACCTTACAAATCCTTAATCATTATGATCAAGAACTTAATTCTCCTATTTTGCAACTGGACTAGTTGAAGACAAGGGTTCTGCTCTATGGACTTGCAGTGTCTGTGTAGAACTGCCTGAACAAGCAGTGTGCTGCCAGTAACCAAGGCTGATTTCTCCCAGGAGAATCACAATTACCCTTTGTCTCTAGATGTGTAGCTCATCTACAGGCCATGACCCACAAGGGGCCAATTTCACCTCGATGAATACCTTAGAGCATGTGTGCATATCACTGAGCGTGAACTAAATATACTCCTAATCAAAGTGAAATGTTTTTCTTCATACCACTTTGCAGCTAATAGAATAACTTTAAAAGTCAACATATCCTTATCACCTGGAACCTGAAAACCAATTAACTTTTTATTGTTGCTTTAAGAAGTTACTAGTATAACAATGAGAGATTATAATACTACTTAGCACTTATGGTGCTTTTCATCTTCAAAGCATTTTGCAAACATAGACTAATTAATCTTCCCAAAATGCCTGTGAGGTAGGTAGGTGTTATTATTCCTGTATTACACAAGGTAAAAAAGAAAAAAAACACCTCTGGCAGAAGGTTATGTGCTTAGCTCAAGGCCACAAATTTATCCAGAACATACTGGCACCGTATGCTGCTTACAGAAGTTACCCACTGAAATCAGGCAGACACTGCAGGTGGCCATGTTTCAGCATAACAAAAAAGGATCTGTCATGATGACAATCAGGACACATCTTGCACTGCAGCCAGGAAGCATAAAACACTAATTCTAATATCTGCCTTGGATTTTGAGAGACAGCTCTTGCCATGTCACTGAATGGTAATTAATTTGCTCATTGGGAGATCACAAAGTCACTAATATATTATTTCACGCCTTGATATAAATACCTTGCAAAGCAAGCTGATGCAGTTCTGCTGATAAGCACTTACCTACCCAATAGGCAAAATGAGCTCATCAATAAAGCCCAGGTAGTGGAAAGCCAAAACATTCTTAGGCATCTATCCTTCCACTGCTTCAAACAGGTAAAAGTACTCAGGCCTTAGGTTTAAAAACGTGACCATTTAAATCCTTTCATCCTAGAGCTGACATTTACGGTGACTAAAAAGATTAAACATTGGGCTATCCAAATAAGTCATTTTGGGCAGCTAGTATTTAAAGCAATAGACTTTGGAGTCATATTAGGATAGTAGTTTCAATTAAGGTACCAATTTCTAAGGTCTTAAAAAAGTATCCTTGACAGTATTTAATATCTTATGTAATAAAATAAAATTGTCAAAGCATGTATATCACTGCTTCAGGTCCCTCTTTTCCTGACTGGTGATATTTTTCTAGCACCTAAATCTAATTTTCATGGAATAGCAGTTGAACAATAGCTGAGATATATCCACACACTGTAACATACTGTAACATGGCTCTACTTTTTAGCACCCAGGAATGAGCTGTCCAGCATACTGTGAAGGAAAAGAATTCCTTTTCTTTACTTATTTGGTACATTTGGCCTCTCTTCCAGCAGCTTCAAGAAGGTATTTAGGGCATTTAATCTAATTTAGGCACTTAAGTATTCCAGAATAGTAAAGGCATAAAACTATGCATAGGAATGGTTTCTCCAGCAAAACTGGAAGGGATAGAATGCAATTAAATTTATCTTGAGACTTGGCTGACAGATAACTGTTCTGATTGATAAACAGAATGAAGTCATTCTCACTGCCATCTAAGAAGACCAAAAAACTTTACCCGCAGTCTAAATCATATTTGACTCAAACTTCCAAAAAGTAAAAATTTAACAAAACCTGCACTATCCCCTCGGGTCTTCTAATAGAAAAGTGTGTCCTACAACTCAGTTTCCCAATTTACACAGTTTGCAAACAGTGCTGTGAAGATTTTGTAAGAAAATATGAGCATGCACAAACCTGCACTAAATTCTACCACCTGTGCTTGTAGGTCAGCTTCTGTTCCTGTGCAAAATCTCACTGACATGACACATGGATCCCTCTCTAGGACCACTACACTGTTCTGCAACTACAGAAGTCTTTGCAATGGAACAATGACTACTTGAGAGGTATTTAATAGATCCCTCTTCCCTTTAACTTGTATCCAATGGTAAAAAAACCACAGTTTTTGCATGCCTGCATTTTCTTACTAAATTAATACAAAGTTTTTCAGTTATTGTGAGTCCAGGTTTGATTCATGATCTTTTTTCAATTATATTAATATTACTAAAGTATTACTTCGATTTTTTTTCCAAATGCAATTTTAAAAATACTCCTTACTTTCTGTATTTCCACCATCCTTCCGACCCACACTGTAGTCATGCCACACTTTCAGATATTTTTCCATAGCAGTCTCCTATGTACTATCACTTTATATCACTTCTTACAGGAAGTGGTATAAAATTTCTAAACACAGGAACTTTTCTCTGTACAACAGAGAAATTCAACTTCATACTGTCAGCTTTAATCTTGAATTGAGCAAGGGACTTGGGCATAATGCAATACACAATTGTAGAATCAGTCATAGAATGGCTTGGCTTGGAAAGGACCTTAAAAATCATCTGGTTTCAACCCCTCACCAATGGCTCCAGTCTAACTACAAGCATTTAGGTTGCTGAATTCAATTAGAGAAGTACATTTAAATCAAGTAGAGAAGCACATTTAAATCAGGCTGCTCTGTATAGCTGGATACTTTGAAGTATATGAAAACATGTGTAATCTTCTCTAACACATAAACAGAAGACTATCCTACCATCACACCTTCAAAGTAAAGTCTTTCATGGAGCTTCAGCCATTGTCAAGCATGAGATTAGGTATCTTCTCAAAGTAATACAAAATTGAGTGTCTTTCTTGAAACTAACTAAGTAAAAAAGGCTCACGGCCTTCACTTACATGGCTCTCCTGTGAGGTTTATAAACAAAGAGAAAATAAATAACTAATTAAAAAGTTCTCAATAGTAGGCTAAATAATCCTCATTTAAAATTATTGAAACAAAACCAGTTTTGCAACAGGTGAAGGGGCTGAAGAAAAAGAAGAGACTGGACTAGGTCTTATCTCTCATGGATGTTAACTGAAAGCATATTGCCTAGATGTAGCTCCAATTGCCTAAAACAGCTTACTTGCTCTTCTAGTTCTGTCAGTTGCTTTTCAAAAGTAACAAGATAGTCCCCAGTTATATAATAATTTCATGTTCAAATACTTTACAATATGTTTTAAATGCTGGTTTGTGAATCATAATGACAATCATATATATTTTTGGGCTCATATTTCTATTTGTGTAATTAATCTAAAGCAACAGAAATTCAACTCATGATGAAAAAATATCATTAGACTGAACAGACAATTGGAGAATCTCCTCTCCACAAGAAAAGATCTCATGGAATAAAGATACCATGAATAAAGCACACCTATCTCCAGTAGCAGTATCCCTTTCTGAATTCCTATCACTGGATTTTGGGAAAGAGGGAGAACAAAAAACGTGTACTGAAGCAACTCAGGAAGAAGAGAGAAAAAAGTTCTGATTCACTAGCAGAAAGCTTTCCAAGGATTTACCCTAAAATATCAGGCATAAAAAAACATACTGACATTTTAAATGCGAGCCAGCAGTGCCCTGGCAGCCAGGAGGGCCAGCCCTGTCCTTCACCAGGCCCAGCGTGGCCAGCCAGGCAAGGGAGGGATTGTCCTGCTCTGCTCTGGGCTGGGGCAGCCTCAGCTCCAGGGCTGGGGGCAGTTTGGGTGCCAGAGTGTAAGAATGATGTTCCAGAGGAGGGCAGTGAGGATGTTGGAGGGCCTTGAGGGGAAGCCGTGTGAGGCGCAGCTGAGGGCACTTGGTCTGTTCAGCTGGAGAAGGGGAGACTGAGGGGAGACCTTAGCGCACTCTAGAGTTTCCTTGTGAGGGGAAGAGGGGGAGGCACTGTTCTCTTTCTTCTCTGTGGTGACCAGTGACAGGACACAAGGGAATGGCCTGAAGCTGTGCCAGGAGTGGTTTAAGCTGGGTATTAGGGAAAGCTTCTTCATTCAGAGGGTCTTTGGGCACTGGAACAGGCTCCCCAGGGAAGTGGTCACAGCACCAACCTGACAGAGCTCCAGAAGTGTTTGGACAAGACTCTCAAGCACACAGTGTGACTCCTGGGGTGTCCTCCACAAGGCCAGGAGTTAAATTCAGTAAATCCTGATAGGTCTCTTCCAACTCAGAAGAGTCTATGATTTTATGGTTTTAATTCCTCCACATTTGAGAGACGAGAATCTTGCATAACTGCTCCAGTAACTTTCCAGCTGACACAGGAAATTTCATATTGTTTTACACAGGGCAGAAAGTGAAACACCGGTCATGATTAATTTTTTAAATTCATTCCTAATTAAAGGTATTTATTAAAGGTTGCCATTTTTATTTACAGAGTAATTTCCTGTTGAATTAGGAGGCTGTCAATTACACTGTCAACAAAGCCACAAATCTCATACTATTTCTAGGCAGAGAGGAAAAAAATAACAGGGAAGCATCTTTTATATATTATTTAAAAACCTTTGAAATGACCTTGAGGACCTTTTGCACAAAATACTCCCAATGCCAGAAGCTGTAAATTCTCAGTCAAAGATGAGGAACACACTACCTGAAACAAGCCATTTATTACCTGACCCTATCAAACCTGCAGGTAGTCCCCAAAGGGGCCAAACTGCTCTGCAGTACGGGAAGCCAATAAGCCATACAAAAAGAATTGAAAGGACAATGAGGGAAATTAAATGGGCACAGAAGACAGTGCTGAGACCACTGGAAGGTGAAGAGGGTATTATTCATCCTAGACTGCCATTTTAGGCCTATAGACATGGAATTTATTGCATATTGGCTAAGATGTATTAGCTAAATACTGTGTGCTTTTCTGAAGAAAGTGAAAGGGAATAAAAATGAAGCCTCAGTGCACCATCATATGTGACATGCCAGAGGACAACTTCTTCCAGTTTGTTATTGCTATTTAAAAAAGAATAATATTCTAGTCAGGCAATAGTTTATTAATTCATTAAATAAATGGTGCATGTTCTGACATGATTTCATCCCTAGTACTAAGACAGTGTCTACAGTACAGATCTTAAAAAACTTCCTCTTGATTTTACCTCATTAAAGTAATGATGTCAAGGTGACTAATGACTTAAAAACTAGAAAGCTGTGATAACCTGAATTTTCGACACATCACAGAAAAAAAAAACAACAGCAGAAAGTAGAGTAGCAGCAAGCCTCAGTTACACATGCATAAGAGAAATATTTTTATTTCCCTTGCAAACATTAGTAGGCAAAGAAGTCAACACCATCTGCCCAGTTCTAATTTTAATGTAAAGTTATTCTAAATGGAACAGAGAAAAAACATCAATGGGAAAAATTATTTAGATATTCTAAAATTAAAATTAAGGACTGTCTCACCAGGAGTGAGATTTCTAAATCTACTTTTGTTTCTGCATAAAATAGGAGATAGCCTTAAACAGAAAACTGAGTCATAGGTTCACACAGCTCTTGGCCTAGCTTTAGCCTTTTAGATAGCTGGGCTGAAATACTCTACACATTTCATAACATTTTTTTCCTCTTTACATTAAGTAGCTTAGTTGTGTAAATGTAGAAGCATCAATTCCAGACACTACAGTTTGGAATCCAAAAGTTCAGCATAAGTGCTGAACCCTAACTGGAGCAGAGTTTAATCACACAGAATCCCTGGGATCTAAAGGGACCTCTTGGGATCATCTTGTCCAAACCCTGTGCTCAAGCACAGTCAGCTACAGTAAGGTGCAAGAGAACCATATTCAGTCAAGTTTTGAGCATCCTGATGGGATATTTAGGCTTCTCATGTTACTCCAGTCCTGAACTGAAAAACTCAACAGTGAGCTTTAGCAACCTATTACCATCTGGTTATATATTAGAGATAACCACTCAAAAAATCATCCAACACACCCAAATGCACAAATTGTGAATTAATTTACCTTACTGAGCCGTGCTCTTTTACTGCCCTTGTAAGCTAAAATGTAAAAGCACTGAGCTAATGAATTATTTTTATGCTCATCCATACATACTGTGTCTCCACAGATGTATTCATAGGGCTTGGTCTTCTTAGAACACTTGTATTTATCTATTTTTTCTATTAATTTTTAAACTATTTACATTTTTAGATATACTGGATTGGCAAACTTTTGGGCAACCTATTAATGAGCCAAATAACTGGGGGTCTATTTTTAAATTGTAAGGCCTGAATGCTTCACACTTGACTCTGCAATATTGTCACTGACCCACTGCCCAACAGAGGCCATTTCCTTCCTGTGCATCATCTACTATTTATTCCAAAGATGGTACACAATGCTTCCCCATCTTTGTAAAACATTTAGGGAGCTACGAGGGAAGTGGATTATGTGTGTTGAATATTACCAAAACTGACGGAACTGGTGAAATAACATTCTCTTCCTGCAGCAAGAATGCCTTGGAACTAGTGAATTATACACTCTGAATTCAAACATCTTGCCTACCTTGTCTGGTATACTCATCTGCTTCTCTGTGGACCAAATCTTTTACCCGGTTTCCATACAGCAACCTAGAAGAATCATGATCAAAAGCTTTCAAGGTTTCACTGGAGCTGTAAGACTTCTGAGTAGGCACTCTGCACTCCTCATTTTCTGCAGAAGAGTTTGTATAGCGACGCTCCTTGTCCCGTCTGCTCTTTGTCAGGGAGCAATAAGGCCTACGTTCCTTCACATCCATACTTCATTCCTTCTCTGGGCACATCAGTCCAGCTTACTGGCAAGTCTTCTCTACATTCAGCTTACATTCACCTATAATAAAATTAGAAAGACAACCACTGATGTGTTACAATGATCTCTAATGGCGGTAATTGATCCCTAACTGTCTGGAACAGAAAGAAAGAAAGAAAGATCTGCTCAGCAGTGGGTCAGAAACACTTCTGCAAGACTTGCCAGAGATCCATGCATGAGATACCCCAATCTAAAACATTAGCAAAAAAATTCTTGTGAAAAACATCAACACATAATTATTCATTTTTATACAACAGATTAAAAGATCAAAAGCAGAGAGTGACTGGAGCAGAGAACAGACTGGAAAAATAGTAGTTTTTCAGCTTTAGGAATGCGTTAGTTGCATAAGGTCTATCTGCAGGTAAGCTGGCTTTTTCTTTGTCTGAGAAGCCTGCATGATTAAATGTCAAATCTGGTTTTCTTCTGCTTGTTGGAAACTTGTGGTATTAATGCTTGGGGTTTTATACTTTTTTGTAGACTTTTAGACTTCTATAATTTCTACTGCAATTGCTATTCCGAGAAAATGATTCTCAACAGAGAACATGTACACATTATTTCACAGCAAGCTACAAAAATAACACAGGTGATGTACAGGAAGGTTTATCCAAGCCAGTATATTCTATGCAAGCTGTGCTAGAAGGCAAGAAAATATTTGATTTGCAAATGACAGTCAGAAATTGTTTTTCCCCCCTCAAGTTTTTAAGTAATATTACAGTGAGAATCATATTTCTATTACTATTTATTTTGCTTTAATATTTAATTCACATGTTTTCAAAACTTCTCAGCTTTCAAAACAAGACATCTCAGTTTAATTTCTTGGGTCCTACACCCTCAACCACAATAGCTACATTTCTGACAGAAAGAAAGCCTGGAAATTCTGCTTTTGTTTTATTAAGAGAAGTGCTAACATAAAGTTAAGAATATAATTTTTATCTTTAAGCGGCTGAGAAAGCATATACATATCACACAGCAACACATATCACAAAGGAGCAGCAAACTCCATTTGCACTCTTTTCAGCAAAAATAAGGTGCCTTTACAACTCGTCACTTATTTAAACACTTAATATCAAACTAATTAGTTGTCACTCCTTAAAATATTTACTGAGAGTATCAAATTTACTACAGTGCCAGAATTCAAGTTTGTGAACAAGAGCCAGTCCTTTATCATTTTGTTTTGCAATTTTCCAAAAAGATTTTTGCATTTCTTGGCCTATCTGAAGCTCAGTTTAGACTCGAGAATAAAGCTCCAGAGACTTCCATTTAAGGAAACAATGTGCTTTTATATTCTCAAATTTTAAGTGGTTAACTGATATTTTTACATGATCAAAAAAAAAAAAAGTTTCACAACATGACAGTTTATTAAATTGATGACTGTTTAGTTGTTTGCATGCCCACATAGCACATCTTTCTAGCTTATATGAAACACTCAGATTTTAAAACATTTGATTTACTAATAAATGCAAGTACTTTCCAGGAAAAATCAGTTTACTAGAAATATTATAAACTCTGTGTTTTATTAATACAAAACTGAATTGTGATGTTTAAAAATCATTATTAAAAATACACATGGGAATTCCTTTGCAGCGCAAAGCCTATCTCCTCTTTCATCTAAGCATGTCAAAACTTTAAAGCGCCACTAATTCCTAGTGTCTCTAAACTGTACCATGGGAAAACTGACACACTATTCATCATCGTGACTGTTCACATCAAAGAAGAAATAATTTTTATTTTTATTCAAGTTTCCAAAATCCTTTATAATGTCAAAAAAAACCCAACCAAAAAACCCAAAACAACAACAAAAAAAGCACAACAAAAACCAAACCAACAACCCAAACTCTTATTTGCACAACACATTATTACTATACCAAGTTAAAATCCTCCAAGATTTAATCTATGCTGTAGCACGAAGAAGTACTGATCTGCTTCCCACAGAAGTCAATGAATTCAATAAAATTTCAAAAAGCAGTTCTGTGGGTTATCTATTGCTTTTCCAGACAAAGAATGAAAAGGTTAAAAAAACACAAGCTGTTTAACAGCACCACTTTATGGAGACACTTCAGCAGTGATTATCCTGCCAGAATAATGAGGACTACTGGATTATTTGTGAGCATTTTTGAAAAAAGAAAAACCCAAACAAAACAAGCAACAAACCAAACAATAAAACAAACCTTTTAGGTTTTAAGAACATGATCTTTTTGAATCTAGCATTATACAAATCACCTGTTTACTTTCAGTAGCCTTTAACTTTAAAAATTAATAGTATCTCTCAGCAAGTCTTAGGAAACAACATCCTCAGGCTTGTGTCTGAATTTATTTCATCAATGAATTAATACATGTCTAATAGAAGACAGAATAAAAGCTATCTTAAAGATCTGTCTACAAATAAATGTTCTTTACTGTGATCAGACAACAAGCAGAAAAAGAGAGCACAAACATATTTGCAGGACACAGCAACAAATATCAGAATTAATGTTTAAGTAGGGTAAGTCAGCAGTGACAAGCCAAACAAAAGGAGACTTGCAGACGGCTTTACTACATCTTTACTTGAATCATTGATACATTATGAATCACCCCTTCTTCTTCCCTAGAAAACACTTACACCCAAATGAGAGAAGTATTTTCAATTATTGAGAAAATTATTTTAATAAAAAAACAAACTGTCATTTACTGCATCTACTCAGCCCCTTTCTCTGAAAGATCACTACTAAAATACTAACAAGATTTCCAATTCGCATCTTCACAGATTTAAATGAGCCACTGCTGCACAGATTTGATCATATTTCCTTTTTTTCTTCTGTTTCCTACAACATTAAAGCTGCATCTCAGGGTCTTGGCAGTAATAGACAAATGCACAGCAACTAATTTACAAAATCAGATTAAAATCTTAAACCAAGGAGAATAAATTTATTTTGAGATGTATTATGAAACACTTGCTTTCATCTGCAAAGAGTTTTTGCCCATATGTCAATATTTATGGTCTGTCAGGTTGCTTCACCCCAACTAAATGAAGTCATTTACACAGAGCAATATTTACAAAGCTATTGAACTACTAACACACTCACAAAAGGATGTCAGTTCAGCTCTGCTATACACTGCTGCACGTGCTATATTGCAATGCTAACCTGGAACAGCCTGCATGGACTGCGAAAAATAAAAATATTTCACTGGTGCACGCCACTACTTCAAGTTTCTGTGCAATACTTTTGAAAGTATAAAAACTGAGGATGCTCATCTGTGTCACTGAGCATTAGGATCTCCCATGACCTCTGCAGTGATCTCTGCAGTGCTGGGGGCTCCTGGCTGAATTCCACAGGAGGGTGTCACCAGGCTGACATGTCAGCTCTCATACAGGCACGCTCGGCCCACTTCTCTACACAGCTCAGCTGAATGCACACTCAGAATTTACTTTCTCAGTCTCACTCCAAATTTTAAAAACAGCTTGAAATCATAAAGAGGAGATGCCCATTTAAAAAATAATACTTAAATATTTCTTTCGACTTAATTTAGAAGGAGAAAAGAAGTAGAGAAGCAATTCTTGTTGTTATCAGGTCATGGGATCAAAGAGCTCATTCCCTTATGAGTCAGGCTACATTTTCGACCTCTGCCATCATTAACACTTTTAGCACAATATTTAATTAGCAAGTCTGATAAGTTGTGAGCAATTAATAATTAAAACAAATAAACAATCAAAATCCTTCTTTTACTCTAAGCATTGTAGAGACACCAAGTGCAAACACTAAAACTGAGCACAAGGCATGGTCACACAGGAGTGTCTAAGCAACCACAGGAGCTTCAATGACTGATGCCTCACACAGACGAAGTTGACTACTAGTGTAGTTTACACTGCATTTAAAATTTACCAGGACAACCTTTCATCAGTTTCTCTTAGTCATCTATGGCAACATGAAATAAAGTTGACGTAGTGAAAAACAACAACAAAAAAAAACCACAACCAAAAACCAAATCACAGTTACTTAGCTTTTTTCAATAAAAAACACTCGGTACTTAAGTTCTGCACTGCGACACAGAAAAGCCATATTTAAATTGGTAAAATGCAAAAAAGGCATTAAGGTCATGCTACAGAGTTATCCAAAACACCCAGGTACAACTTTAGCATGCCTGCAGGCATTTTAAATGTCACAGAAAATGACTGCATTTTATTCAACACCTTGAACTCTGAGTTCCTCAACGGGTTGTTGCAGTTTGGCAGCAGAATTGTAATCCTGCCCAAGGTACACGGTGCTCCCTCCCCATCTCTCACTTGGAGAAACTTCTCCCAGCATTAAACATGATTCAATGAACATCAATGTACCTGACTAAGAAGTCAAAATATACCTCAGTTTTTTATGTCCTTTGATATCTAAGAATCTACAGAAGCATGAAAGAGTAAACAGGTAAGAAATAAAATATGTTTGTTACCGATATGACAAGATAATTGTATATAAAAGATTATGTCAGTGCTTAGGTTGATTTATGGATATACTATATTCCCTTTCAACATCTATATCCATTTTAGACATTTCTAAACATACAAAGCAAAACTGGATTAATTTTTATTCTTAATTCTAAGAATATTTATTCTTAATTCTAAGAATAATGAGAGTCATTAATATATATGGAGCTGGAATAGAAAATATTCAAAAAAAGGAAAGATAAAATTTATACATTTCTCTGTTACAGGAGAACAGTAAAAGAGTTTGAAATACGAGGAAGCACAAACTCTCCTCCTCAGTCTCAAAGAGAAGCAGCAGCAAGGAAAGCAGCATGCTGCTGGAACTGAGCCCTTCTTCCCTCCCCAAGGCCAGCAAAACTGAGATAGGGAAGGAACTTACATATTACATATCACAAACTTCCCTCCCAGCATCTCAATCTAAAAACAGACATTCCAAAGAATCATAGTATTCCCAGCCACAGAAACCTACATTATTATTGAATTATTGTTATTTTTGTTATTAATTACCATGATTACAAATGAAGAGTCATTGATCCTTCCACAGTGACTCCTAGGTGAAAGCACAGTCTGAACACTTGCTGAGATGGGGACCAAATCTGCTTTCATGATTCTACATAAACACAAGCAGTACAAGAACCCTAAGATTTCTGGGAGAAGAAGCAGGCTTGAGCTTCTGTCTGGAATAAGAGCAGAGGGTTTTACAGGTTGCAAGCTAAGACACTGCCTATTCTCAGCATTGACAACAGTTGCTGAAAATAGCATCTAAGAAGTGCTGTTCAACAGATACATGGCTGCAAGTGCCATTACTTTCATTAAATAATAATTTCCTTTGTACCTGTAATTGTTGACCAGGTGAAACGAATGTAAATACTGCATTAGTTACAAATTGCACTAGGTATACTATTTCACAGCCTTTTAACAGCAGAAGAACAAAGCAAGATTCAACTGATACATGTTAACAGGTAGATTAAAAAGCTTAGGTACAACATGCAAAAATTAAGAAAACCTTCTGTCTACAAAAAAAAACTCCACAATTCGCACAACTAATCACCCATAAAACCTATTACAAACAAATACTAAGAAAAACTCAAAAAGCATAAAAGAGTGATGAAATTTCCACTTCAATGGCTGATAAAGTGAGATATGTCAGAAATCAACTGAGCTGGAAAAATGACACTTTGAAGAGGTGCTTAGGATGATCTGTAGCCATGGTGTGCCATTAGTCAAACTGATGACTCTTAATACATGGACATTTCAGGTCATCATATCTAGAAATTCACTTAATATAAAAAGTCTGTCTTCCAGCATAGAAACTAGAGAGAATGTATCCCAAGTCAGCCTTCCTAAGGGGGAGTGAAAAACAGATGGCCTGTCAGACAGTTCACAAACTACAATTTAAAAGAAGTCTCCTGAAGTCACCAACTAACCCTACATTTTAGAATCAAATTAAAAACAAACAAAAAATCCCAGAAAAAAAACCCTAACAACAACATGCATGCAAAAAAAGAGTAATAAGTAAGACGAGTAAAAATTATTTTGTATTTTTCTGCATCAGTCAGAGGAACAGAACACTCATATCTACCATCACAACAGGATGTAATGTTAATATAAAAGTTACTTTACATAGTCTATCTAAAAATCTTAACTACATTAGAGACAGAATAAACAACAAATAAATGTACTCTATATTCATTACAGAAGTTTCTTCCAATAAGAGTCAGGAAAATCAGCAAGATAAAGAGTTCTGCAGCATCCTGGTTAGTCACAGACATTGATGATTGTATAACAATATTGGTGCCATTACTTAAAATTTAAATCCTTTGATCATACTTTACCTCATACGGGCAGAAAGACATCATGTAATGATGGGAGTCAAGGGAGCACATCTCAGGATTGCATTTTCCTGGGAGGGTATGAGGACATACAGCAGCATTTGAGATGGAGCTACAGCTATTTCTGCATGCCAGGAGCCCCTCCACAGCAAGGCTACAACCTTAAGACAAAAGTGAAAATCACCCCAAGCTGGCCACACAGATGAAGCCTGGGGCTGTGCTGGTTATTAAGTCACCAAGCAGAAAACCTGAAGATTTCAAGGAGAGAGGGCTGGGACACTGCACCAACTGGAACAGACTCTTCAGAGGAACTCAGTCCAGGGTTACACTGACAGCTCCTGCTCCTCCTTTGGAGGAACTGTCATGAACCCTGATCTTGAGGAGAAGCATCTACCTCTAATTTGGGGAATTTGTATAAAAAGTGTTTTATCTCAAGGGCTCAAAGAGCTATGTGAGAAAGGGAACACGAAGACCAAAAGACTCTAATAATACAGTGTGCTCCTTTAGCAAATGGAGGGTGAGAACATGTGATGAAAAGACAGAGGAAAGGAAGTTAAGTGAGCAGAAATGCCGCAGCATAAAGAAAAAATGAATAACAAAACAAGCTCAAGACACAAAGAGGAGAGAGAAGCACTCAGTAGCACTCATTATGGCACCACTGGGGAAGACAAGTGACACAGCAAACCTAGCAAGAGAAAAGAGTTTAAGAGAAAAAACAAGTGGAGGAAGAGAACAAAGAAAATTTCAGAAGGGAAGAACTTTGTGACTCATTTACTTCAGCACAGAGTATTAAACTCGTAGAGTCAGCACTGGGCAATTCATTACTCAGCAGCAACTAAAAAGGCCCAAGTACTTCCCTCTACTCCTTTAAACTTGAAATTCATCCTTTATGCCATCATCTCCACCCCTTCTCATCTTTTACACACTTTTTTTTGTCGCTGTGTTCTTACTCAAGCTATCTTAATGGTATCCTAATATATGCAAGCATAATTCCTTCTTGAATCATGTCTCCCAAATCTGCTTTTGCACCTGCTCAGAGCTCTTCCACAGAGTCCTCTTTTGTTGTGGAACAAATATACAGAAACCCAGAGATTTTGTAAAACTAAAACAAGAGGGACGGAGAATCTGACACAAGAACAACATATAACAAACCATGAACATCAGCAAAGGTGCTGCAGTCCCTGTGTCCCCAAGCAGCGAGCACAGCACAGTCATTTCTGTATTTCTGTTTGGAGAACAAAGCTATCAGTATGTCAGCTTCACCATCTGAAGAGGCTGTCGATCATTCAAGTCCTCCTTCAACAACTCAGAGTTAATTTCAAACAATTTGACAGTAGTGAGGTTTCAAAAACAATTCATCTTTCAAGTCACTATAAGGGAAATGAAGTATATTACATGTGACATGCAGGAGCTGGGCATAGAGTCACAAGGCTGAGCTGAAAATATTACTGTGAAGGTGTCTAGAAATGAAAGGAGAACCTGAGGAAACTGTAACAAGGATGTCATTGCAGACACATGGAGAGGGAAGGAAAAAAAATAGCTAAGTGTAGGTGCTGAAGCTATTGCTCTGGTTGCATCACATAGGATACACAGGCAGCATCAGCCTTGGTTTCCAAGTACAGCTTTCCATAGTGAAAACTGAAATTCCACGTAAATAGGAGTCATTCACAAGATTTTCCTTTCCCTTATGATCTGACAGGTAACCAGATTCTTCAGTTCCAGTGTCATTATAATGAGGATTCTGTTTCAGCCTGGTAACCTGAGAATTATTTAGTGACTCATCTCTATAAAGAATGACAAGTAAGATTTTTAAGGCATACTGACAATTGTTTTAGTGCTCAAGAACTCTGTTTTATTCAAAGTTATCCCCTTGCCCTGCCGGTTGACCTTCTCAAATAGAAACAAATCAAAACCACAGAGATACAAACAAGAAAATTCCAAAACATAATGAAAAATCCCCACAGAAATGAGTACTCTATATTCATACTGTCACAACACTCACTCCTAATAAAGTAGTGTAAAATATTATTTACAAATGCCACCATAAGATGTAGTAAAGTACTGCTTAACTTGATTATGTTCACATTAGCAATCCCTACTACAGTATTTAACTATCCTATCTATTCAGATGGTATCAGCTGTCATGTGTTCCTCTATACTCCCCAGGTTCCTGCTTCCCCCTCTGCACAAGCTGTGTCCTCTTGTCACAACATCTAATTGTCTCTTCTTCAGCACAATCCAACATCAGCAGACAGTAAAGGCTGGAGGTTGTTTGCCCTGCTGGATCACTTCCTTTCTGTAATCCCTGTTCTGACTCCTTCAAAGCATCCCTTTCATTGCATCAGATTTTTAGCCTTACCTTAAAGGTCATACAAAAACTTTTTGTCCTGTAATTACCCCATTCCACTCTTACCTCCCAGGTTTTGTCTCCAGTTTCAACAGAACTAAGACTCTGATTAGGGCAAACAAAAGGATAATGCAGTTTTAAAATAAATTCTTTGGCTAACTATGTGAGACACAAAATTTCCCACAATAATTAG
Organism: Geospiza fortis; assembly: GCF_000277835.1. Taxonomy (NCBI): domain Eukaryota; kingdom Metazoa; phylum Chordata; class Aves; order Passeriformes; family Thraupidae; genus Geospiza; species Geospiza fortis. The sequence goes on from NW_005054297.1 coordinate 19,594,292, forward strand.
CAATTGTGTTCAAAGGACCACATTGCTCTCTGGAAGTGCCCACACAGCCTCCTCTGGCATGATCCTACCTGGCTACCAACCAAGACCCTCCCTTGTAACTACTTAAAGAACAATTAACCCTTAATAATTCAAAGCCTCCTTCAGGAAGCTGGGGAAGTAGGACAAAGAACTACCTCCTGCTGCCCTCCTCCTTCCCTGGTGCGTGTTACCTTACAGCAGGGCCCCTGGCTGTGCTTCCACATGCTGCCAAATTTCAACCATGGACATGAAGCTGACCTGCTGCTGGAGAGCCCAGGGACAGCACCGGCACTCACATGTCAGAGAACCAAGCCTCAACTTTAAAATATGCTCCACTGCCAAATGATTCCAGTTTTGCAAAACAAGCACAGGCTTCTACAGGGAGTATTGAGCACTTTCATATTATGCTTCTTTAAATTCTTCAAATTACCACTTCATATAGCACTCAGAATATCTCAGTACACACATTGATTAAAAACCTTCTAATTAACGTAACAATCTACTTCAGCAACAGATCTGAAGGTGACCTTTAAAGAATGGGCTATTTCTATCATTAACAACATAAATGAAAATTTGGTCTCCAAACACATGCACAATTAACTGTAACTGAATAATGAAAATATTTCCCAATTTTTAGATCCAACAGGAGTTTGTAGAGCAGATCCACAGATCAGTCACACCAGAACTAAACAATATGTAGTTGTATTTCTTATCAAGTAAGTTTAGCAAGCAGAGGTGCAAGACAAGGCCAGGAATACTGGATGCTTCCACTCACTTACAGGACACAGAAGGCACAAGCAGAAGAAGGAAGAGACTCTTTCCTACAGTGACAGTCAAGATGCCTTGTCCATATGGACTACATGGGTGGATGAGCAGTTAGTTTAATTTCTATCATTTTTCAAATACTTATAATTCCTTTTTAATATGAAACAAAAAGTGGTTCATCCATCTTTTGCATGGCATTACACTTAATATGAAATGACTTGTGATTTTCTTATTCTGTATTTAAGGGCAAAAACATCAGTTCCAGTATAGGCACTTCCAAGCACTAACTTTTTGCTGAATTGTCTAGACACTGAAGATAGTTTTGTGGAAACAGAAAGAGGGCATGAAATGCATGACAGAATAGGGTCTAGAAACTTTCTTGATCTACACAATGCAGCAGGGGGGCTCATGTCTCTCCTAAAGTAAAGAACTCTAGAATAGTAGGAAATCCAAGGTGAAGTTCTTTAAGTACATTAGCTATGTTCAGAAGAATTCAGAAAACTTTTAGAAAAAAATTGATCCTGAGGGGTTGTCCAGTACTGAAGAAATGCAGGTATTAGAAAAGAAGGAAACCCCTTACACCTGTACCTGAACTTAGTGGCATCAAAATCTTGTCTCTGTACTTGCACAGCTCAAGAACATGTTTAAAAAGGCAGTACTGAGAGATCTGGTCTGTACTGAAAAATTCTGGCAGCACAGTTGAATTTACTAGAAGTCATAGCTTAAGCTAGCAAAATCTATTGTGCAGATGCAGCAATGCTGACAGAAGAGTGCACTTTTAAAACCACTGATGTAGATAAGCTCTGAGACTGGAGCCGTTCTGATTAATATCATAGGCTCTTAACGCACCCAGGTGAAAGGATGAGCACACCCAGCAGGGTGAATGAAGGGGTTCAGACTGCTCAGCTATCATTTCTGGACATACTCATCTTCTGGGGAGGGCTCATTCAGCTGGGAACAATGAATGTGCTCCTCCACACCTTCGATTCATACCCAGGCTGCCTGGTAGCACTGCACAGAGCTGCCCGGTAGGATTGGAAACATAATTTTTGTGTTGAAGTTAATTGAGGCTTCCAAGAAGCAGGCTTCAGAAAGAAAAAGATTTAACAGAGGTTCTTTGCTGGTACTGGGAGAGTTTATCTTTCATATGGGAGAACAGGAGTGATAAAGGAAATCTTAATATTCCTGTTTGTCAGTTGGGGCCTCCAAATAACCGAATAGAAGTATATGTAATCAAAGAATTCTTACATACAATCAGCAAGCAGTGCAAACAAAACCCAGAAAAAAGACCACAGCTGTAACTGAGAAAGACGGAGTTGTACAGAGAGTTTGAAATATACTGATGGAGACTAGAGCAAAGAAGATAAAAGAGAGATTGGAAAGTTAAGAGATACTTTATAGCTCTGTGGAATGATTAGGTATCTGGATACCTATCAGATCTTATGCCATTTGCAGCTCTTACTTAACGTTTAAAAAGCTTAATTGAACATTATTACAAAGCTGGTGAAATGTGTATGTGCACATACATGTACATATAAAAATAGATGCTTAACATATATGAATAAAAACCACCAATGAAAGACATGCTATGGGGAAAGTATTAGTAGTAGTAGTCTTCTCCTAAATCTAAAGTAACAAAGCCCACTATGTAGCTCACCTAGGTCAAGACAGCTTGGAAATGTATGTACCTAATCTCACTCCCCTGTGCTTTCAGCAACCTTACATACAAATGACCAAGGTGCTGATAAATTGTCTCTTCACGAACTTTTACCATAAGTGACCAAATCAAGAGCACCAGGGAGCATTGGAGGGACAAGGCAGGAATGTTCTTATACCTATGTAAGTTAAGTTTTTCAGTAGTTACTCTCCTGTCTCCCCTGAACAATAACAGGAGATCCTCACCATCAAAAAATAAAAAAGCGTAGAAGTTTTTAAATTAGGTTACAAAGCCATTAGAAAAATGTGCAAAATACCATCGATGAGAAAAATTCTATGCTGGTTTTGAACTTTGAAGCTAGAAAAACATAAAATTAATTGCCTCCAAATTCCTTTTATCTATTTAGTCAACTAAAATAAAATTTATTATGGGAACAAAACCAGCACCACTAAAAATAGTGAAATGTTGATAATTATGTATTGCTTTGTGTTTCCTTACCTGTTATTCCCCCAGGGCTATGTTCCTCATGTTCCTCCATACCTAAGGGAGAAATTGGAAGCTTTTGCCAAAGGCACCAGATTTATCAGGGGCTGCTGCCTGAGAAATGCTGTCTATCAGCAAGTCAAAAACATTGCTATGACTCTGCATCTTCCATGTCCTGTTTAAAGCATTTATTTATCTTTCACAAAAACATGGCATGATCAGCAAAACCACTATGGGCTGGTATATGACTCTGATTTAAGAGCACTGACTGTCCTGCAGACTTGTTAAATTAGAGATCACACCACAGTGACTCAGTAACAGCTACAATATAAGGAACTAATGAGGTAGCACCTTACCTCACCAGGATATCAGTCCTGAATGCTTGCACAGATCAGCTCAGCCTGTGCCATGCTTGGGACAGGACACAATGCAGTTTCCTTAGAAAGCAGTCTGTCAGTCTCAATTTCTGAATTCAATTGAATTTCTGAAAGCCTTATCCATAAATCATGAAGCATTTGGCTTTGTGAAACGAGACATAGTTCAGAGACACAAAGCTAACATTTGCCAGAATCCTGGTGGTAAAATTCTAGAATCTGGGTCTTCATGCAACCAGAGGGAAAAAAAAAAGGCTTGGGAGTATTTTGAGAGAGTCTATGTTCTCCCTATGGACTGAGGAAGAGACCAACTGGATCTGGCAGATGCTTACAAGAAATTGAGTTTAAAATTTATTTAAAATAAAAGAAATAAAATAAACAAGAAAAGCTGTTCTTTTTAAAAAACAAAATGAGGAACAATAGCTACTGTAATAGCCATCCTTTCCCTCCTCTCCCCCTTGGACATGCTCTCATTCAAACACTCATCCAAGATGACCAACCCTGGAACCTGGTGCTCTGCATCCTAATTGGTCCGAGCACCCTTGGGATAATCCCACCCCTCCCCTGCTGATGCTGGGCCTGGTGCACACACAGGATGGTTCTGCGGCTGGGGGAGCAACAAGGAAAGGTCTGATAGGGTTTGAAGAAAACAAGCAGTACAGCACCAGCTTATTGCTTGTATCTTCTTTGCTTTAGCATTAAAAAAAAAATACCTCCTTAGCCAGATTTTATTAAGTTTCTGACCTGCAGCTATGACTTCAGTCAGTCTGTTTTGAGTGCATTTGGTAGTGTTGACCGACACAGTTCTCTCAGACAGAAAATACAAGACAGATGCTCATTATTTCAGAAAGCTTTAATCTAATTTTATTTCTATATATGAAGTAGCATAATAAATAGGATTCTTGTCAATGCTGGTGAAAAGCCAGAGGCTTTGCACTGACTGGACAGCACAGGGTCTCAAGAGCTGTCTGGGCTTGTCTTCACCTGTCTGGTTTTAACAGGTGCCAGGTGGTGGAGCAATTATTGCCTGGCCTGACCCCCAAAACACAGAGGGAACATTTGACACCCTGTAGTAGTCACTGGGTAACAGGAAGAACCCTTGGTGTCACCTGAGGCTGGGGAAGGCTTTGAAGCAAACCTTAAAACCCAGGCTGGGGCCTGATGCAAATAAAGCAGGCTACAATAAAGCACATAAAAAACAACAAAGTATGTAAAACCTGCCCTAAGAGGACTAACACCAAGTAGAGATGCCAGACCCACTGTGAACACTGCGCACTCTGCAGTGGAAGGCACAGAATGCTGGTGACTTCATGGAAACACCTCCTCACCTGCCAGTTTATTTTCACCCTCACAACCCAGAGGAACAATTAACACCAAAAATGGCAGGCGCTTGGAAGTTCTGTTTAACACTCTTAAGTGTATTATTACTTATATACTTATATTATTACTTAGATACTTATATATTTTTATACATTCTGTGGAGGGTGACAATGCTTAAACAGTAACTGGACCACTGGGAAACTCAGTTCATCATCTATGGCACATTATCTAAGAAGATTCAGAATGTATCTACAAAGCACACTTTCCTATCCACGAGGAACAGTTTTTAAAAGCAAAGAGAACTGTAAACGCCTTGGAAGATTTTTAAAAACTTGGTTTCCTGAGAGGTGTGGACACTAACTTTCCAGTCCCTTTGCACTGCTTTTCCCCTATTTTTTCCATATGCAGAACCTTTGTCTTTAGTAGCTCACAGCAGAGAGTAACAGTGATAATGGATGCAGCCACATCAGCTCTTATTTGGGCAATAGCATCTGACTGGTGAGTGGTGTGTTACAGGACACTGACAACATGCTAAACCATGGCATATTTATTACACACTGCATCCAAGTTCCTACTTTCCAGTTTCATAATAATAAGCTTCAATAGATTACAGAATTTAAAAAGAAGAAACTTTAGAGAATATGGTACTAAATTTGACCTGCTGAAATAGAAGAATTTTAAAGACTGTATCATTAGAAGCTAACAATTTTGAGGAAACTATAAACAGTCTGTATTTTAGTTAGGCAAAACTATTCATGAGATCAAGAAAAGCCTTACCTTCCACTGCGTATCAGTTATACCCAAGACAATCTTACTATCTTTGTTTCAAGTTCATTTTGCTACTATGGATATTAAATTATTTGTTTAGATAAAGAGGTAATTTATATATCTAGTAATTACATTATGGGTTAAAAGGTCTGCTTTATTACTAACACTAATCAACTCATTGGGATTACTCACTGAAACAGCAAACCCTTTTCACAGGCGTTCTTTGTTCCATCACTGTGTAAAACCTGTAATTAATATTAACCTTTATCTTAACACTGATCCTTACAAAATTCAGAAGAAAATATTCTCTTTCTCAATTCTTTGGAAGAAAATGTTGTTTCTCCCACAGATCTTAAATACCCAAATTCCCAGAGACTGTTTTGTGAAATGAATCCTTTGATGAGCTTCAGAATAAGGCATTTTAACAAAATACTCAGCCCTGTCTCCATAGCCTGCTGCTGCCACCATTGCTAACGATTATAAGCTTCCAGTACTGTGAATAATTCAGAAACTCATCTGTTCCATTCAGTGTAAAGACAATGTTGAGAGAAAAAGGTCACTTTTTTTCCCTCTTCCAACCACTGACTTATGTATCCCAGCCCTGGTCTGATCTCATGATACACCCAGTGTTTGACATGCATCCCCTGACAGCTTCTTAGCAGCAGTCAGTCTGTTTAGCTTAAACTCCAGGAATAATAGGAGCACAAAGGACTGACAAGTTTCAGCAGTCACACACAGAGTATCAGCACTCATGTTTGCAGTAGCTGTTTCAGATACTTGAGGTACAGTGGGCCTAATGCTTAATTACAAAATAGACAGATGCCAGCATAAGTATTGTAACCGGGCAATCTGGTACTGATGCACAGAACCAGTGGCACTTGATAAACATTTCTTAAACAAAAGTATGAGCAGTATAATCACCTGTTTCCCAAAGACTAACACTTGAAAACACTGCTCCAAGCCTTTTTTGAAAAGGCTTTAAATCCAGTTCTACTTCCTCTTTAATCTTGTGAATTACAAGGACATGGAAGGCTGTCAATTTATACACATACAATATGCAGTTTTATTTGAAAATTATATCTGTCATAGCAAGAGAGACTCATGCAACATAGTATTTAAGGGATTAATTACTGTTTACTTGAAACTTCTCCTCCACTTAAATAACCTTTTTATTTTGCCAAGCAAGCTCATTTTAAATACATACACAAAGGATATTATAATAAATATTTCATCTTTCCAAAAAGCTGAGTTATAAATCTGACATTGTATTGAATGCATCCACATGCACTGACCCACAAGTTTGTGTTTAACCATGAGAAAAGCTAGAGTATCCTTTGACCCTAAGCATTTTTACCCATCTCTTTCATTCTTTTCTTCCTTTGGCTGAAATCAACTCAATTGTCAAAGAAGATGACCACCTAAAGGCAAAGGAAAGATTATGACATTCTCCTTCTTAAATAAAAAGTGAAACCCATAAAACCCCCAAACACTCTGCAGGGAACAAACTAACCTGTTTCCCAAATCCTTAGTGTTCAAGTAAGGTCTAGCAGGTCATGGTTTGTTACCTGACATCTTTCCCCCATTTCCTTCTTCCTCAGGAAATAACTTTAGATACATCACAATGTCAAATTTGGTCTCCCGGTTTTGCTGAAGGACTTTTCAATGTCTTCATTATTGAGATCAATGAACTCCTCTCTCAGGCTTCAGCAAAAAGAAGAGCAGCACTCTATCCTGAGGATGGTAATCTTTGTCCCAAGTGTCCTTCTCTCAGAACCACCTCCCCTAAACATGGCTAAAATTTTTATTATCAATTTCATAAAAATTAAAAAAAAAAAACTAACAAACAAACCCCCCTGTGTTTGCACTTACTTATATTTTATTTTTTTAATACTTTCTTGAGAGAAAATACCAGAAATAGATATTTGTCATTCTGACAGCAGGACAAATCCTCTGTTCCTAATTTAAAATCTCCCTATATATCTTGAGTCTATACAGACTATCACCAGCATGTCAAAGAGTCAAAAGTGGTTATAAACTTCACACTTTTCAAATGCTGCATATCTGCTATCTCCCATTGCAAACATCCTGTGCAAAACTGAGTAATCCAGACAGCCATAAATCAGTTCTTGATCATTTTGTATGGTCATCTCAGCATCTCTTAAAAAAAAAAATTACATTACTACCACGTAAAGTTTTGGATTATGTCAGGTACTAAAAGATCCTAATAAACACGTAAGCTCCTTTGCACAACTCTAAGAAAACAAGATTTTTTTGTTTTGTTTTGTCTGGTAAAGAGAGCAATTCAAATATCTGCTCTGGTTTTTTTTGGTAGAATTTACATATCCATTTATTCTAAATGATAAAGCAATTTTAAGAAAAGGATTTCTTTTTTCTCTTCAGACAAGCATCCTGCCTGAACATCCCACATACAGAGAGAATAGTGGGGACTGTCAGGCTGCTTTCCTAGCAATCAACAGAGCAGCTACTGCACCTGCAAATGGGAATCAGATAAGCTGCTGATCACAAAAGCAGCTGCAGGCTCTCCTTAGCCACACAACCCACAGAATCATACAATCCTTAAGGTTGGAAAAAACCCTCTAAGATCATTGAGTCCAAAGTCAAGTCCACAATAAAAATGTGTCCCCAAGTGCCACATCTGCATTTTTTAAAATACCTCCAGGGATGGTGACTCAACCACTTACCTGAGCAGCTTCTTCCAGTTCTTGACAACCCTTTTGGTATAGTATTTGCCCTAACAACCAATATAAACACTTCCTACTCCCAGCACAGCTTAAAACTTGAGGCTGTTGATTCTCATCTTCAAAAAATACTTCAGCCCTAGAAGCCAGCCTGACTCTTCAGGACAAAATACTTCCCCAAAGGCCACAGCAGAGAAAGATGACCAGCATACAGAAGATATATCTAGAAATTCATACCACAAGTGCAACAAATTACTGCAGCTATTTAGCTTTTATAAACAATAAAAAACATGATAAAAGCAAAAAAAAAAGCAAAAAAAAAAAAAAAAAAAACAAAAACAAAACACCAAAAAAACCCATATTATAAAACTCAATATAAACTATATTCAACTCATCATTAGGCACAGTAACTCCTATTTAGAGCAAAACTTTTAACTAAGAAATTGAAATAACTCTCTTATTATGCCAGTGTTTTGTCTCAAGGCACTAACAACCAATAACATCACTGTGCTCTGTAAAATTGCTGGTGACTTTCCATGTTGGAAAGGAAGTCAAAAGTTTGGGTTTCTTACACTTCTGCTGGTGAAGGGTGAAAAAAACCTGAGCAGAAGAGCAAAAAAGACAATTCATTCAAGGCAATTAATTCAAATTAATTGATACCATTAGGTTTACCTGTCCAGTTCAGACTCCTGTTCTCTGGGCTGCTGTGATGAACACAGATAACCAGTGCTTAAGAACAGGGATTTTTTTTTGCTGGAATTGCTTACCAGCAGTAATCTGCAAGGCATACCATATTGAAAAGGAAGGCAAACAAAAATGGAGAGCTAAGAATTTATCTTCAGCTGTAAATAAGAAATACCAACTGGTATAATGACCGCCATGTACAATATATTTATTGTGTCATATGCTTCACAAGTACCAATGCAAATTATACTAAGAAAAAAAACCAATTAAATATTTCTAAATTATTGTTAAAACACAGCCAGAGCATACAACAGAAACTCTCATGTAAGATACTATCAATTTTGATATGTTTTAAAATTTTTTGTATTTAAATGATTGCCTGATTCTGAGAAACATCTAGGAAACATACACAACTGTCTGTAACAAATCAAACCAATTAAATCATCTCAGTTTAATTATAGAAGTTATAGAAGTAACATGAAAAAATGAAAACATGTAACATGATGAATGATGGAAAATACCTACATGAAAGATTTGCATTGTTATTTGCTCGAAAGTTTGTAAGCTCTGTGAATGCATTAACAACATAAAGTCTTAAAAATATATTTGTATTTGTTATTTATGAGATTCCCATTGTCTCCTCCTAATATATTCATACTATGAATATTGTGCTAAAAACCAGAAGAATTTTCACAAATTAATTGCTTGCCTCTTTCTACTAAGATCATTAAATATTACTGGTAGCAGTAAAAACCACTGTTCATTAATTTTTATTGGAGGGTGGAGGAGGGAGGAAGAGGGTACTAGAGGGTACTAGGGTCCAGACTTAGAGGAAAACAAGCATTAAATAAAAAATGAAACCAAATGCATTTTTTGTAGTGTGTACACAGCCATATGCCACTAAACCTGCTAACACTTACATATATACTTAATCTTACTACTTTGAAGGGTCTAACGTCTGGAACAAAATTACACATACATTTTTCAAGGTCAGACACATGTGTGAGTCAGCCTAGCGCTATGAAAAATTTGTTTTTCTTGTTGAATGATTTACATTCCAGTATTGCAGTTTTAAGTAAGCTTTGACATCACCTTAGGGTGATTAGTCAGAATCTCAGAATCTGTGATGAGTAATAAAAAAAACCCACTGTTTGTAACATGCTGGATGCAAACTATAATTACCACAGCTGTTTCCTTCATAATTGTCTCCTATAATAATTTACAATCCACATACAATTATGCATCCTTTAAAAAAAAATCTTTAACAGGATTGTAGGAAAATCTTCAATCCCCCTAATATTTTTATATCTAGCTGCTCAGGTTTATAAGGTGCTTCTCAAGAGTTTTCCAAACATACTTCTTCATGACAACAAAGCAAACCTAGTAGACACCACAGATTAGGATTTATGGCAATTTTTTTATTTTTAAAAGTTCTATTACAAACTGCATAAAGAACACATAATAGCTAGCTTATTTAGTGTAAAAAATACTTGTCAGTGAAGCTGACAAACTTCAAAGCATGATGCTTTGAAAACCATGTTTCAAACAGGGGGACCAATCAGAAGTCACACCCTTCACTAAAAGAAGCAACATGGAAGGTATAACTGGAAGCACTCTCTTGGGAAATCTGAACTATTTAAATATATAAAAATTTACCTTTATGTGCCAAAAGAAGCCTTTCTCTTCCAGTCTTGGAATCTTTACCAATTCATATACCATCTTCACTGATTTTTCTCCCAGCAGGAGCCAGCAGCAGCAGCTGGAGGAAGCAGAGTTTGCCTCCTTCCTCCACAGCAAGGTCAAGGAAAGCACAGGTCAAGGTTTGCTACAAGCCAGAAGCCCCAAAGCTGAGCTCACAGAAAAGGGGCTGCCAGCACTCTCTATTCCTCCAGCTCTCCCCACTCCATCTACTCTCCAGGTTTCACTACTAATTACTGAATTTAACTCAGGTAAAGAGCACAAACATTTCAGGCTTACATAACAGACACAGAACCCAATGGATTTGTTAAGAGGGTGGTTTTTGTTCAAGGGTTGCCTAGCTCAATATCCCTCACTACTGGCTATATAAATCTTGCTCAGTTTACAAATATGTATGCCTTCTCAAGTGATCTCCAAACTTTTCCTTTCCCTTCCTGGCAAAGGATCTGAATGATCCCATTTTGATCATATTTTGATCATATTCTGAGAAGATTAACACCATGGGTATAGCTACCGTGCCTCATCTTGGGAGTAGAAAAGGTGACTTTCAACGTTTTCTATCAGCTTCTTGAAAATAAAGTTGAAGATCAGACCTATCACCTGGCCCTGAGTATTCTGGGTAACTGAAAAAAATTAAAACTTCATTCCTTCATTCCCAATGTTTTGATGAGCAAAACAACAAATATTTTACAATTATTATATAAGAAGATCTTCTAAGATAACATTATTACCTTAGGAAAATCTACTTCTTCCTTACACACAGCAAGATTCCTTAAAAAAATCATCAACAGGAACAATAACATAATTGAAAGGAGGCACAGACATTTTTTTCATGCCTAATTATCTTCTAACCCTTCCAAACTGAAAACTATTTGAGAATATTAGGAAGTCATAAGACTGTAAATACAATAAAGTACAACCATTCCCCATCTAATGGGAAAATCAGAATTCATCCCATGGAAGGATTTTTTTTCCCCCCATTGACCCAAAAATTTGATAATATTTGAGAATAATGTTCTGGAGACTTCTGTCAGACAGCTGCCTTAGAGATAAGATGTTCAGATCTTAGACTCCAAAGTAGCTCTGTAGCTCCTTGAATTACAATGACCAAATTCAGATTTTTAAAAAGTAGCGGTAGTTGCCAAGAAATGATAAAAGTACCATTTGTTGACCCATACACACACAAGAAATACATCTAACACTCCACTGATGCAGTGGAGAATATTCAAACTTCTGATTTTACACAATTGTACAGTTCTCTCTCTTCTAGATCTTTCAAATTTCTGGAACACTTTTTTTACAGAAGTAAAATGAATGTGATAAAGGAGACATTTGATAAAGTTTTTTCAAAGGTAGGCTCCAAAAATCTAAGCTGCTGTGGTGTAATGGGAGAAATATTCTCTGAGAGAAAGTAACAGACAGATGATAGCCAAATAGAGTACAAATAAATGTTTTCTCTATGGGGAAAGGTCCCACAGAGTTGTGCTAAAAAACATCAACCTGAGACTGAAGATGTAACTATTCACTGTCTCTTTCAACTAAAGAAATAGCAATTTCTTCATACCTCTTCACATTGAGTACAGAAGGAAGCAGAACAGTAAACCAGCTGAATGCCTGGCCTAACCAGTACCTTTGTTTTTATGCTTTTACAGCAGCACAATCTACAGCATTTCTTAATTCAAACTGCAAAGAGGCCACTGCCAAATGTGGTACCCTTTTTCCCTTCTACCCTCTTTCCACACATTTGCAGTGCTTTATGTAGCAGCTGTACATCAGGACGAGAGAGAAAATCAGCCAACTGATTTTGCTGGGTTTGTCTTTCATGAGTCCACAGAAGCAGTATATGAGGAGGGAGAAAACCCTGGTTTCACACCTTCACTTAGAATAAGGTTCTGTCCTGTGAAAAATTCCAAGATATGCCAGCAGCAAGCAGGTAGGTGGTTGGGAAAAAACAGTTGAAAAATGGAAAATTTCATAAGTTTGACCTTTTGGTAAGGAGATTATAAATATATTTTTTACAAGCTCCTCAACTCACACAGGTTCACAGTGGGTCACTGAGCTGAAGAATTTCCCCATGCTGAATACCAGAGCTGGTGTGAGGAGTGAGGGAAATGGCACAGCTCAGGGAAAGGTCTCTTTGGTGGTAGACAAGTTATATAGTTTGGTTCCTTACACACCAGCATATATAAAAGAAAGAACATGGTTAGATACTAATTTAAAATTATTCATAGTAGTCACAAACCACTAGCTTTTCCCCATAAAGTCAGGAAAATTAATGAAGACTAGAATATAACTGAAGAAAATTTAAAAAGCTATAGGTAAATGAAGATTATTCACCTGCAAAAAGTATTTTGTTTAGCTTGAAAAGCATATTTATCTAACATGCAACGTTGCTGGTTTACAGCTGTGCACTGCTCATTATTTGAGATATACAGAATAAAAACAGGTATCCACTGAAAAAATATTTCCGTCTCCACACTTCTGAAGTAAAATCTACTGCTTGTAACTTCTTCATAATAGATGACTCTTCAAATCTAATTTTTTGCTTCAAATATTGTATATTTATCAAATCTTATGTTCACAAATATTGTTCTAAAGAAATCACTGCCATATTAAACATTTTTATTTACAGCAACTTCTGTAAAGCAGAGAATTTTACAAGGAATGTATTGATTTGGAGATAATAATAAATGGAAGCTGTGTTATCTACGTAGATTTTCCTCAGAAATAGGATCAAGTGATAAAGTAGTGTTGTGATTTGTAAAGGTCACATGCTGGCAGATCAAATCAATCTTAATTTTGAGAATGGTGTAAGATTAAAAAAAAATTCAATTTCTAAGTGCTGGATTCTTATCAATACCTAGCTTGAAAGAGCAAATCATACCTGTAGCTCTAATTAAGATATTTTGATGAATCTACTTTATTAATTTCCACTCCTAACATAGAAAACTGTGTTGTGAAAAGTCTCTTTGCAGCAAGGTTATCTTTTTACTCAGATATTTTCTGTCTCCACATCTACCCCAGCTCCAGTATTTTTTCCAGTATTGTACTATTTTTACTACTAATAGAAAAACTGCACACATTAAAAGAAAATTAAAGAAAAAAATTAAGTAATTGCAGAACTCTATTTGCATTTGGATTTAATCTATTTAACAATATCCTGCAAAGTGCATCTTGAACTCAGAGTTTAAAAACCAAACCTTCAGGCTTAAAGGAAAAATTCAGTACAAGCTAAACAAAGGACAGAGGTCTGCTCTACCTCATTTGAACCTCCTAAATATGTTTCAAGGAGAAATGCCATTGAAATGGACAAAGAAAAGACTATGGCTTAAGATAAATACGTGTTCTGTTTCTTTGAAATTAGTAATTCTTAGATTTGGGGGACCAAAAAGAATTTTGCCAGCATGAAAAGTGTCAGTTCTAATTTCTTCATTTCATGAATATTCAGAAGAACACACATCTGAAGCAACACTTACTCAGAGTTATCTATTTTGTATGAACAATCTAGCAAAACACTTGCATTACTACAGCCTTTAGGCAAAGGATGCCTAGACAGACTAGGTGAGAAACACTGCATATTTATTTTTTCAATTTCCCCAAGCTTAATGATTGCTTTAATAAAAGCATTTTGCTGCTCTTTGTTGATAAATACACTAGAAATATTACATACTAGAAATACTTCTATATTTATATTCTGTATGATGCTTGCTGAGGAGACTGTGAGTCTCTTGCATTAAGACTTTTAAAGACTTTTTTAAAGAAAAACAAAATCTGCTTACGGATGTCTAATAGCATAACTACAAAATACAAATACCACCCAAGATTCTTTCTTTTTAATAAAAGTTTTGCGCCTTCCAGGAATATATATCTATTTTTTGTAAATCTAGTAGTAATCAATATCAACACAAAGTGTTTGGTAGTCATTGATCCTGGTCACAAGAAGGCAGCAAGAACACTTCAGATTACTGACATCCTTTTTTCCAGACTGGAGGAAGTTTATTCCTCTTTCTTTCTTGCAGATCCCAGATGCCCAGGTGTGGATGCCAGTCACAGCAGCCACCACCAGCATGTCACAGTCATTTAGCACCTTTAACTTTGTGGATGTGAAAAATACTGAGGTGTCTTTAGCCAGGAGGCTCCAAGTCACACCTGCCAAAGGCAGAGCACTGTTTGAGCACAGCTGCTGAAGATCCTGCAGTGATCCTGTCTGTGACAGCATCTTCCAGCAGATGGAAACACAGACAACACACACAGCTGCTGGCTGTAGGAGCAGCTCTCCTACGCGCAGTAGAAAGTGAAGGACAACAGCAGCTTCTCCAGAGCTGAGAAGATGCTTACACTACTGATGACAAAGTGATGGCAAGGAGCAAAGCTTGGTGTCTGCAATCCTGCCACCTGCAATATGCCACTTACAAAGCAGGAGGAGGGAGGATGTGTTCCCCAGGACAGAGCAGACACTGGGTAGGAGCAATGCAAGCAGCCAGGGAAGCTGAGCATCCACCACTGTATCCCAGTCTCAGTGAGAGGGGGCTACCTGGATGTGTATGATGGGCTACCTTGACTGTCAGAACAACCGTCTTAGGGAAATAGCAAGAAGGAAGAATAAGGTGAGAAAAAAACAAGAACAAGCCAGAAATTCAGCAAAGGGGAGGAAAAAACCCCTAACTCAGAAACAAAAAAGGGCTGTCACTGAGTAAGACATATCAATTTCCAGAAAAGAATAAGGGACATCCAGCTAACCACTGTCTGTTTCCTCTAGGCCAGTATTCACACGTAGAATATCCCATTCTAGAGCAATAGTGAAAACAGAATAAAATTAATTGCTTTTTCCCCTTCACCCCAAAATGTAAAGTCAACATAAATCAATTTTCCAGATTACAATACAAACTAACTTAGTCATATATTAAATGTAAAATTTTATTTCAAAGTAAGTCAGTATTCAGGTAAGCGTAATGAAAATAATAACTGTATGCCTATGCTGACAGAGATATCACAATTTCATACTGTTATTATGACAGGAATTTTTGACCCCCAACTATTCCAAGACAGGTCGTAAGGATAATTTATCACTCTTGCCTTTATATCTAAATAATAAAGAAATTACTGTCAGAGCCTTGCAGGGTCTGTGTTAAGGATGCTTGAACTACTTTTCTGTTTAAAAGGAGAACATTCTTTTTGAAAATTAGAAGACTAATCCCAACAATAACTTCTCTTAATAATTACCTGCCTGCACTGTGGCTACTAAGGAGACACTAAATTACATCTGAAAAAACCCGTCCAGATCTCTGCATACGCATAAAATACTGAAATACTGTATACAATAGACAAAACATTAAAGTGGAAAACTGTTCCAACAAAAAACAAAATTTTCGACTTTTAAACAAAGTAGGAGCCTTTAATGTCTCTCAAAGGTTTCTGGATAAAATTTGTCATTTGTACTTGAAAATTTGCTAACACTTTTTAAAGGTTTAGACAGAACCAACTTCAAAACATAATAGCTTTCAGAGCGACTCTCTGGTCAGTCAGTGACGTCTAAGTGAATTTGTCATGACATGTAAACACCATTTTGGAAGGAACTGGTTTTCCTTAGTTCACATTTGAAGCTAAAACATTTTGACTGAAACAAACACAAGCCTCCAAATAGGCTCTGACCTTTGCATAACTGATCACCCCTTCCCAAGTTCTGCAGCTGTAGCTAGCAACAACACGCTAATGACCCATTTGCCTCTATTCAACAATCTCCGAAATGCCTCAACCTCTGACACTTTAAAAAAAGCTCCACACTTTCTTTGGCTGGAATTTGATGGTAGGAACATTATATCAGCTCTACAGATGCGACAGCTGATACAGTGTCAATATAGGTAAGACTCAAGTTCACAGCTAGAGCTGTTGTTGCTGCTCAGCTCTCGGGGTACAGAGCACCACAGCTCGGGAGTTCCTCCCTTGTCTCTTGCCCTTGCTCGTGGTGCAAACTGGCAGCTCCCACCCTGCTGCAAGATCCAAACACTGAAGGACTGTAGGAAATGTCATGTATGAATCACAAAAAAATGTACTTACACTTTAAAATCTAACAAATGAGAACAACTACAAACAACTTCAAAATGAAGTTTTAAGAAAATTATTCACCCAAATATGATGATAGAGTAGCTACAAGAAAACAGCCTAAAAATATTTTTAAGCAATATGTATGACACAAGAGCTCCTATTAAAATTCACTTGACTCATGTAACACATTCACTGACTCATGATGTGCTAAAATGAAAACACTGCAAGTAAAATATATGAGACAGCATATTCAGATTATGAGTAAGAGAGAATAGTTTCATATTGATCCCTGAAATTAATTGGAAGCCAGCCAAGTTATAGAAAAGTCAGAAAAAGAATGAATGCTTCTTTCGTACACTGCAAATACAGAGACAAAGAAGGGATGGAGAGAAATGAAACTGTCAAGACAGGAAGTTCAGACCACAGGGTACTAAAAAAATGCCAATGTTATATATAGTAAATGACATTTCCAGGTAGAGGAAAAGTATCAGTTGAGAAGTTCAGGATCAAACGCACTACCAAGGTTATTCATGGAAAGTCTAAATAGCAACTATACAAGAAGAACAGTTGATTTGTCCCCAGGAGAAACACATTCATGCGAAGTATTTAGAGGGAAAGTCAGAACCAGCAGGCAAAGAGAACAGAGAAGAGTCATTAAAGGTGTCAAGGAATATACACAGCTGTAAATCACAGAATTGTCACTCAGCAGCATAATTTAGATCCTGTGTATAAGTAAGAGCAAATGGCCAAAAAGTGACCCTTGTGAGAAGGACTCAAGAGAGCAAGGGTCTTGTCATGTAAGAAATGAACAAATACACACCTTTTATTTTTTAAGAGCTGTGTAGAAAAATGTCAACAATAAAAGGATAGGGCAGGCAATTGAATGAGATATTTGTAGAAATACAGTGGTTATATAAGGAGGAGAAAATGAAAGAAATAATACCTGCACAGAGACTGCACATAGTTTCTCAGAGCAGTCATCATTATCTTGAGTTAGGTCAATCTCAAATGTAATTTCTTAACAACTATTATGGAAAAGACTATGAGTAAAGTCTAACACTGACTTCTCTTTTTACTATGAAACAATTCATGATAAAAATGTTTCTTAGCTGGAGGAATATTATATTGGGCCTTCTCGAGACATGACATCTAAAACTTTTATTAACTGAGCAATCTAAGCCAACTCTTACAAAGCAGAGCAGCAGGCAGAATAGCTCACTCCAGAGTACATTTACCCATTTATTTGAATTACCCAACTAGATAAAAATTGTAAGGCAAGAATATCACTTGTCAGCACATATCAGCTACAAATGGTGCTGCACATTTCAGGAACAAACTAGAAAACTCTCTAAGCATCTGACTAACTAGCAGCTCAGTCTGTGCCTAGGGTTCTGCTCAGGGCCTGAACAGTTTCTAGATCATCTCCTTCAGCTTGTCTGAAACTAAAGATTTGATAGAATATGCATAATATCTAACTAAGTTGTCATCACAGGAAACACATAACAGTTATTTATTATATACAATACAATCACATAAAAGTAAAAACCAGTTCATGAGAAAATGGAATGACTACCAACTTGCTCAAACCTACTTAAAACAGTAAGAAAATAGTACTTGTTTTGCTAAGAAAGAAGCCTTAACTAACAGCGCATTTTGGTAAAAACAATTTTGGGGGTTTTGTTTTGGTTTTTTGGGGTTTTTGTTTGTTTGTTTGTTTGTTTTTTGGTTTTTTGGGTTTTTTTAAACTAATATTGGTTGAATATTAGGGGTTGCTTTACTGCCTGGAAAACAGACACATGTGACATCCATTTATGGCCTATGTTTGTTTGGTATGTCCTACACACATGTTAGAGGTGAAAATGGGAGAGGTCTCTCCAGTCTTGCAGTTCTCACGTGAGTTAAGCACAGGCCATCTAAAGAAGCATGCCCGTTAACCTGGAAACTCTGGCATATTTTTGCCAAAACTTTGCCTTCCAAAAAACCCACATCAAAATAGAATACTAGAAGCTGCCTTTTATTACTGAGATCAGGAGAACTGAAATAATAATTAAAAAAAAAAACAAACCAAAACTAAGTAGATAAAAAAATAAATGAAGATTTAAAGGTTTTAAATCACAATGACGCATCATATGCACAGAGCACATAAATACATAACAACCTAATACTACTACATTTAAGTGTTCTATAAGGATATGTGTATGATACCCTGTGACTTAAAGCATTTTAATTCCTTTGAAGAAGTTCTACAGCTTTAAAGCCTGCTGCAATTTTGCATGGCTGCTGCCTCTTACATTCCTCAACATGAAGTGACAGATTCTGCAGAATACTTACTTACTAACAGCCTTGGCAGAATATGCAGGCTCTGATTTTACTGTAGGATTGTAACTCTATATACACATTACCTGACCTTCTGCTTAGAATAATGGCATCAAATACTACAGTAATCTTAAGCAAAGTTTTTGTTCAATTGATTTTTCTCACTGTCTGAACTCCTCTGCTTAAAAATCTTGATGCTTTGAAGCATCTAAAAATTGTTAATGTTCAGTACAGAAGACATCTCTGCTGGATTGCCAGACCAAGACTCAGTGGATAAATCAGCAATACAAATATGTTATAGAATACAGATATTTGTATTTCATAAGACGGATTTTTATCCCTGCCTCAACTGGTAATGACAAACACGTGCTAAGCACTTATGCAAAAACCTAACATAAATAAATGTTCAAGAATATACACTATATACGTACCTACATATTATGTGTGTAGTTGCTAAAACATAATACTCTAAGAATAATCTTGCAGTACTATATTAAAAAACCAAGATGAATGAATGAATATTGCTTATTTTCAAGTTTTAAACAGTGCAGGTTTCCAAGCCAAACATGAAAGCTGGGAATGTAACATATTGCTCTGAAAACACTGAATAAACCAGCAAAACAGGGAAAGTTTGTTAAAAACACAGATTGCATCATATGCCACAAGTAGGAAAGTAGCTTTGCCAGTGTTTGAAAACCAGTAACACAACAACAAATATTTTTATCAAATATTATTTCAAGTCATCAGATCTTGAAAAACAAAATAGTAACTCAATTATATTTAATTCTTAAATTACAATGGAGAAAGAAATTTAGCAAGTACAGGGATCAGTTTATGTATCACACAATAAATCAGCAAGTCTTCTCTATCTGTTATAAGTGCATAACGTTAGCAACTGTTTCATAGTCAAATTGAAAAGGTTACTGTAAAACAGAATAAAGAATGCATCTAACATCTTTTCACTGATTTTATTTACAGTGTTTCTGGCTGAAAAAAATGTCTGCATAACATATAAAGCTTTGCTATTAACATACCACAATTCTCCAGTTTCCTTCCAGAAAAAGTAATGCTTATCTCAAAAAAACTCCCAATCTCTCTATTTTGTACCAGAATCTCAATAGGTTCCACAGTCAAAGACATCAAAGACTCTTTTCTTCAATGAAAAAGGCTTGAGTGAAAAATTGGAACAGCAGAGATATCCCTCTCCCAATCTTTTAATCTTTGCCAGTGATTTTCATGAAGCCATGCTACTAATTAAATGTACTGTCCAGATGGGCATTCCCTATTTTCTGGGCAGCTTAGCACCATAATGGCCTGGTGCTAAAGCCCTTCCTGCTTCCTCCACAGCAGCTTCTGTGGTTGTACTGTGCCATCCGTGCTGCAGCACCCAAAGTGCACAGGAACACTCTCAGCCCAGCTCTCCTTAACATGGTGGCTTCACTCCACTCTCACAACACACAGATACAGAGTGGCCATGTGAACCAAGAACGGCTGATGTCAGACTACAAACATGGACTCAACTGCTGACAAAGAAATCAGATTTATGGGAAACCAAAGAGACTGAAGCCCGTTATCACCCACCCATCCAATAAAAGCACCTCCATCCACGTGGGAAGGACAACTGAACAGTCATCTGAAATATGTCATCTTTCACTTTCCATTGCTCCCTGCAGAAGAAAAGCAAGTTATTCTTCAGTCCTGAAAGCTTTAACCAAGGAATTTCACAGATATTTTTATTTTTAGTTGGCTTACTGTTTGTTTTTAATCAAAAACTTTCCGTCAAAACAAAGTGGTAAGTTGATGGCAAGATAATTCTGTTTGAATATCACAACATTACTTTATCTGGTAGTCAGCCTTCAAAAATTCCAGTTATTCAGAGAGAAAACTAGCTTGAGAAGTACATACATTAGAAAGAAGCAATCAATCACAGAGAAATAAAACAGGCTAAGAGGAGGATGGTACTTTCAGGGGAGACAAGCAATCCACAGAAAGAAATCTGCTTTAATAACTACATTTGCCAGAATGCATGGAACTAATTATGGTTCCAATATACATAATGCATTCAGAGACCTCAAGTAACAGACATTACTACCTGGCATTTCCAGCCCAGTTGTTGAAGTATTCTGATTGCAAGCATAAATGTTCATATTACAAAACAGGCAGATGGTCTGCTTCACCAGAAACATTACAGTTTGACATTTGTTATCAATTGTACTGATTTAATACTAATGAGAGTAAATGGAGACAGATTTGCAAAAATCTGTCTCTTGGGAAGATATATGGGTACCTTTAAAATCTTTTACTTCATATTTATCATGCTATGGTACCAAGAGGAATAATGATGTATTTTAATAGACAGCACCACTCTGATATTTGCACAGAGTATTCAGGCCAGGAACCAAAACCTACCTGAGAATAAATTTCCTCAGGAAAAGAAGCAGAGGTGCTGCTTCACTAACTCAGCCACAGCAGCAAACAAATCACCATTAAACACACTTTTTATGATAATATAAAATACCATTATATCCACTACTGAGGCTTTTGTTCACAAGTGCAGCAATTTGCAGATATCACAGCAAGGGTAAGCAGTGCTTATTCTCCAAATGCTGAAGTGCTCTGCCCTTCCTCAGTGTGTCCTGCAGACTGCATGCTCACTGTGGGCAGGGGAGAGAAGAAGAGCCACCAGGCTTACCCCAGGACCATGAGGTACCAGGAGCCCTGAGCTGCCATGAGCCCAAGCTGGGTTAAGCAGCACAACCTGCCCCATCACAGCCACTGGCTGTGTTCTGGGCAGTGGTGTAAATCAGAAACCCAAACTGACAAACATTAAACAAGGGGCATAAATTATCAGTGCTTTCTCAAGCCTAACACTTCTCCTTACGCTTGTTCTTCATGCAATTGCTTCAGGCCTTAAGAAAATTACGGCTGGCTATGTTTCTCATAACAAAGCAGCAGTGAAAGTGTTCCTTGTAAGTCAGTGTCTGGTCATCAGCACGCTCTCATCCTCTCAGACTTTTGCTGTTATGAAATGCCACTAGCATTCCTTGTCTAGCAAGATACAGCAAGGCAGGGACACAAAGCCTCTACAACAAACCAATACCACAGAAGCTCCTGGCTTGTTTTATTTCCTTCAGACACTTTCATATTTCCTGTTCCATTTCTTCTGCAACACCATAGTGTGATCAAACATACAGTGATTCGTTACTTTCTCATTAATAACAGCATAAATTCCATGGAAATTTCCAAGTTTCTTCAAATGACTGAGTACCAGCACAATTTAAGACTGAGGTGTAATGACACAGCATTATGTTACAATTCAATTGCTTCACTTCAATTTATGTCAGACACCAGGTTTTAGAACTGATTTGGACAGACTAATAGTGAACACCTGGAGTTCTTCTTTTATAGCCAGAACAATCAATATGATTATTCACTCACTCACTATTTCATTGAAAGCCAATGCCTGTTTATAATCCCAGGTAAGAATACTATGGGCTTTATTATGAAGCAAAAATTATATTTTTTAAAAATTATCCATGTACTATAAGAAATAAATATATTCAATATAAAGGTGCTAAAAAGAAGCCTTTAAATTTAACTTTCCTATAAACTATTGATAAAAAATAGATTTAAGTGTATTTTTCATTGCTTGGAAAAACTGATTTCAGGTAGATTTCAAGACCCTGAGGGTCAGGCATTAAATATTACATTTTCCCAATTTTGTAATTTTTTATAGCAAAGACATGGTCATTGCCAGTAACTTCTAAAGTAAGATTAAAAGCAAGATTCTATTCCTTGCACAGATTGCTGTATTAGCATACTGCAAAAAAATACGTACTGTACTTCTAGCAGAGATAAAAATGCCTCTGGTATGAAGTCAAGAAAATTGAAAGTAAAGTCAGCTGTACATGCTGTAACACACTTTCTCTGAAGCTTCGACACTGCAACACAACACAAATTAACTGTCATGTTTAAGCAATTATCTTCTATCAAAACGATCAAAAAACTAATTTACACAAGAGATACAGCAGATGCATTTCCAATTTTCCTTCTAGCTTCCTCAAGACAGTGCAAGTGATCTAAACAAATACAGGGAATCATTTGTGAGAGTGTGTATGCAGGGCAAGAGTGCTTTTTAAAATGATTATTTATTCTTAAATAAAAGGAAGAGGTGTGATGTTCCCTGTAAGGGATAGACTGGAAATACAGAAGATATGTCAGTGAATGTTTTATGTATAGGGATGTTATCCAGATCAATATCCTACTTTTCACTATAAGAATTTTTTCTCACAGAAAACTGATAGTACAAATGGATAGTACTCAATTTTCCAAACAAGCTTTTTACAGGGTAAAGAGGGAACTAAGTGGAGAGAAAAAATTTTATATTCAGCATCATGAAACAGATTTTTCTTCTTGTGACCTTGAGCAAGACGTCTGCTCCTATCTGACAAACAATAGTATCTAGAATATGAGCCATATCAAGCCTGGGTTCCTAATCAAAACATGTAAACAAATCAGTGACATTTGGCAAGGGGAGAGGGGACTGGTGTCCACAGATGACACAAACAGAGGGGAAACAAAAATAATTTTTTCCTTCATTCTTTCTAGTCACGCTTGGGGATCTACAACAGTAGAATCTTCTAATCGCTTTTTTTTTAAGTACAGGGCTGAGTGTTATTTGTACAATTTTCATACTTTAAAGTGATTTGCTGTAATAATTTAATATACCTACACTGCTACAAATATACTCTATTTTCTGCATGCAATATGCCAATTCCATTAAAATCTACCACAAATAGCCTAATTTTGAAAAGTGACTACAAAAACAATGTTCGAAAGAGCAGTTTTTTTGTTACTGAAAATGTCTCCTGCAGATATGAACTACTTCTTCTCTCATATTGTTTTTTGTTTTCCCTCAACCCTTCATAAATACCATCTCAAAGCCTTGTATTAGCATTGCTATTGAATCTAGTGCTTTTTGACTAAGAAACAATATATGAGTAGTTTCTATTCCAAACGTCATAACACTAAGCTATTTGTAAATTATTTCTTCTAAATTGAATCAGATGCTTAAACATTGTCATATGCCACTGTCCTATGCCAAATATTTTTTTAATTGCTAATGAGATACAACAGGTTTTTGCCTTTTTTAAATCAAAACAGAATAAACCCCACCAATTCCATGATCTCCTCAAAACTGTCGTAGCTTATGAAGCAGTGATTTACAAATCTGAAGAGCAACCATCCTAAATCAACTAGAAGAGACTGATACAGTGACATATGAAAACAATGATGGAGCAGTGCACCATTTAAAACATCTTCAGTTTTGGTTTTGGTTAGAAGCTAAAGCATGCTCCTTGGCATAGAGGCAGTAATAAAATAGGTTGTCTTCTCTAAAAACCAAAGCAAAACCAGAAATTAAGAAAAAAGTAACAAATTTTACTTGTATCACTTAGTAAACAGTTAAGAGGTGAAAATCACTACTATGAAACCCATTCTGTTTCCCATACAGAGGCAAAATCTATTGCTGAATCATGAATGGCAGACAGTTTTTGTCAGAAAACCTGAATCTTTTTGTTCTAATTTTGAGATACACTTGAACCACCTTCCTTGGACACACACACATGGTAGCAATGCAGGTACTTGAACCAACGCTTGCAAATCTGGAAGTAAGCATGCACAGTAGCTTACGCTTTGAACAGACAACAGCCCTTTCCTCCTCTCTAAGAGCTTCCCTTGGCTCTTAAGGCTTTTTGAAGACCACCTCCTGATGGTTCTGGAAAATCACCAGGTAAAAGTTCATAGCCTTCTTAGCAGCCTTCACACTTCAGTAACTAAATATGTAGCACATCAGTTATGACAGTCTGTGGTTAACTTTCACTACATTCCCCAAATACAGAGGTTCAGTTTTGAAATTTGATCAATACTTACATCATCTTACAAATCAGACTAATTGGTAAAAAAGTTGCAACATATTCTTTGAGACACTTTTGAGGAACAAATTATTTGTTACCCAATGCGAATGAATCTCCTGTTTGCAAATAATGATGATGGTTAATGGAAGTATCACATTGTTGGAAGAGTCTGCAGACTACATGCATAAGTAAGAATCAATGTTGCAAGTAAAAATCTGAGCAAAGACAAATGAAGTAAACTGTACATTCTATATATTCTTTAATTAGGACCCATCCCTTACTTTATCATCGATAATCCTGGCAAAACTCTGGGATTTGCACATTAACAGGATTTGCATGTCAATCACTGTCATCTTCTAAACCAGAAAGGTGGATATGCATTTCCACAATAGGATTAAGATTAGTTTTCATGAAACTTTACACAAGCATAGCAACACTATGTTCTGCTACTCCTAGCCAGGTCTGTGCCCAGCTCTTTGTCCCATCCCAGTTTGGGATGTCCCTGTTACCAAGGTTCATCTAAGTTAAATATTTACTTTCATGAAGTAAATTTTAAGGTGGGTCCATTCCCCTGCCTGCATCTGCATTCATCCCCTGTAACACTCAGGCAGGCAGGTGTAGGCACAGGCAGGGACTCTGACAGCGTTCATGAAACCATGATCCTCATCCCACAACCTGGCTTCCTCATCTGAATCCAGCAAGCATTACACAGTGAATCCAGACCTGGAAACTGTTTCTGCTGCAGTTTCTTTAGTCACTTTTCAGTTCACTTCAGTTTCTACAGTCACTTTTTGCTGAAGCACTCATCTTCTCCCAGCTAGAGCACCATACACATGTACGGAGGACAGACAAGCATTGCTCTTTCTTGTCTACTCCTGCTCTTCTCCTATCCTGGTGACCTCAAGCATTTACCAGTGAGATTCTGTACATATGTCAGATGTCCATACAAAAATCAATTTGGAGCCTTGGTAGCTAGATTTCTACTGTTTATTTCTCATTCTCCTCTTTGCAACCAGAGTTAGGCATCACTACCAAAGGCATTTCATCTTTACTGATACAAGCTGGAAAATGTCACATTATCATACTGGTCTGAAACTCGGATTTTGTGGAGAATGCAAAATAAAAATTCAGTCAAGGGCAGGAAAGCTAAACAAGGCAGTAATTGTTGACATATATATACATATATATTTGCCACAAAAATCTGAATGCAGTGGAGAAAAGTAGAAGATAAAGGAAATAAAAAATGGATCAATTACTGCTTAGGAAAAAAGTGTACCTTGGGAATAGGGCCTATGACAAACAAGCTAACGAAACCAGCAACTATCTGAATATATTTTTTCCCCCCACATCACACAA
>NW_005054297.1:19620416-19680533 GCF_000277835.1 Geospiza fortis
AGAGACAGTAGCTGTAAGGCAGAATTACAGATGCTTGGTGGATCTATCCGTGATTGATATAAAACTGAACATATAGAGTGTATTTTCAGGTCTTATCATGTGTGTAAATTCATAAAGGAAATTCAAGGGACAGTTTTAAGCAGATTCAATATTTCTGTTACAAATAGGCATATATGTTATGAAGCGTCATCTGGCTGAAAGGAAAAAGTATTGTTATTTGAAAATAGTATCTCAAGTTATGTTTTATTCTGTACAGTCACAGCAACTCTTGCAATGATTTCCCTTCCTCTTTTACCAAGGGGAAAAAATCCATGGTCTTATTGGATTCTTTAAGCAGAAATGACATTCTGGCTCCATGTAAGTGTTTTAGCTTGATTTTTCCAGAAAAAAATGCTATTATGAGATGACTATTCACAAAGTCATAAAATTTGAACCATGTTGTCCAAGTTCTATCAAATTTTGCAAGATACTAGATGTCTCAGATATGAATGTCACAGAAGACAGAAACCTTAGGACCCAAAGGTCCTTAGACAGAAACAATAGGACCCAACAGTGATTCCTGAAGGAAGAGCAACCACAGCTTTGCCCCTCTTCCCTTGAAGAAAAGTCACTCTACTACTAATCAAAATTCATGTTCTATTTGTTGAAACCACAAGCATGACATCCCTAACACACACAAAAACCATTGAAAGAGACTAAAATGAATGGTACATTTGAGGAACATGGCAGGGAGCCAGAGCACCTAACAGTGGGGACTAAAATACACAGGGAATCAACCTAGGAAGAAAGTCAGGTTTTCGGTCTACTACTCATGAAAGAACTGCACAGCTATGGAGTATTGCACCTAAGAAAGAAAACCAAACAAACAACACTTGAAGAGGAGATACATCTAAAACATACACATAGATAATATGAGTAAGTCAATACCAATTAAAAATAAAGGATGAAAACCACTGCAATTATTATTGTGACTGGATAGTTTTAGCTTTCTTGGTAGCATGCAATATAGCAATATAGATTTGTGCTGAGGTGCCTAAACAAAAGACAGAGCATATCTCTCTACATCAAAATGTCCAAGTAATATGATAAACATTGAAATAGAACAGTGGAGAAAACCTCCCACCATTTATTCTTCATACAAATGGACACTATTTGTATATGAAGACTGTGAGCACACATGCATCCCTTTAAAGACCTGGCTTTCAAAGTAGATTTCATTTTTACCCCATTCTTCTAAGAAGAAAATATCATTGAGAGAAGTCAAATAAAATGAAGAGAATAACTGATGCTCCCCAAAATCCAGAGCAGATACAAATTATTGTTGACTCATATTGTAAATTGCCTGTCCACTACAAGCTTTTAGAGTAATGCAACAAGGAAAAAAATGTTTTTCAATCACTGCCATCCATCAACTTGGTAAACAAGTAAAATGTATACTCTGCCATCTGCTAGCTATTAGTCTATGTAATCACAAAATATCATGTAATGTAATCATAAAAAACCACTATTATTACCTACTCTTTCAATTTATAAGCAAATATTTCTATCTGTCAAATGATTTTATGCTAGCATGAGGCTTGAACCTTCTGCGCTGCTTACCATCAATCTAGTCGTCAATCTAAGATAAGTCTGTCTCTTGTTCAGTCCTCCTGCATTTGGGAAATGCTCAGCATGGCACTGCTGTGTTTGATCCCAGAAGAAATCACATGAAGAGCAGGCTCAGTAAATGATCCAGCTGTCAAGGGCCTGAACAGTTTAACAGCAATGGCTATGGGAGGAGTCTTGCTCTTGGTCAGACTGGCTTAGATGGTCAGAGAAGTCTTGCTCTTGGTCAGACTGGCTTAGATGCTGCCAAGAAAGAACAGAATTCTCAGTTCTCAGATTATTTCTTTCTGCATCATATTCTAGTTACTCTTGATGCTTATCTTTAAACATATTTCCATGAGAAAGAGCACTAGAAAAGTTACAGTTTTCTCAAATTACCTCTTTTAAAGGTAGAAATAGCTGTTCTAAAATGCTTGAGTAATAGTGCTTTTTTTCCACAGATTTCCAACCAAAACTATCCATTAGAAAGCAAACACATTAGTAAGAAACTCTGCAGCGAGACTAAAAAAATCATACTGAAAGTTTTTTCAGTGGTAGGTACTACTAAAATATGTTTAAACAATGGAACTTGATCTTGTTCCTAGAAATTTCTCAATAAACTGAAAAGTCTTCACATAAAGAGACATTCACTATTTTTACCAGCTCACAGAACTTGCCAGAGTTATTACATCATCAGACCAATAGCAACAAGAGGCTCACTTGGCTTGAGCTAAGACACTTATTCCCTATTAACTACTTTTAATTTATGGCAGAATACCAAATATTTTATGGCAATACTTAAGCATATTCTTTTTCCCACCAGGTAAATGTCAGAACCAAAGGTAATAGTGCAAGTGACACAGAAGTCATTATTTCAGCTGTACATGACTCCCATTTGTTCCTGAAGGTGATCCTCTGCCAGCTTGAGGGCTAGAATCTGCTTCTGCAGTGACAGAGCCAAGTGGAACAGCATACCAGGGGAATACCTGGGGTGCTGGTGGCTTACCAGGTATCACAGTAAATTAAAATGGCAACTTTTTAAAGATAGATCCACTGGGCTAAGATTGACTTTGAAACTCTGCATGGATAAGTCTCTCAAGCTACAGAAATATCTTTTCTTTCTTCAGATCAGCTGTTCCAGAGCTAATTTCCATATAACCTCTCAGAAACCTTCATTTTATTTCATGCCTTGGTCAGTAAAATTCTGTCATATCCCACAAACACTATCAGTACACCTTAAAGATACAGTCCAGGATCCCAAATCAATTAACAGTGTAATAACACAGCTGCAGGGACAGGAGAGAGATGATGCTTTTTAAAACACAAGTATGAAGTCTGCACCACTGGAAAGAGCAACCTTCTTTGCATCTTGGGTAAACACCAGCAGCAATCAGGATTTTCTTTGAGGCAATAGCCACTCAATCTGGCACATGGTGCTGCCAATCCAGTTTTGGAGCCCTTCAAGTAACAGAGGTCATCCAAATTAATGAAACAAGGAGCAGACTCAACCAGATCTCTCAAACACATCTGTCTCCTGAACCTAAACTTGTCATCCTTTTCCAGATGTTTGCTAAATATTTCTGCAGTTTGTATGGCAGACTGTCCTGCAATAGAGAGGAATTAAGAGTCCAAAACCCACATTTAAAAACTACATTATCCATGCTGCAAGGCGACCATTAAAAATTATGGAATAAAATATGTATAATGGCAAGTGAGATTTCCCATTTAAAGCTAAATATTAATAAAGAATGTTTCTCAGTTTATGTAAGTTTCATGTATTTTGATGCAATCTTTATTACATTTGCTACAGAGTCCATGACTGATACCAAAGAAAACAGTAGCAAGATTGTATCTGCCAGTATCACTCTCTCATTTTCTCACTTCCTAAACTTTGTGTGTCTATTGGATTTGATATTGATATCTAAATTTATTATATATAGGGTTTATGAAATTTTAAAATTAATGCTTTCATAAAAAAAGTATACATAAATAAGAGAAATGAGACAGTGATTTTACGGTGGTTTTCAGTCTAGGAGAAGTTTCATTTCTTAGGAGGTATCCTCTAAGTCTATTCAACTTGACCACTAATGCCAATCTTTACATCAGTGACTGAAAATTTAAAGGAAGTCTCCAAAAGCAAAGGCATTTTCTTTTTTTTCCTGGATCAATTCTGTAATTATGCCATATAGTATATGACACAAATAAGGAAATTTAGTGAGTCACAGAAATGGAAGACTTCAGTAAATGATTGCACAATATTTTTCAATTAGACACAGGCACAAAGAGATAAATAAGCGTGGGGGGGAAAGGCAAGGGGGGAAATGAAAAAACAAAAATGAAACAAAAAAACACAAACCAAAAAACCCAACACCCCAATGACAAACCAAACCTTCTGGACTATGCCAATTCAAATTCCCTCTGCAAATTTTAAAACAGGCTCTGTCCCTAAACCACAAACAAACCAAAAAACTCAACACCCCAACGACAAACCAAACCTTCTGGATTATGCCAAGTCAAATTCCCTCTGCAAAATTTTAAAACAGGCTCTGTCCCTAAACAGTAAAGCCACATGCCTCTGTCACCTTTATAATACATAAGGAAAAGGGAATGTCCCAAGAGAAGAGCATACAATGGATATCTTCAACCAGAGAAGTTGAATTATGTTAACCATTATCATGTACAGTAAAGTCATAAAACAGTTTGCTATCATCAATTCTATACTTTTACTGAAAAAAATATTTTTTATTTGTTACAATATCTCTTATTTAGTCTATCTAGATATTTGTTTTTAGAATTCATAACTTCTGATTACTTCAGAAATTCTAAGGCATCAATTCTATACTTTTACAGAAAAAAAGTATTTTTAATTTGTTACAATACCTCTTATTTAGTCTATCTAGGTATTTGTTTTTAGAATTCGTAACTTCTGATTACTTCAGAAATTCTAAGACCAACTTTACAGAATCACACCCAACAGGCTCAGTTTGTAGCTGTTGCTGGTGGCTGTAAAAAAGAATGCAGAAAAATGCCTGCTTGGCCATTTTCCTGCTGCATTAATATAGAGGGAAATTTACCTCTGTCAATAGTTGACATGATAAGCTGCCAGCACTCAAACTAAAAATGTTTACTAGGCTAACAAGGCAGTGATTCTCTGAACAGTGGCAGCAGACAGGAGCGCTGCTCTACTGTCTAATGGTACAAACTTGACTTCAACAAAAATGACTGCTACATCTGCCAAACCAGCCAGAGCGAGCTTAGGCAAGTGCAAGCAAGACCACCCTGTCCTGCACCATGTCAGAATGGCATGAATAAGAGACACACGTCAACATAAAAGTGCTTCTGGGAAGTAAAAAAGAAGAAACGCAGAGGAGTGAATTGCTATCGACTCAGAATTGTATTTTGATTTGTATTTGTACCGGGGTACTGGATACTCCAGTGATTGATTTATTGTACTGCTAAGCCCTAATATATTTTGAAGACAAGGAAACATAGGTATTTGACTGAAGAGATGGAAAGTGGGATGTGATGTGCAGGGCTGGAGCTATGGAGAAGTCACAGCAGCACACTGGAGGGCAAGCTCTCAATGCCGTGGCTGAAGGCAGGTGGCAAGGAGATGGGGTAAGGTGAAGCAAATGCAGAACTAGAACTCTGCTTTCTCCCTCCCACACTGCCAAGTGAATCTCCACTAAATTTATTACTTTTTACACATGAAAATAAAACATACCTTAATTGCAAATTGAGAATGTGTATCTGCAATAAATATCAAAGCACATGTATTTTCTCAGAAAGAAAAGGCAGCATAACCAGAAAGTAAATTACAGCTATTAATTCCCCACCCAAATTTCTGATGTTATCCATTATATGCAATTCTGTTGTGGATATGAGTTCATGACAAGTAGATATTGCTAAAGCAGTCCACTACTTTTAAGTGACAATGCTCTCACTTGAGACATCAGTTAGGGGAGATATTAATAATCCAAGTAGAGTTCAATTTCTTACATTGCAGTCAATATTTTAACTCTCCACAACAAATGGCCAAACAAGATTTTAACCCTATAACAAATGACTGTGCAGCATTTTAACAACCAATAACAAATGACTGTGAACACAAGTGTAAAGTATCTTCCCTAGCTTTAGATGACTAAATAAGGAAAATTAATATTGAAGAGTCTTGGATGCAAGATCAACACACCTATTCATATTTTCAAGAAACACCATTATAAAACCAAAACTACACATAAATTGAGGATTTACTTCCATATCCTTTAAGATACAAATAATACTATATTATCAGGAAAAAAGTATTTCTATTCAGCATTTCAGATTCAATTAAGTATTTAGTAAAAGTTAGGTAATAATGTACTTACTAGGACTATCTAAAGGAAATTTTTTTCATACAGCTAAATTTTTAAATCATCAACTGGTTTTGTTAACAACCCATACTCCACCTTTCTCAGCCTGGACTCACATAGCTGGTTGGAGTTCTTCATGTACGAGATTTTCCTTTAACGCTATGTAAGAACATATAGATACATACTTGACAAAAAAATAAGAATCAATATATGATTAGCAGCAGGATTGTTACAAACACACAGGGTCCTGCAGATATCAGAAGGGTGTATCCAGGGATTCTCAAAAGTCCAAATGCCTGATTCCTACCTAATAGGGTCTTAACCCTTTTCTCTTGACAAGAGATTACTGAAACTCAGAATAGGGGCTGTGCTCCCATTTTCTAAGGCAAAGTCCATGCTTGGCAGTTCAGTTCAAGCACTTTGAGTTCAAGTGGCTTTTAACAGGATCAGAGACCAACAAAAAAAATCTAAGTATACCAGGTACATAGCTGTTGTTTGCTTTGTCCCTTGCAGTGGTGATCCACTGACCTACCAAGGTAACCTTAGGTGAACAGAAGTGCGGTAATATTTCACTACATCACAATCCATTCCAGCTTCTAGGTTTATACTGCAGAGAAGACTTAATTTCTGCTACTAGTACGAACATATATTAGAGGATATTTTAAAAAAAAAGAAGTCTTAGAAAATTACACCACAAAATTTTCTCTAAGAATACATAAAATTAGTAACAGTAATGTTAGAATATTTCTTACAATATTTTTAAATAGTTTCTCAATTGATTGGTCAAAACTTGTGGAGCACAGTACATGGATGGGTTTTTCTGACACGTGTTTGGAATGACTGGTGTAGTTCACCAACTGCAAGTTCCCCTAAGTCAGGGAAGTATACTAAACTCATTGGTTTTGCTTTAAAAATATGTTCCCAAAGTACATATTGTACCCAAAGATACAAAATATGTACCCAAAGATATATTTTGGAAAAGACATACCAGACAGACCACATAAACACCTCCTCTCCCAACACTTTCATTGTAACTCACACAGAGAGCACCTTAGATTTTCAAAGACATTTGCTATGAGGTATCAAGTACACTAACTTCTTGCTCCTGAAAATACCATTTGCAGCAGTGACAGCTTTAGTTCTTTACACTTCATTAGCACTGCAGTCAAGTCTCTTTCTTCAAAAGATAGTAGTGTTCATACAGAAAGAAAAATAATTTTCAGAGACAAGAAAAGTGATATAACCTTTTGGATAACTTCATCTTCAATGACTTATGTAATTTTAGAAGCTCCTGATTAGCTAGAGGGTTACATGAGAAAAACCCCACACCTTCCCACTTTTATTTTCCCTTCAAGAACACACATAACAGCAATTTCATGTTTTAACTAGATTATCAACTACTTTCAGACCCTATATTCTATAGAGTATATATTCTCTTATGAATAATACAATCCTCCAACTATGCAGCTTGATTCTGCAAACTATTGCAGAATGATTGCACACATTACAACAGTTGGTTTCTTTTTTTGATGAAGACAGCTGAAAATAATAGCTCTTTATAGAGATAGGTGCAAAAACCAGAGAGATGCAAGCTCCTCATCTCAGCCAAGAATGCAGACTCCGATTACAAAGAGGAGAAACAAAATGTAAATGTATGTCAACTGTGTTATAAGGTAACAGAACTCAACATCTCATGAGTTACAAAACACTCCCTTGCAGCTCCAGTATATCAAAACAGATGCCAACAAGTAAAATCCTAACAATGATTTAAAAGCAATTCACTATTCTTAGAGTGCATCATTTTAAAAGCTCTAGATCAAAAACAAACAGGCTTGGTGTGTTCAATTAATCTTCATCTTACCCAGAAGTAAAAAATGAGACACCCAAGCCTGCATCCCACAGCTTTGTAATGAGAATGGTTAAGGGCTGCAACTGCCTGCCAAGAGAGGCTGTGAAATCTTCATCCTTGGGGAATTTCTGAGTTTGACTTAACAATACCCTCAACCACCTGACTCCACTTTGAAGGAAGCCCTGCTTTGAGCAAGGGGCTGAACTAGATGACCTGAAGAATACCCCTACAACTGTAATTATTCCCCAGTTTACCCTACCACACACTGGAGAACCCTTTAATGAGACACTAACAAGAGCTGATAGAACTACAAAATATACATTCATGACCTGAATTATGAATTTCCAAACAAGAAAAAAAAATTATATACTACCCTGA
This sequence comes from Geospiza fortis, assembly GCF_000277835.1. Taxonomy (NCBI): domain Eukaryota; kingdom Metazoa; phylum Chordata; class Aves; order Passeriformes; family Thraupidae; genus Geospiza; species Geospiza fortis. The sequence goes on from NW_005054297.1 coordinate 19,628,580, forward strand.
AAAGGTGATTATTGGTCAAAAGTCAGATGGAATATCTTTCAGTGAACTAAGAGATGCACTATTTTGACACTGTTGCCAAGAAAGGACTGCAGGTCCCAGGAGCTCAAGGCTCTGAAGAGACTTTGGCACAGTCCCTCTCCTTGTCTACAGTGGCAAACATCTCCATTCTTCCCTTAAATTAGGCATTGCAGTAGAGATGATTAGGCCTCCTAGTAAGAGCCTGACCTCATAAAATCCTGTTCACTGTGTGTGCAGTGCTTCACAGGGCTCCAAATCTTGAAGGCATTCTAGATTAATCAGTCATACCACAAGGAAAATGAGTGAAAAGGACAGCACTAAAACACAGTGATTCCAGATTAGGGTTTTTACTTCAGATAATGTTAAAACAAATCTATGCACATGCCAAAAAAAATGTAAAGGCACACTCCTCCCCCTGCCTCAGTTTCCTCAACAGCAAGAACAAACTGCTCAAGCCAAAGCTATTTTGTATATCCAAGCTTCTCTTAACATAACTTTTTCTTGTCCTAAGGGAATTTCTCAGCACCCCTGAGGCCATGTTGAACAAGTTTCTCCTTTCTCCAGGTATTTCCCAGTGCTTTGGGAAATACTGCTCCCATTAGAATTCTTAGTTCACTTTGTATGATGACATGTGAGATCAGACTCACAAATCTCTTCTAAACCTCTTAAAAGATTATTAACTGCTTCTGAGTTCAAATGTGAAAAACCAATCTAGCCAGCAGCTATTCCTTTGTAAAAGATGCTCCTTTTAATAATAATTTTTAAAAAGGCAACTATTGACATCATTATTAGGCCTATGCCAGGTAAAATTTTGCACCCCATCACTTGTGGATGTTCTTTCCTGTGGTGTTTTCAGCCCAACATTTGTCCATTTTCCACAGCCTCGCAGCAAACAGCATCAATCTGCAGAAGACACAAGATTACCTTACATCTCACAGCATCCTTTCAGCCACACACTGATGAGACTTACAAATACCACAGTCTAATGAAGTTAATGAATTTTGTAACAATTTAAATCAAAGTTGCCACCCTTTGCCATGTCCCCAGAATTCCTCCTTTGCACTGGCATTTTAATGATTGCAAGGTGCACAGTTTCAGAAAGAAGTAACACTACTCAAGGAAATAAGAGGAGCTTAAGGTTAATATTTGCTCTGCACAGCACCCTGAACCAGCCTTGATTTGTTTTATATAAACACAGGCAAGGACACAAGAAAACAGTGCACCCCTGCCTTACTTTTGCTTAGACAACAACAGAACACCAACCTCACAAATGTGACTTGTAGTTAAAAAAAAGGACAAATACACCTTTTTTATTTTTCCAAAAGTAGAAGTACTCAGTGCATCTATATCTGCATCTCCTCCTTGAAACACAAAATCATTGAATATACTGTGCCTCCCTGAGTTTTAGTTTTCCTGTAAGTATTTATTGAATCCCTAAATGGCAACTTTTTGGCTGAATTTCACGCCACCTGTTTTTTTCAAGTTGAATTGGATGTTTTTATTGGATGTTTTTTTCCTGGTCTCCAACTACAAGTAGTTGGAGGCCGGGAACAAAAAACCCAAACAAATTTATTTTATCCATTACAGAGCCAATCAGAATGACTGTCTATAGTCTATGACACAAGAGAAGTTTTTCCTGAAATCTCTAAGCTTCTTCTGCAGCTTATTTTTTAATCCTTTCAAACAGATTTTTAAAAAGAAACTTTAAAAGGTTAATGTCAATCCCATTATTTCAAATAGTCTTTACACAACTTAAGAATGTTGCCATTCAGTGTTGCCCAGGAATCCAATTAGACTCCAAATCAAAGTGTCCAAATTACAAAAGTACCATAAAACCTACTGTGCTGCTGCTAACAGCATGCTAGATGATCATGTTTGCTATGCATTTTAGGAAAAGTTAATTCTCATATAGTTTCTATTGTACTATAGTCTGGTTCCACCTCCCCTGCCCACAACTTAGCTTGCACAGATATTCTCCTTTACAACAGTACAACTGTGAAGTCCCAATTAGACTGAATAAATCTGCATGTGATATTTTAGCCCATTCATAATATTGAAATAATTCTTTGAAGTACTGTGCAGCACCATATGGTATTTTATCCAGTTTCATCATTTGTACAGAATAGCTTGCAGTGATTTGTTACACAATATTCTGAAATATACTGCAGCTGTAGTCTGCAGGAATATAAGCTTTCTCCTTTTTGCATTTCTTATTAGGATCTCAGGGATGCTTTAAAAACCTTAGCAGAAGATCCACCTATAAGGGTAACAAGTTCCTGAAAAATCAGCTTCTATCCAAGAGGGAAAGAAATGGAAAACAAACAGTTAAAAATTAAGGTGTACAAAATTAATTTTATGGTTTCTCTTTAGATACCTAGAGCTCTTAAAATAACAGAGATCTTGGAATTAAGGAGATATTAGTATGCTTGGGACTATGCAAACTTAATTTCATTAAAAGCATTGTCTGTTACACTTCCCACCACCAGCACTTTTTTTCATTAACAAGAGCAGGTAATGACTTGAATTTGCTTTAGCATTCAATGCACATTGGATGCATGTGTTCAACTGCCTTGATTTTTTAAAAAAAGATGAGCCTAGCAGAACCTCAGTGTGATACATTAACAAGAATGGATTCATTAACAATCTTCATTTAAAAAGTACTTTTTATGTACTCACACAACAAAGGGAATTGTTTCTGCTCCAGCCCATTCACTCATCCTTTCTATTGCTGCCTTTGAAATTCCTTTCAGGAGTCCTCTGGAATGGAAATTTCTATACTGCTGTTACCAGGCATCCTTGCATGCTGTTACATGCCGCCTCCAAATTGCTATGCACCCTTTTCCTTAAATACAAACTGAAAGTGCTTGGCACCATGGAAATATAAAAGCCTAAACACACCTTTTTTAGACTTCAGTTATTCTTTTCACCTGTCTGCACTGTCAGGCTTTACAGGCAGTGTGATTTGCAAGCCATGAGGACGTTGTGGTTTGTGCAGCAGACAGGTCTGGGCAGGCTGGCAGCTGCAGGTAAAGCAGCACCACTGCCCGACCTCTACAGATCTCCCCTGCACTTGATGACAATTATTCACAGTAGCAAGGCAAGCAGATGCACCAAAGCAAAGCCACCACAGTCCCCAACCCAACATATTCATTCTCAGGGTTAGAAACTTCCCAAAATATCATTGAATGAAAATCATTCCTTAATGGCAATGCAGTCAGTCAGACCCTTTACCTATGTGCTGTAATTATTAAAACATTCTGTAACCATAGGTAAGAATAATTTTGGATAATTTTAATAATATTTCAGATGAAACATAAAGATGAAAATGAAAAAAAAAAGTGAACACTATTGAATATATATCGTTAGAATTTAGTTTACAGAGAAGACATCTAAGCACTGCCTGTGCAAATTGCAGATAACAGAGCCTTATAAACAAACTGGCAAGGATGGTGGGAAAATGTCATTTAAAGACAACACAGGGTCCTAGAATATTAGCTGTAAATACATATAATAAGTAGAAAAAAAAGGTTTATCAACCTTACCAAAGAAATCTAAGATAATGCAGGAAGGACAGAGCATTGTTTCAGGTATTTTTACAATTTTGTTCAAACTGTCCAACATCCCATAAATTAATCCAAAGCACACATTCCCTCTTTATTTACAGGTGCATTACGACGTGCTTATTCTAACAGCAACCTAACTGTGCACATGGCAATGCACGTAAGCGTGGTTACAATTTCCACTCCTATGAGTCCTTTGTGGTTACCGACCAAGCAATGAATTTTATTACTATAGTGATAAAGCTCATGTATGAATCTTACAAAAGATGAATGACCTCATTTTTCCTCAAAGGGGAGTTCCACTGCTACAAGAGCGACGGCTGGCAAAATAATTATGCCATCAAAAGACTAAACTGATTCAGCTGGAACTCCAGCTCTGTCAGTAATGCTGCTCATGAATATTACTGAAAACACTTATGATCCTGGCAAAAATGGCATTAGAAGACTATGACAGTTTTTCAGATAGGTAATATTCCAGAGAATGCTGGGTGAAGTTAGAAAAAGAAATAGTGAGAGAGATGATTCACCTGACCCAAAGTGAAATTTGAAATTTATGTAAAAGGATACATTCATATACTGGCATTAAAAATTGTTAAATCTCTAAAATCCTGCCTCTGGGGAGGTATCCAGCAAGCATTATAAACAGGAGCAATACTTGTTTTCAATGGATTGCACATTTAAGCCTTGAAATGTAAAAGTTAAAGCCTGCAAAAAAATACCATGCATTAGTTCTTTTATGATAGAATTTGTTATAATGGCAAATTCTACCATGCACAATGGTTTTGTGTACTTGGAATAGTATTTCCAAGGAACACTCATGTATAGTATCTGAACACTCTCAAATTAAAGAATGCTTACAATGGTGTTAGAAACAAATAAGAAACCCACTGGGCAACTACTTACAATGAAATATAAATTATCCCCCACAATTTACAAAAAGATGCAGTTCTAAGTGAAAACACCACATACAACCAGGCAGAATGCTAAAAAGCTATTTTACAGGTATTACTAAAAGCAATATTCAACTTTTTAGCATTAAAGAATAACAACACTAAACCCTCCCTTGAAAGTGATTGTTTCCATTGTTGATAGATCAGAAACTGAGATTCCAAAACTTAACCTTTGACTAAAAGATATCAAATCTTTTTAGGTCATGGGGTCCTACATGAGGTCTCTCAGAAGAAAGCATAAAAGTCCTAAAATAACAAGCACACACACAGGTTTCTCTTAATTTGCCCTGTTGGATTCCCATAATAAGGGCTTAATAGCTCCAACCCCAGAGCAACTCTGCAGTCATCAACAAGACCATTTACCACATGATTTAGCAAACGTGTTCCCAAGATTTTCATTTACATGTGCTACACAGAATTGAAATTAATGTAGGGCAATTTATGAGTGATATTATTCTGGGATTCACAGTTCTTTGCATAGCCGATCCAAGAAAGAATCTCAATTTCCCAGAGGCCTACACAAGTCACACAGTACCATCTTCTTCCTCACCACTGTGCTATGGGAAACCAGTCCAGCATTGTGCCCTTTCCTTTTCCAGACCAGGATTTGGGTTTGAAGAAAGACAGTGAAAAAATTAATAAAATGTAGTCCCATTCACATAAACCTATGGTGAAATTCACACTTTGCAACACCCAAACAAAGCACGCAGCCACCTTTCAGAAAATGTGTTTTCCTCACCCCAGATTACTGTGTCTGTCTGGGAACTGGAGCACCATGCAGCCATCTGAGTTACAGCCCAGCTAATTGTCAGCTCTGCCTTCCTCTGCAGCACCACCAGCTGAGCACTCCAAACAGCAGGAAGCACCAATGTCAGGCAGTGTGCTGGCTGAAATCAGGGATACCCAGAAGATTGCAGAGACTATTTAAACCAGTGGATCAACGCTGCTCCTGGCTCTCCCACTCACTCTACCTTGTCCACAAACTTGTATGAGGGGAATGTGTGACCATCACGCAAACTGAGAGGTGAGCGCAGGAACCCATGTTACTGGTCTCTCTTCCCCACCATCTTCTCCTCACTTAACAATCCATATACATTAAGTCTACCCACATAGCTGACATTATTCCCTAAAGAATGTAGAGTCCTCCAACAGAGGACACACAACTCTAGCTCAAGTCTTTGCAGTACTGATTAGCTTATAGATCTTGCCACACAAACTTCAGCTCAGCCTTGGGGTTGCTTACATTTTTTTTAACCCCTCTCCCTCAGCTCTAAGGCAAAGGGATCTACTCTAACCTTACATATTTTTCTTTTGTGAAATGACAATCATGGTCAGTGAATGCTCACCACCCTGGTTTTATTTAGTTTATTCCTCCAGCCCTCCAGCAGTAATTGAAATATATGCAATTAAATGTGTCCACACAAAATGATGGTCTAGCACTTCAAGTAAGTGTCTTCTGAAGAGAGAAGTCTTCCCTCTTAACAGACTGTCAATTGATTTTGTCAAAATTATTTTATTCTGACTATATTCTAAAGGATTGACAACTAAGTACAAAATGAAATATTTCATTCTAACCACATTCTAAAGGATCCACAACTAAGTACAAAAAAACCTTACAGTCTTTTCCATGATCTCATAAAAACAAACAAAGAAAAAAAGATTCAGTGGAGTTTGAGATCACCACACAAGACCTAACTTGATACAACCTTCCATGTAGGCAATGAATTACTGATAGTTACCTTTGCAAGCAGAGTTCTCCCAGCAGTGCCAAATCCACCTGGCACCATTTCTGCTGGAGAGGAAAGCAGCTGTTTATTTCATATGAGGAGTCACCAGAAGCCTTTAAAAACCCACAGTGTCCAAAAGGACACAAAATGGAAGGAAGTTAGCCAGGCGGTGCCTGCCTATGCCCCCAGAAAACCCACGCAAACCTTCAACCCTAATTTGTATTTTAGATATCCTCTTATCATCATCTTGACATGTGTGCTTCTAGAAACAGAAGAAACTAATTTGTCTTAGTTAATTTTTAGTCTTTTGGTACATCACCTTCCACAGCTTTTCAAAGATCTCTCATTACAGCACTGAAATATTCGTGACTAGAAAGACAAAAGAAAACCATCAACAGAAACCAGACATGATTTCTATCTTCCCCTCTTAAAAAACAAAAAAAAGTGAGCAAACAGGAGAAGCAGGAGATAGGAAGCAACAGCTTAATATAAATTAATTTGTTTCCAGAGAAATAATAGAAATAAATAGTGCAAGATGGATAAATGACTGAGCTGCCATCTGCTTCTGTACTCAGCAGCAGTTTGGAAACACAGCTACTACAGTGAAGTGTTTTGCAAACACTGTAGCAAAGAGGGCAGTATGTAAACTGAGGGGAGTGAGGCAACAAAGCAACACTGATATCCACTCATCTGTAGGAGTTTCTTACATGTGTCACCTTTCTAATCACAAAGCAGAGAATCTCTTCAGATAATGTAAGCCCCACGTGTGTTCCGGATCTGCACTTGCCAGCTTGATGCTCCTACACCTGCTGATATGCAGAACTACCCACACAGAATATTTATTTTGTCCAGAAACATTCCTAGTACCTCAGACTAACATAGCCCTGCACAGAGAAGCATCTACAATTTTGGTTTCAATTTCCTTAAAATACAACTAATCTGATCACAAGCAGACAAATACAACAGAATAATTATAGAGTACAGATGTGTAACCAGTAGCTTCTTAGTTTTTTGGAAAAGTATTTTTCAGCTACTTTTGTGACAGATTATTAGCTAATTTGCTTCTAATGTGCTATCAATCAATGTAACTATATGTACATATAAAACTGTTTAAAAATATGTAAAAACTTATAACTATCTAACTATAGTAACCATCCAGAGATGTATTTCAAAAATGTATTTCTCCAGGTACAAATTCCACTCAACTGGCCACTGTCTTAGTGATTGATAGATAAGAAAACTACCAATATTATATTCACCCATCAGTTTCTCAGAAATGGCAATTGCCCAAAGAGCAACTTTTGTAACTTCAAGCATGTCACAATTATGCACATTGGCTCATATTTCTTGACTGTTTCTGCTTCCTACCCCTAAGTTATGACACCAAGAAATCCTAACAGCTCAGAAGTTACAAAATACTGCTGAATTAGCAGCACCACAGAGTAACAGAGATGCATAAGTGCACACATGCAGGAAAATAACTAAATTCAAATTAAATTTCAAAATCCTCTTTAAAAAATTGTAAAAATTCATCCAGAGGCTTACCATGTTAAAAAAAAAAGAAAAAAAAGGAAAAAAGGAGAAAGTGAAAAGCAGAAAAGAGCTAGGAAAGAATGCTAGCACATAGAAGTACAGGCAGCAGGACTTGATTTCTTTAGCCCGTTCTAAGTGCTCATATTCATCAGATCCTCCCCATCTCTCATGCAGAGCTCCTTTTTCTCACACCACTTCTCAGGTTCTGGTGAAATAACTCTCCTGTTTTGTGTTTGTTTTCACACAAAATACATGAATAGTGGACTTCTAGACAAACATGTAGATAACTTTTATAATTTACATCAACTTGATGATCTACTTTATCTCAGGTTTAGACAACTGTGAGAATTACCATTTCTGAATAGTGTCTATTCACTCTCTGTGAGGAAGTAGAACTGGACTCTCCCATGATTTTTCCTAACTACAAAGAAGAATCCTGTTAAAATGTCTGGCTCAGAAATAATGGCAGACTTTCTAGACATGAAAAAAAGGTCACATTTTATTTTTTGGTCAAAAAATTCTAATACAGTTATTAACTTTTAAATCAACTTGTTCTTCCCTGCCCTTAAAATAATTAAAATAAAAAGAAGTGTCTCAGACAGTTCAGTCATTGATGATTAAGGCATTTACAATGTGTACAACTGCTGAAAGCAAAACCAGAGACAACAAATCCATTCAAACAATCTGGTGCCATAATACTAAATAGCTACTCTAAAAACTCACCACATCATTTGTTATCTTAGAACCTTTCTGTTTAATTGCAATTAACACTACATGAATAGAGCCGTCTTGGACTGTGCCTAACCAAGCTTCTAGCATTATTCTAAAATTGTCCTTTTACCCAGTTTTCATGGTAAAGCTTCTTTGAATTAAGGAAGTACAGTAACAAAAAGATTAAGGAATTCTGGCTTCAAGAAATGGTATGAGAAAGCATTAGTCATTAAAGAAATAAGTATTCCTCAGGGTATGCCAACCCTGAAAAAGCTAAACGCTGGAAGGTCAGCTTTAGGTCAAGGTACACCTCATTCTCTATCCTGCAACACAGGAAAACAAAGCTCCCAGGCTCTTCTTGAGAGACAGCTAGGGCTATCAAAGAGACATCTGCAGATTTCTTAACAGAGACACTGATCTAAATCAAACACTCCTGGATGCAAATAGAGCATTAAAGTCAGATGACTTATGGAGAAGTTCTAAATTTATCATGGAAAGATAGCAGCAGCTTAATTAAAGCTGTTATCAGCTTCCACTATGAATATTTGCTATCAGCTCTCCAGTTCTCGCCTCAGACATCTGACTTGATTTAGCAACTAATACACATTTAAGACAGAGTTCAGCACTTATGGAAAGGTTTTGTACAAATACACATTTGTCAGATTCCAATTTTCATATCTTTTACCATGAATTACTTATTTCTTCAAGTAGATTTGCACAAAAAAATAATTATTTTAATTAAAGCACCTGCTTTTGATAGTTTAAGTGGCAATTCTAGTGACCTGAAAAGGAACATTTAGTTCACAAAGGCATTCACTGATAGCTACACAAGTTTGTTTTATTAATTTAACTCCAAAGATTTTCAATGAGCAGAACAAAGCATTGAATTTGTGAATACCTCACAATTTTACAAGATTACAAGAGGTCACGAAAATTACTACCGGGTCTCTCTGTACTGAGAGTTCTGTAAGCTGCTCCTTTGTTCTGCAGATAACTGAGCTCTGTGTGTGAGCAGTATTCTATCTTGAACATTGGCAGTGCACACATAATTGCTAACCTGCTTCCTTTAGTTAAGGCTCCTTTTATCCTTGAAGTCTGTCTTTTCTCCACCTTTTCTGCTTTATCATCCTTGCCAAGAAATCCAGATGTTTACAAAACCAGATTACAATTCAATAAAAATTTGCACAATTTTTACGTGTTCACAAAGCCTGACTAAAAAAAAAATAATAAGGCAACATGAAAATGAGATTTTTCCTCTTCTACAGCATTTTTGCACCCACTTTGTGCAACTCATGAACTTTGCCCCTGAAGAGCCAGTAGGCTGCACAAGGCAACAAAAAAAGCGAAGTACGAAAACACAGTTACAAAATTATCATCACTTGGAAACCAGACATGATGTCCCAAGGTGACACTGAAAGGAAAAAGTCAATGGTGGATGTGGCCTGTTCTATCATAGCCCTGCTGTCAGCAGATTCTCTCTAGGAGCAAAGAAATGAAGGTGATGTATTGTTGCAAACCATGCTCCTTACAAAAAGCAAGCCCCAATCCTTCAAGGTGATCTATGAAGCCAGAGACACAGGTTCTTTTTGCAGTGAAAAATTAACATGCATGAGATCACACTGCAGTCACACATTTCTTGTAATGTTATTTGCTGATTATCCTTTAACAATTTTAAAGCTTCCAAAAGAATATGGGTGTTCATCATTAGCCGTATCATTATCACTGGTTTTGCAGTGCAGCAGTTAAAAATAGACAAAACAAGCAGGAAAGAAACCATGGGAGAAAAGAAAAAGAAGAGCTTTTAGAACAAAGCCAAACCAAAGTACTTTTCAAGAAGCAGCTAAAGCTACCAAATGAAGATTGAATACTTGCTCATCACATCATTTACAGACCTCTAAAGGAAAAAATTTGCCACTGTCAAACAACACTAAGCAGTAGATGGTAACATCTATATTTAGGCTAACTCTTAATTATAAAAGATGGTGGCCTTTTTTTTTGGTCCCTGAAATAATCTAACAAATTCATTTTCTGGAGAAGGTTTTTATTACTCAATAGGGAGAGAGTAGTAACGTGCCTTTGCCAAGTGAAATTATCACCACATTGGTCAAAGTCAGAAACTTCCCAAAACATTCCTCTTCTGTCATCTGCCATACCAGAAAAATTAGTGAACTAATGACAATAATGGCTTAATGTGGTCTTGCCAACACAAGGCAAGTCCCACACTGATTTCAAGGGAAATATCAGTGGTGTACAGGAAACCTTGAGAGACAGTAAATTTCTGAAAGCCAATAACAGGTTCTTGCTATTCTTGGTAATTTTCACAACATCTGGCTCATGATACCTATAAATCATCTTTAAGTGGAAAGCCTCACAAACCAGCCTAAATCTCAGACCCAGAAGACCCTAGACCATGGAATAACAGCTTCCTCCTGTTAGTGCCTTATATATTCAGCCCTGCATTGAAAATCTTCTTTAAAGCTTCACTGTGATGCCTCACTGTAATCACAGCTGTACAAAACAGAACCCATTTACACCCCGTGCTCCCAGACCACCCGTGTCAGAAACAAAGGCCTGGGGCTCCACATATGCACAGCGACACAGCAAGACAAGCACTGCAGGCTGCAGCCTGCCCAGGGACGGAATGGCCACAGATTCCTACACTGTCCTGTCGCCTTGAGCACAAGTGCTGTCATGCAGCTCCATTTATATGCACACAATGTTTAAGAAATAAAAAGAAACTAAATAAATTCTTAGGTGCATCAAACTTCTTACCACAGTTCCCCACTCAGTCTGGCAAAACTCCATGAGAGGTTTTACACTGCTTTGCTATTTGCAGCCAAATGAGGATGGATTCAAACTACTCTGCTATGTCCTGATCTCACTCTGTTTTGAGGGTTAAACTGGACATGCCATAAACCAGTACCTGGAAGTTACAGAATTACACAGAATTTTTACCTCTCTGCCTGAGATCATGTATTTTTTTCCTGCTCTATTTCAAGTTTTAGGTAAGTCATAATATACTTGAAGACTCACAATATATTACTGGATTATTTAAGAACTTTTATAAAGACACAAATAAAAGCTAACCTTTTGAGCTTGACTGACCTGGAAAAATAAAAATCTCTTCAATGCTTAAAAATCTCTCCACAATCGTTGGGTTTTCAATGCAAGCAAGGAAAAACAAAGGAATTAAAACATTTTATGGAACATTTCAGTTAAGGCCAAAACCATGTATTTCTTCATTTTTGCACTCTCACAACTTTTGTTACATTCTCAGCAAATACAGCAGATCTCAGCAAGATATTTAACAAGGCTAAAAGACAACCTGATTGAAGTTTTGAGAACAAAAGCAGGCTGAAAACACGTTTCACTTTGTATTTAAAACATTCACTTCTTCATTGTCTCATGCAATTCATTCCAAATTTAAAAAAATAAAATTAAGATACACAAAATTTTCATTATGTATTTCTAAATGTTTTAAATCAAAAATAGCTGATTCAATTTTCATCTGTTTAATGAACCCCATCAGTTATTCATACATTCTTTATCATTCAGTTTGGCTACCAATCAAAGTTATGCTTGAGAACAACAAGGACAAAAAGCAAGCAGGATCAGGAGTACAGTTAGATTTCCTTACACTAACAACTATCATAAATTATTTACTGAACTTCAAAGCTTTGAAACTGGTGATGAATATGGTAGGAAAAATAAGATGTGTTTGTTTACTATCAATTATTAATTACATATATTTTACAGTATAAGATGAAGAAAATAATAAAAATGTATTGTGCTCATTTCACTAAAATTTACTGTTCCATTTCACTAAAATTTACTATATCCATTCACAGATTATGCATTAATTATTTGGTAACTTTGTCATAATAAGACATGCAAAAAAATGGACAAGTTAAGAAAAAAAGGATTAAATCCATACTTTGTAGTAAGAAACATACATATGTATATGCAAAACATTACTCAGGACTAGGGAAAATGAAGTTCTGAATCAAAATAAACTACTTATATAAGCCAACCTAAGTAATAAAACATTTAGAACCAGGAATACAAATGATAGCTGAACTAAATTCAGTTGCAAACCAGACAGATCAAAGAATTAACATGTCAGTCCCTCTACACAAACCAGGAACCAAACCAGCCATTAAAGGTCCAAATTTTCTAGTGATTGGAAGTAAATCTGGGATGCCCAACTGTATGGCTGTCTGGCAGATAGCTGCTGGTTTTAATGTGCCTTAGGTCAGATGTGGTAAACTTCACACTTCTAACCAGTGCTGTTTGTAATAGACTGGATGAAACACGCTTACAAAAGAATCAATAAATGTAAAGACTGGAAAGAATTAGGGAGGCTTGCAGGCTTGTACCTATTGTCTGGGGGAATTAGATGTCAGTTTGAGCACTATAACTCCAACAAAGGTTTCCTAGTTTTAATTTACTAGAACACATAATGGGCTATGTAGAAGCTGGGAAACACTCGTCTGTCCGAATATATTACTTAACAAACAGTTTAATTAATGTTACAAACATTATTATAGTCTGGCATACTCCTCTGCTCATTCACTCCTACTCTGCAATCTTATCATCAAAGGGCACTTCTTTGTGAGCCTGTTCCACTAACTCTCAGAAGCAAGAAAAATGCAACCTGCTCAAAACATGGATCTAAATAAATTGCAATACACAGGAATGCTAAAAGCTATATAAATAACTAGAGATACACAGCCTTCTAGTGTGTCTCACACAGCACATATATTTGCATAACTTAAGCACTTCTATAGGTTAGCTATACTATATTCTAAACACATATCTTAAGAAAATTTTCCATTTGTAAACTATTGTATAAAACAAGTGTATAAAATAAGACAAGTAAATAACTGTTGGCTACAGCGAAAATAAAAAAAAATCAAAAAAACCCAAACCCAACCCAAAACATCACAACCAAGATTTTCTAAAAATTTCAAAAAGACTGGCTGATGTCAGAAAATATAGCTCAAGTTTGGTTCACAAAGTATCTTTCCTGAGGTTGCTCAATTCTTCAACTAGTTCTTGTGAAACACAAGATCCATACACTTTTCTAATTAAATATTTCACAATTACCAGATTTTTATACATCGGCTCGATCTGACTTTAGTTCAAATGTGCAACCAAAATGAAAAAGACACAACTTTTGTATTCCAATAAAATAAATAAGACATAAGGTACAGTTTAGCACCATGCTGAACTTCAAAGGTTACCTTTGATATTCACAATACATTTTCTCACATTATCTGATATGTAAAGTAGAAAATCAGGAAACAAAGATGAACAAACCATCCATAAGCTTCTCCAAAAAAACCATATGGTCTAGTGTTCCAGCAGACAAAATGAAATTTTAAACACAATAGGATTGTTTAATGCCATATTCCACTGGGTAAAATTGGATACAGAAGGTTGGATTTCTCCATCCCAGGTTCCCTCTTCAAACCACAAACTGTTCATGTGCAGCTGATAAGTACAGTATCTCTGAAACTCCCTTTATAACCCCGTGCATACATTGAAACAATCACTGGAGTGCATTTTTTCCCAGGGAAATGCGCAAAGAACCCTATTTCTGAAGACAGAAATGTATTCTATCACAGGGTTTTGAATAACAAGTTATTGAGTTCTTGTTCTATCATGATGGGAAAGTCTCACTTGGGACTTTTTGGTTCATTTGACAAGAAGTTGTTATGACTGTAAAGGCAAAGGTATACATATATCTACATTACAAAGAATGTCCTTGTTACCAAGAAAGACTTTGTCGAAATTCCTAACCCCAGACAAAGGAAAGCATAATGTGTATTCATCTTTATGTATTAAATGCTTGCATGTTCAGATATGAGAACGTTGCTGTATGCGTCTCACTGCATGCTGCTGGATTTGGTTTCCATCCTGTCAGCAACAACCTGTGTGGTTGATGCACTCACTTGTGCTTCAGCCAGTACCAAGTACTGCTTCACTACATCTACAGCAACGCATTTTGGCATCCTGCTTTCTTCTCATTTAAATCTACTTTAACAACTTGAGAGCCTTGTCATTTGGACAGCCAAGGTCATGATTTTTGAAGAAGGTTCACTGCAGGCAAATCCCAAAGGGATATATGAGTGTCTCTTTGTCTGGTCACATCAAAAGAAAGTTTTAAAAAGGGTTAATCGACGCTTTAAAATAAAAAGGAAGTGCATTCCACAACAGAAGCTCCTGTTTATACTCCTTTGGGCTGTTCATTGTAGAAATCTAGTTGACAGAAATTGGAATGAAAAGCTTAAAACCAGCTATTCCTAGGAAAAGCTGCCTCAGAAAAAGAGAACACCCAATTAATCTCTTGGTATATCCCTCATCCTTAGTAAATGATAGCATTCCACAGTGCGGTAATTTATTACACAGTTCCTTCTCTGAAAAGAAATCTTACTAAAATTTATATTTCAGCATATTCCTTAATTTCTAGAATAACACAAAATTAAGTAATTAAGATGCTAAAAAATAAAAGCAGTACGTCATTCTCTTGGTAAGGCCCTACCTTCTCCAATAAGGGGAGAGTTACTACCACCCTTCTATAATTGATGAGTGCCCAGTTTTTAAAACTGAGGTACAGGGGCTGGCGCTCCAGTATTTTGAAAGCAGGCAAAACCTATCTTCAGTCAATAAAGTTTTTTCACAGTGAGAAACTTCAGGGAAATACTGTCCTGGCAAAAAATGTGATTGTCCTTGCCTCAATCAAAAACTATATACACTCCTATAAAATCCACTATCATCGTGGTTAGATAACTGAAAAAAACAGTTAAAGTACTTTTTCTGCTGCCAGTGAGAGAGGGAAGAAACATCTATTTAAAATATTTGCCAACTAGAGGCGGGGTAAGTAGGAAGTTCTGCACTCCAATGGACGAAGGGTAAGAGGTATGTAATATTGGTAAAAGATAGCACAAATATTACTGGTATAGGCATCCACAGAAACAGGCAAACTGTTTTATGCATAGTAATGTCAGGTTTCTTAAACACCACTCTCATTTTTCCAGTTTCTTTTCACTTCCCTTCCAATACAATACCAAACAACACAATGACAGCTTACCTCTAAAGATAAAGGAATAGTTGCCTGATTGTTGCCAATGTCTCACAGACTTTCTCTCACCTTGCAATAGACTCCTATGGAAAATGGAAAGCAAATTACTGAAGCAGAATAAACCAGAAGTGTGCTCTTTCTTGCTAACACGAAATTACAATCAGACTACATATCTTTAAGTATTTCAGTGTAAGAAGTGTTCTCCTCTACGAGGAGAAGAAAGCAGTCCAGCCAGGGCTGCAGGATGAAAGCAGCTTTTTTGGTTTATGCTCAGGTTCAGTAAAAGAGGAAATGGATTCAGCGGACAACAACAGAAAGATGAAGCAGTTGGTTCCTCCTTGCTAGTTCATCCAAAACCAGTAAGCATTTACTACAGGGATGGGCAAACCCTGGCACAGGATGCTCAGAGAGGTCACGGGGTCTCCATCCTGCTGGGATTCGAGACTCAGCTGGACCCAGCCCTGAGAAACCCCACCTAACCTGGCCTGCTTGGAGCTGATCTAGCAGATGAATGAGGAAACCACTGGAAGTCCCTCTGAACCTAAATAATTATTCATATACAATCAGAGAATAAATTTTAACCAATATTTTTTTTCTAGTTGTACAACCTCTGCATTTAGGCACACTGTACTCCTGCCAGAGCAAGTAGCCTGAAGAATATGGCAGCTTTCATGATCCATGGAAGATTAATAAGTGACTGGTACTTATAGCAGAAATAAGAAATTTTGGAATTTTCTGATACTAACACCCAGAGAGGTAACAGGACCCAGGACACCTGACATATGCTATTTCTTTTTTTCTTTTTTTTTTTTGTGTGATATAACAATTATTTCTCATTTAATTTTTAAATATTAGAAAAGAAATAATTTTTGTACTGTCACATTCTTCAGGAAATTTCCAAGCTAGTATAAAAGCAGATTGATTGCTTTGTCTAATTATAATTTTTAGAGTGTCATTAAATACCACTCCAGAGAATGTTTCCATATTTTAGGTATCCCTGTGCAAAATTTCTTTTTTCTTCTCTCCTGTATGAATCTCTGTGTACCATGTAATCCTGCTGCAAATCTTAATTCGCAAGTAGATTTTCTGTCTATATATTTCCACTGTTAATCTAGACTACAAAGGCAGAGCAAAAGAAACATGCATCTAGGAGACAATACCTTAAATTTAGCACTAACATGACAAATTTTTCTTTCCACAAAATTAAACCTGTCAGTCCACATCTGTTCATGAAGACGGAAACAACCCAGTATTCCAGCAACTTCTATTCCAGCAACCTTTCAAAACAAAAGTCTAAGCTAACTATACTCATCTCCAGCACAGGAATCATTAACATAAACTATCTCTTGATTCATGAGCATCACAGCAGGTAAGACATTACTTTCTCCCATTCTGTGCTTGCAGTTGATTTTTCCATGTTTATGCTGTTTGGATAGACAAGTAGTAGGGCACACTGAGCTGCAAACCCCTTCAGAAGCACACCTGACACTGCTTTAGATTAAACACTTGCTGCAAGTACCAGTGTGGGATACTTTGTGCACAAAAATCCATAAGAACAAAATGCTGTTAAGACATTAATATAGTTTAGCCCATTTGAGAGATTTCTTAATGCTGGTGCCCAAGTCATTTGTCATACATCCATTGAACTGGTACAGATCATCAATAGCATTTGAAACTTAGCAAGACTGAAAAGGCAAACCTACAGTCCAGAACAACAAACATGGCTTGTTTATGCACACTCAGTTATGAAGGATGAAAAAAAATTTTTTTTTTGCTAATGATGCATTAACTAATTATTCTCTTTGTTAAATACATGCAGCCCACTTAGCATTAACTAGTGCAATCCTCATCTGAATTGACATCATTTATATAAGTTCCATATTTCATAAAGGCCTAACTAAAATTTTAGAGCATTTTCTTGACCCAAATGGCATGTTCTATTTTTGTCAATTATGTATATTAAAAAGAAGGAAGTAAATTAAACAAACTTGCAGGGAAAAAAGTAATCTTAGAATGTTCAGGTAGTTTCTGTGCTGTAGAAACCACATATACAAATGTCAGATTTTCTTTAATTATTTTTCTCCTAACTATTTAGTTAAACCACCCAAGAGACCCTATGGTGGTAGCTGTCCTAAGGAATCAATTTCAGCTCTTAATACAAAATACAACATGCTAGGACATTTAGCAAAAATTCAATTATATTATAAAACATTTTAGCTAACAAAGATATTAACTTTTCCCATTTCTGTTCCCATTTTACAGCTTTATCAGCATTTTAAGGAGTCAAAAAGACTGTCCTTATTTCACTGTTTTCCAAAATCTAAAGACAGTTACTTAATGACCAAAAACATTTGCTTGCAACCCAGAGTGATCTTCATACCCCAAGAACCCTTCAGATAAAGTAGTTCTGTCAGGAGCCTGAAAATTACTTTCTTTAGTGGTTATCATATTTTCTGATTTGCAACTTATCACTGTTTATTTTTCCTCCACCAGAAAACACCCAAACCTTGGGTCTTATCTATTTGTCCTACTGTATAATTTACTGCCAGAAAGATAAAACCACGTAGCTGATCTACTCACATCTCCAGCTCAGCGCTACAGTTCCTTATCACACAGCTTTATACAGCTTAAAGACTCAATGTATACAAGAGCAATAGCCCAAACCAATTACTGTGATATCAACTACTAGATTTTTCTACCTAGGAATTCCAAAACCCACTCCTCAACTTGGATACCAGTTACTCTATGTTCCAGCTAAGCAACAGAAACAAGGATATTTCTTAGTTCTCCTGATCTATGTTTTCAGTAACTGATTGCTGGGAGGCCATGTGAAAGCATGTGAAGCTTGGGGTTTGGGTTTTTGGGTTTTTTTTGCTTGGGTGTTTTGGTTTTTGCTGGGCTTTTCGTTGGGGGAAGAGGTAGGTGCGGGATTTTTTCGGTTTGTTTTTCCCTTTACCAATAAAAATAATTGTTTAAGCATGGCTATATTTTTTCCACCCCATATCAACACCTTTTAATCTCTTACACTATTATTTGTAATTCATAATTTAATTTTTCCTAAAAATGTCTGTTTTTCATCTCTGGGGCATGTCAGTGAATATTTCTTTTCCCCCAATGTACCTGTTCTCACAACGCATTGAAAAGTAGAAATCTAAAAGTAATCTAACACACACATACTTAATGGAAGTTGGTTTAAGCTTACTGTGTTGTTTTAGAAGGTTAATACTGACTGTGATCAAACACAAAAGTTATTTGTATTTCCACTTACGAAAATAAAGCATCAATAAGAAGTAAATGAAAGACAAATTTCTGATTGCAAGGACTGAGGTGTTAAATATAAAGCTACATGAACTACATTCAAAGCAACTAATTAGCAAACAACTAATTCCTATTCAATTTATGGAATTATGCTATATACATCACGGTATTATTCAGCAGAGGGCATTCTGCTGATCAGATATTATGTAGACATGAGCTCCATTTTAGCCTTAAATTTGTTTTCAAATGAGCAAAATAAAGAGCATGTAACCAAAATTTTAAAAAAATTGTCATTGCAAATAAATTCTCCTGAAGGAATTCTCGACATCATAGAGATAACACTGAACATACACACAGAGCAGATTTATTTTCCACAAGCATCAGAGCACTTGACTAGGACTGGGACCATTCCTTTTTCATAAATGGAAAAACCAGGGTGAAAGATTATTTTCATAAACTCAGCAGCAGGCATGAAAAGAATCAAAATCCTTAATTACAATACTTTTACTGTATTTTGAAGAGAAAAATGTAATATCTTTAAATGCTAATTAATTGTTTGATTTTTAATATTAATAAAGATTTCAGGTAAAACATGCTTAAATACTTGCTTTACCCAAACATGCTTAAAACATGCTTTGCCCAATTAACTACTAAACACTGAACAAGCTGATATTTAACATTCCTTTCTATGCACCTCGAAACCAAGAATGTGCTAGATGTGAGAAATACAATATCTTGAAATTGTGTAATCTGCTTTTCAAAATATGGAAGACTTAAATAGAATTTGTTTTATATAAATCTAACATCAGCCATCTCTACCTGAAAGGCCTAACATCTGTTACTAGTTCAATGAAAGTACTGAAAAAAGAAGCTGCCCAGTACATCTTGGGGTATGTTTTTTATCATGATGAAAACAATCTAAAATTGGAAATAATGTTTATTTACATAATCAATATTCTATTATTGATTTTTTCTTATTTGCAATTGTTTCTTTTAAAGCATCTTAGAAAGTTTTTGAACAGCTGGTTCATTCTCTTTGATATCTATATATTTGGAATTTCATATTCGCAGAGTTTTTCTAGAGTATCTGAATTTAATTGACACATTTTATTTCTAAGTCACCCACTTACCAAAGAAACATGACTACCTCACATTAAGTAGCTACGTAGTAGCAACATGTTAGGCTAGAGACCAATTATTCTAATTATCTTAGGGTTCACAGCTCAGACAGATTCTTAACTCCTGATGAAATCTTCTGTTTTCTTGTAGCAGTACATACTGAAAACATTGTTTTTAAAGGATAAGCCATCCAGAATATTTTTGTGCATTTGCCACAGGCAAATAGTATTTTCTTCTGGACAATTTGATCTTGCACCATAAATTGTACACACAGCAAGTGTTTCACTCACAGATCAATTCAGTAAATGGAAGCAGGAAATTTTCTGAAAGGGAAGGATTTTGCTTTAAGATCTTCCACATCATCATTTTTTCACTTGGTCAGCGAAGACAACTGGACACTTACAGCATGCAATGTATTTCACTGCTCTCTTCCTTTTGAAGGGCACAGAGCTGTCAGACCATGGGGGAGAGCAATAATGGATTTGGAACCAAGAAGTGCTTTGTCTTTGGGAGAGCACTCAGAAAACATTAACTACACAGCAACGGCTAAGAGGTCTTTGTTGTCTCAGTAAAAATGAAAGTATTTGTGTTATCTGTGACTTCACTCAAACTCTGACCTTATGATCAGAAAGTCAGAGCCATGTGCATGACTCAGTAGCTTTGGTCAGATCTATGATACGGCCTCTACAGGGGATCACTGCAAGGATGGAAAACATTTTCTGGTCAAAAACTCAAGTGCTTGTGGGCTGTGCTGCTTATTCTGCCATACAGTCAATTTAAACCTTATTACCTTCAATTAACAGCTGAAAATGACCACATGCATATATGAATATAGACATACACACATACATTAATATGAACGTACTGTGTGGCTCGAGCAACTACTTGGCTCAAGTAACCATTTAAACAATGTCACTGAATTAAACAAATTATTGTGGCATGCCCTTTGATTTCATTTTTAAACCTTTTAGTATTCATTTTCATGAAAGAAATGAAAGTAGGTTTTTACAGAAAGCATAAAGGATAACAAAAAAAAAGTGCACACAGCAGTCTGCTTTATTCCACACAACTGGCTAATCTTTGGTACAAAAGCGCCGTTCAGATGTTAATCAATTCAGATACACAGCTTTACAATAAGAACAAAAACTAAACTAGAAAGAGTAGTGAACAGAAGTGTTTAAGAACTGGAAACGGATAAAAAGCTCTTATAGCCAAATATTCCACAGTCTAAAATGCAAACCTGCCTTAGTTACCTATAACCACATGTGATTATTAGCATTGTGAAATTCTGCATATAGAAAACAGAGAAGAAATGTCTTAATGTACAGCAGTGCTAAATACACCAAAATTAACCATTGACAGAAAATCATGAGATGGTATAAGAGGGGTTTTTTATAGCATAAAAATATTATGAATAATGGTATCATTTGTATAAAGTTAGGAACTCTACAGATAATAAAAATAAGTCACTTTGTTCTAAAACAAGTTTGAAGGAAAATAATAAAGGCATCTCTTTGACACCCAGAAAAATATACCGGCACACATAGAAACTATTTCACGCACAGTCCCCCTAAAAAATAAATAAAAACCAAGCAACACATCCGGCCACTAAACAACCTGTCACAAAGAATTTTAGTCTCTTCAAAAAGCTCTTAAAAAATCTTGCCTAGTGAAGGTAAACAGTAAAAAGGTGAAGCTAAGCACTATGTTCACATCACTCAACACCCTCTATCTAAACCAACGACTGCACATTTTTTCACTCACTTGATACGTTTTCTGGTCACTTCTTGTGTCCTTCCACCTGCTCCTGTACAGACCTTGTTTAATAGCTGAGCTCTCTTGTCATGCATGGCCGTGATTCTAAAGGACCAAAGGCTCAAACAGGGGACATCAAGTACTTTCCTCCTACTAGCTGTTCAAATCTTTTCAACTGTAAGGGGTTGATAGTACATGATATCCAACACGTACTTTCACTACAGCTGAAAAAATATTTTACCTTAAAGTAAAATAAAACCCAGACTTGTGCGGCAGAGAGAAAAATCCAGCCATTTTTTGCTATGTGAGTAATCCATTAGATTCAGTTTTTAATGTGAGATCAGTATTACCCATAAACTTAGCCCATGAAAAACAAGACACAGAAAAGAACTCAATTGTTTCAAAAGATCACTTAATGTAGCTACCCAGTTTTGAATTTTAAAACTCTACATCTTGAAGGCAGTTTTCCACTCTCTTGCAATACTATATCACCGTTTCATTGATATTTAAAATATGCTGTCTATTGTCAGTGTGATGATTTTTTTTCAAGACAGAATGTGTGAGGCTGACATTGAAATATCCATTTCTTATATTTCATCCTTCAAAAATCAGACTGACCTCAAGTTTCTACTTGAGAGCCATGACTTTCAGCTTCACCCATCCCTAGGTACTTGATACACATTGTCAACACCAGCCAAGAAAAACAGTAACAACCCAACCTTCTTGAGCTTGGCTTCTTCTAGGATTTCTCTATTAGGAAGTTCCATACATTTTCTTAATCTCAAAATACTTATTCTCAGGATAATATAAACTCATTTTTCTTCCACATTGTTGAGTCTGCTCTTGATACAGACTGGCACTTTTTCAGTTCCTAAGTATCCCTAGGACCTTCCTGTCTTACTCAAAACACAACAAAAATCTCCTTCATAAGCAGGCTTAAGAAAATGTCAAAACTGACAGGATGACTCAAAGATTTTTTAAAAAAGGGTGGGGGTAGGAAGTTTTCATGCCTTATGAATACATATTAAAAAACCCTTCTTGTAATTACTGAGTTTTGTGCAGCACAAAGGAAGAATTAAATATTATTACACAGTCTGCTAAGCAATTTTTATATCACCAAAACCACAACATGCTACAATAAATTTTATTTGAAGACAATTTTTTTTGACAGATAAGAAGTAAATGCATAACATTTTGAATGTTACTAATTTAAATCCAATAAATCACAAAAGCCTACCTTTTATCAAGAATTCATACTTTGGAAACAAAATTGGTTTTACAGATTGAAACACAACCACTTAAAGTGTTTAAAGTTGTACACTTCATTTGTGCACATTTCAGCCCTTTGAAATAGATCATTTTTGTACTGCAGTCCTACCTGGCTGTTGTCAGTTCTATGTATAAGCTTCCTGCTAACAATGCATATATGTCCTTTCAAGTGGTTAAATTGAGGATCCTGCTTTACAGTACTCACACTTAAAACTGTTTCATGATTCCCAATATTAGTGCTAACATGTTAAAGAAAACAAGAAACAAAGAAGAAACAAACAACAAAAAAAACCAAACCCTGAAAAACACCACACACAGAACAAAAAAAAACCCAGAACATAGAATACGTTAATAGCCCTTTCCCTTATTATTTCTATTGCATTACTTATAAAAACAACAACAACAAAAAAAACATAATCTCTTAAACTTTACATGCCAGATAATCAAGCAATAATAAACAAAAGAAATTCGTTTCTGAGCTTTAAGATACCTCTGTCAAATCCCAAATATTTAGAGGGAAGGACTGATTTCTGTTAGATGTGATTCTTTCAGCTAAACTCAAATCACAAAATACTTGGTCAAACACATTTATTTTTTGAGTCACAAGAGTCCTTCTCTTAAGGTTCTGACTGAAGACTTCTCCACTTCATGAAATGTTTTTGTTACTCATCTGTGCCAGATGAGTGACAAAAGCCTCCCCTTCTCTTCAAATAACAATGATCCATTTATTATTAGCATTTCCTTTCATTTCACCTTTAGTCAAAATGGTTTATCATTTTCTCTCTGATCAATACATTTTAAATGACCAAACTTTTGTCCAAGTTCTTTCCCTCAGGCTAATCTTCACAAGTTCAACCTTTCCTTGAAAACTCTATAGCAGTTATATTCACCTAATTGAACTCAGAAATTTTTACTTTTAACTACAATATCCATTAGTGAAATACAATGAAAAAGCACATCTCTTTAAAGCTCATTTTGAAACCAGGACTGTGATGTGTTTCAGCAGCTGCAAAATATGGTTGCACAACTAAATTTCCAAGTGTATTAAAACAACTCCCCTTTTTTTTGTTTGGGGTCAGTTATTCTCTAAGTTTTCTGAAATGGCACTGACCGTGTTCTCAATACCCACCTTCTGCTAACACACTATCAGCTACTTGTAACTGGGGTTTTTTCAGAGAAGGTTTGCAAACCAAGATGCATCAGATAAGCTTCAACCAGCCTATTCAGGGAAGGAAAGAGTAGCAGAAACAACAGGAAGAGTAAAGTGCCACCGGATTGTATAAAACACTGCAGGTCATACCTAATTCTCATGACAGATGGTGACATTGTGATTGGCAGGTGGCAGGGAAATAGGGCCTCAGCATTTTACAGAAGGTAATGGGAAACTTCACAGACCATTTGTGCTGATGATGCTGGCCAAAGCTGGTGGAAAGCCATCACCATCATGCACTGGAAAACTTCCACCGCAGTCCATGCCAATAGCTCTAGACAACTCTTTTCAGAAGCCACTGGCAAAGGGGAATTATTTGGACGCACCAGGCTCCTGACAACCAAAACAACCAGCACTGAACTGTGGGCCAAGTGGTCTGCTTTGAAAGGCAAATCATCCCTCCTGCCTTGGACACGAGAGGTGCATCACCATCAAATCTTGACCTACATGATTAAGCCAACTCTTGATCTTAAAAAGATCACTTCTTGCTCCTTGCTTGCTAATTATAATGAAAATACTAAGATGTTTATTTTGTCACTCAGACATTTTTTGGTATTGACAGAACATTTGAGAGAGGAGGTAGCTCCTTCCTGAAGGGCCTTCTCTTTCAGTAATTTGAAAATCTAGCAAAGAGCATCGAGATTTCTTTAGTATTTACCTTTGAGATAAGATTTTGAGATATCTTTGGTGTGGTTAAACAAGAAAAAACCCCAAATCTACAGAATACCATCAAGGACTCCAATATCATCTATGCTTTCCACTCTACACCATGCTGAACCATAAATCAGTGAGCAGCATGATGTCCTGTTATAACAATTCCCCTAATAAATATTTCTATTTCACAATATACACTGAATTTTTATTCCAATCCACAAGTTATTTTTATTTTTGTTATTTCCTTGTCACTATTACGCAACCTTTTAAATATCACTTTTAGTATTTACAACCCTCACATATCTGGATTTAGAAACATTCGTGTCTTTTCATAATTTATCTTGAGATTTTAAGTTTTTTCTTCTTAGTCTAGCCATTTACTGTAAGAGAGAAACAAGACTCAATCTATCCCCAATTTCATGCAATTATCTTCCCCATATTAAACCTGATTAGCTGTTAAATCCAATAATTTATATGCTCCCTTCTTTTTGAAAACTTTCAGTATAACTCCACTGTTTATGTAATTCAGATTTTACAATAAAATGTAGATGAAAAATCTGTAGAACAAATAGAGTGTTCTTAAGGCACTACTAATGAGTCTCTGCTTAATTCATATGTGCTAGGCAAAAAATCTTGGAATTCTAAAGAAAACATAGCAAATGTTTCTGAATTTCACCGAAAAACCCTGTAAATGACAAAATGAAAAAATAACTCAGGGTCAAAAGACAGCAACAGAAAATTGTGATTTTCATGTATGTGACTGAAATATCTATAAAATGAAAAACTGCAAGTCAAATAACCTCTATCAACAGGAAAATCTAGAAATGATAATAAAAGTAATCACTATAATTTTTTAAGTCACTGGAGGACTATACACAATAGCATGGTATACTAAGACCAAGAATAATCTTGTATCAAGAGATTATTAATACACTGTTCCAGTCTAAATAAATACATAAAGATGTGAATTATTTACATAAAGTAGAGGGAACAACTATTTGCTCATCGGGGAATCAAGCAGTGATATATTGTGTAAGTACCAAGAATATCACACATCTAAATTCTGGAGTCAAATTGTTCAGAGCACTCAAATTATGTGTTTCTATGCAAAAAACCAAAAGGTAGCAGAAAACAATATTGGAAAAATAATGCTGTTGTAAAACTATAGATTGATATTCCTGAAAAAGATAATAAATTTTCTTTAGATTTTGTCAACAGTAGTTCTGAACTACATATAGAAAATGAGACCCAAAGTATTTTCATTTAGTAGCAATGCTTTCAGAGTGAAAAGCTGGTATAACAGAATTACATTGATGCAGTCCAGGTAAGTCTGATCTATATGCTGAAGAAGTATTTTTAATTTTAACAATGTATTGTGATGCCATGTATACACAATGAAAGTTTCATCCTGATATTAGATCTGTAGTCACACCCGTTAAGCAGGAACACATTTTTACAAATACTATTCTTTCTTTATTTCTTTCACACAAAGATCAAAGATTTCTCCAACATCCCTCTGTGAATCAGAAATCCAAACCCCCTCTGCAATATTCCTCAGTTTTCATTGCAAGAAGGTGCAACACGAAGTTAAATTCAGTAAAATCCAGGACCATGCACTAGTCACCTGCTGAGGTCTCGGTTCAACTTGGCTGTACATTGCAAGTGGGTTTGACTGAGCAGGCCTTATGTAAATGGATGGACTTAAATAAAAGGCAGCCCTCGTATTAATCCAAGGCCTGGGGTGTTTTCAGAGTAGGCTGGAGACAACCCCAGACACCTGGCTTTTGAAAGACCACCAAGGGAATATGCAAGGGGAAAAGGGGAGCGAAGGTCAGTAAAAGCAGCCTGAAATAAAATTTAACTAAATTCAAGCCTATTTTAAAGCATCTGGATCAGCAGCCTTGGAAGTTTCTTTATAGTTATCAGATGCTGAAATATGCTTTTCTATCTTAAGGATACAAAATGCTTTCCAAAGCAATTCATATTACATGCTTCGGGATTCAGCAAGAGGCACTAGCTGGAAACATGATGTTTTTAACTATAGATTCAGAATGCATTTTGCCTTGGCAGCTTCAATGTTTACAGTCTCTCTGGAAAAGTGTCAAAAGCCACTGTGCCATTCAAACTGGGAAGATGCAAATCTGAAGAGCACAAACTTGGCTATCAGATGGAAAAGCTACTGCTCTATAATCATGAACAACCAGGGGTTTAAGCTAGGCTGGGCAAATGAAAAAACATCAATATAATCAGCTATCCAATACTCTGTTTCATTCAACTGTCTCTTCTCTCTTCCCACACTACAGCTTAAAGTAGGTTCTCCAGAAACTGCCCATAAAAAAATTCAAGAGAAAATCAGTTCAATCTTATTCTTTCTTCTCTTTTTGACTATTTGCTTTCTTTGTAATGTTTTTTGGTGCTTTTCCTGGAACACAAGTAAATAGGAGCAGACAGAACAATTGCCTTTTCTTCTTTACATGATTTTCTTTGCCTCAAATTTATTATATCGCATGCTTATCTATATATTTCTCCATGTTACTTCCACAGAACTGATTTTCAGTTACTTACCCCTTTTTGATAAAATCCTGATTCCTCCTTTCTCTCTTTCCTTTTGCTGCTATCTTACACATTCTCCATGTGATGCAGACAATGCTTGCCTGCCTGGCTCTGCCCCCTGGCAGCTCTGGGGAAGTGCCAGCGGCCGTCCCTGTCAGCTGATGACCAACAAGCCATGCACCACCCTGGCAGCTCCACATCCACCACAGCATCTGCTGCCTCCCAAACTGCTGACCCAAAGCCAACAACTCCAAAAGCAAAGAAAGGATAAGTGAGAAGCTACTGTGAGGAGAGCAATAAAAGGAAGCTTTTGGAAGCCTATCAGAAGGATCTGGTGCACTGCCATCCATCAGTTCCTAGCCAGCTATGGGAAAAGGCTGCCACCTGGTGCCCATTCCACCCTCCTCTAGCGAGGTACTTAACCTGCTCCTCTGGCTTTCTTGGCCATTGCTCTCCAGAAGGTCACCTACTCTTCTACTATGTTAAGTTTAGAGGACTCATATTCCTATAATCTCTTAATCTCATGCAAGTTTTAACAGACCTTGAAACATTTTCCAACTTATTAGGCACTGAAAGGAAGAAAAAAAATACAAGTAATGTCCCAAACCCAACCCATACACCTAAACAAGTCACCAAGTAGCAAATTTGGTGACACTTCTCCAACAGGGATCCCATATAAATCAACCTGATAATCTTGCTCAATAATTAACTACACAGCAGGCCAGGATCCTCAAAGGATAGGACAAGAGGAAATAAAATCACCAGATCTTTGCTCTAGAAAACCTGTTAAAAAATTAAGGATTTTCCCCATTACTTTGCTCTTGATCTCTACTACACCCAGCCAAACAGTCATTTTATTTCCCATGGTGCTGCTCACAGCTACCCCAACACAAATGAAAGCAAAGGCAGGTATTTTCTGATTCTTTGAGGTAGATATTTAATACTTTCTTTTCCGTACAGGATACTTAAACTACATAAAATATAAGGATCATACTGAGTCTAAAGTAGAGGTGGTAGAGTTGGTGGGGTTTTTTGTTGTTGGGGTTTTTCTGTAGGGTTTTTTTTGTTTTGTTTTCTTGCTTGTTTTGGTTTTTTGTGGAGTGTATGTGTATTTGCAGTGAATAAAAACCTAAAAGTGAGTGCCCTAACTGGCTGGAAGACCCTCTGAGACTGTCTCTGAGTTGGAGAAGAGATACTTCCCCTCATATTTGACCTTTTCTTATTTAAGGCACCCAGCTGAAATTCAGCTTCATGAGATGTGAATGCTTTCTATTATTCTAGATTTTCACATCCCTGCTTTCCTTGTCAGTTCAGTGGCTGCAGCCTAGAAAATGAGGACAGGCTCCAACAATTGGTAACTTTCATCTTCTGAAACCATTTAGTACTAAATACAATATTCATATGTCTGGGTGAAACATAGTTAAAGGAACAAAAATAAAACCCTCCCTATTACTTACTGCAAAATGGAATTCATACTTCATTTGTCACATTGAATTGAATCACTTTTTATTTCAGGACTCTTTTCAATTTAAAGACAAAACATTTCCAAGTATTTATTTGCACTTGGACTAGTTTTTGATGTAGAGCAGCTGGATATTTTGTACCATTTCTATATCCATCTTCTAACTACAGCATCTTGAGTGATAATGGGAATATATTTGACTTGGTTTTATTATTACATTTGGGTTGCAAATGAACTTCAACCCATTGATGCCTAAAGAGTGCTGTTTTAAAACAAGGTTTAAAGTAGACTGGAAACAAAAAATAAATACATATATACCACTTTATTACCAGGAAAATTATTTTTCCCTTTTGTTTTGATAATTCAAATATTTTTAGACTAGCTTCATTTGGGAAGGAAAAAAAAACCAAAAAAGGCAAACCACCAAGAAAAGTTGTATTTTCCATACTGTTCGCCTAGAGATTAACTTATTGTTATTAGAGCTTACAACAGCCTTTCACTGAGGCCCCAGTATAATGCTATTTAAGAAGTTGGCACATGCAAATAAAACAATTTCAAGATGCTACACAACTGTGTTCTGTTTCAAGCTTTTAATTCTGCATTATGCACGTATTCACACTTATACACACAGTATTGAGTTCTATAATTACATGATACCTGCATACATAAGCATTTATACACACACAATTATGCATGTAATAATACTAAACAAACACATACTTGTTCTTAAAAGATACTTCTAAAATATGCGAGATCATTTCAGTATGATTGCTCTGGAAAAAAAAAAAAAACAAAATCTGAAACAGAATTAAGAACTGTACCCTAATCATTGTTGCAAAATAGAAACCCTAGAAGGGAAAGTGACAAGTTAAAGTTAGCAGGCATATCATATGAGTTAACAGAAATATCTACTTTTTTGAGTTTTATAGGGTAGGTAATTGGAAAAGCAGAGAAGTAACTGAAAATCCTATTCCTTAAAGATGAGGCAATTTCTTCTCAAGCTAAAGTACATATTCCTTTTTAAATGTAAATGTTTGAGTATCTCTCTTCTAGTTGTGAAGTCATTTATTCCTCCTAATCAGACCACAGAGTTTCAAAAAGACAAATATCATCAAGTAAAAGGCTGTTGACTGTTCAATTCCTTAAAAAGTGCCAATCCCTATGCTCTGATTAGACATAATTTCCTGACCTATAGGCTGATGAAATGATGAGCAGCTCAGAGAGAGCCCTTTTATGGAGGAAACATATAAGAACCTTAAAATTAATAATACAGGTGAAATTTAATTTAGAACAACATTACTAGCAAGCAAGATTGTAAACTACTGCTAGCAAAAAATAAGCTGGTTAGGGTGGAAGTGAGAACAGAAGCTCTGCTCCCCATCACTCCACTGCAGCTTATAACATGCCAGACTCTGCATTTATCTCTTGCTTTAATGCTGTTCCCATAAGGAAATCCATAGGAAGAGCTGTCGGAAGATTCCTTGGCAGGGCAACTTTGTTGGGAATGGCAACCAGCCACATCCAAAAGGTAGAAGATACAAGATATTGTTCAAAAAGTACTCATTAATCATTACAATACTCTTTAATAGGTAGTAATATTCGTGTGTAAATTATGAGATTTAACATATGTATGTTTGTTAAAACTGAAGTATTACTATTTTCACACAAACAGTTCCCAGTTATATCTTACAAAAGCTAGACCTTTAAAATTAATTTTAAAATAAAAATTAAAAAGAGCTAAAAGTCCAACCAGTAAATACTAAGCTCACCAAAAAACAGATCACTGATTTTTACCAAATTATATAGAAGTTGCAAGTCCAATATAAAGCATTTTTATAAATCTTCTTAATGCCATACATAACAAGCACCAGTGAAAACACTGCTTCAGTCACTTAAAGATTTACACAGTCTATAATATGGTTGACTAATAAGATTCTATTATAGCTACTGATTGAATACTTCTAAGAGGGTTTCTTTTTTTTAACTTGGAATAAGATCAAAATGCTTGCAGATTTCAGATTGCTATTAGACAGAATAATTATATGCTAAACTAATTACAACTAAAGCAAAACCTGACTTACAACTAATTAAATTTTATTGCATGAAAATAAAGCATAGTCCTTATTTAACACAGGGCACAGCCATAAATGTTTACAAAGTCACCAGTCTGTGTATTTATTTCCAGTACAATGCCTAGATCACACTGCCAAAGTTGGAATGTGCCATGATTTGGACACCAAATAGCTCGCTTAATAAAGTAATTCATATACAAGACAATAAAAATCAGATCAACATTCCTAAAATTGTTGCTTATATTGCTAAAAAGCAATTCCAAATGAGAAATTCTCCATTAACATACTATTTCATTTTCATGTAGTTCTTCATTGCAGTTTTACAACATGGATCAGGTTTAAATTTCAGGAGTAGATAAGTAACTTACGAGCTTAAGTTCAATTATCAAGGCTTAGAGCTAGATCCTTTTAAAAAGCCTATTCAGACCTATAAAAATGCTGACAGGCAGCTTCCACTGAATATGAAGTTAGATATTTCAGTTTAAAATCCCATTATTTGACTAGCTACTATATGGCAACAGTATTTTTAACTTTAGCAGAACATTAGCATGCTTGCACAAGCCTAAGTAAATAATCAATGCTTTAGCAGAACAGAGCAAAGCAAGAGGATGCAGACATCAAGAAGGAAGGGTGAATATAATCTCAAAGAGCAGAGAAAGCAGAGTTTTAGGAACCAGCTGAAACCACAGACACCAAAGTTAAACAGGAACAGACTATACCTTTCTTCTGGTTTTAGTGACCCTTTCCAGAATGCTGAAAACTGTTTTCTCTTGTTACTATTACCAAGCTATTTCTGCTGAGTCCATACCTCTGCTAATTTTTTCCTGCCCTTCTCCCCTTAGGAGCCAAGGGCACAACCACCATACTATTGGCTCAGGTGCTTGTTGGTCTTTTCACAAAATCCTATAATTTTGAACAAATGTTGCATAATTCAGAATCTTAACATAAAGATTTCATTAAATAATAATAACAAAGCAGCAAATATCCTTCAAAAAGATAAAGATGATCTTAAAGGCTAAGACAAAACTAAAGACAAACTAAACTATCATGTGTTCCACGTGTAAAATGACTGAAACTGTCCACCCCTTCAAATCATGCATATCTAAAATCAGCTTCCCACCATAAATATATTTTATTTATATAAATGTTCTCATCCACAGCAAGTATAAAAGCATCTTGACTTCCCCCCATCATGTAAAAGGTCTCATCAGACTGCTCCAACAGAAAACAGGAGGGAATGGGCTAGCACTCAAGCAATTTCCTCAACAACGTAATTAGCCCTGGTTTGCAAAGATATCTCTAGTCGTTCCTTCTTTCTCCACATAGCTCATTCTGCAGGGCACTGTTTCTCCTCTCCACCAAGCCACCTGGACTTGCACACTATGCAAATCCAACGCCTTTGGAATCTTCTTCTGGCTCTCTGTTTATTTGAAAGTGACTACCAGGTTCAAAATTATCACAGGGGGACTGATACACACATGGCATGACTGTGTAAAAGGTTTCTTTAGAAAACTAAGCAAAAACTTTGAAAAAATATTAAAATAAATAAAAGCAAATAAAAAGCAAACAAATAAAGAAAAAAAAAAGAGTAGATTTTGAAAAGCAAAATGTAATACAGAATGAAAAAGAACCAAACAAAAGGAAGAATAAGGAAATAAACAGAAAAATATGAGATGAAAAGCAATCACCTAAGTGCTTCAGTTACACCTATTCATTCTGCATGCATATGCTTCTCATGTTTTATCACATTTCACTGAAAAAACATGCTGGTTTTATCTGAGCAGAAGAAAGGCATCTAACAATTGAATAAGCAGGGAAGTTAATAATGCAGATATTCTGAAACAATTTTATGCATCAATGCACTTGCACAACAATCTTTAAAATATAACCATGATCCCCTCCCTATTGAAGATTTTCATCAACTTGGTACAACTTAACTTATTTGCAACAGCCAGAAACCACAAGGGGCTTGCTACCTTAACTTCAATTTCCTAAAAAATGTTTACTTTCTTCCAGATGGCAAGATTAAATTACATAAACACTGTCAGCAAGTTGAATCCTCAAATGTATTCATTTCCAACACAGAAGCTTCAAAACCATCTATAATTTTGTTACTGATGTTTGGAAACAGCTGTAGCTGACACGGCTGCGTGTTGTATATGTCAGCGTTAAAGGATTAAATATTCTTAACCCCCGATGGAACAAACCTGCTCTATTAGCAAGGCACAGCGTAAGGTACATCCGAGACCAGCACTACAATAGGAATGTCTTATTAGTTCGCTGATAAACAAAAGAAGTCAAAGATAATGTATTTGGTCTCTCTCTGGAGAAATGCTGGGGAGAAAGCTGGAATTTCACATATACTGGTATTTTTAAATATCAAATGGTTTGTGGGACATTGAAGCTTACTTTCTAGCTACAAAAATACATTTAAATAGCTTGATTTTTACCAATTTCTTGAACTAATTTTAAAGAATGTCATATGATTCTATAATCAGAAAACATAAAAGAAACCTTTGTGTTCCAGTTTTGTGTAGATGTATGTAAGAGCAGTTTATACAAACGATGTATAACCTTAGTAAATCCAAGTGTACTTGTGAACAATCTTCCTTGGGAAGGGTCCTTGATGTGACTGCATGCCCCATGTACATGACTGAAATCAAAACTGTGCTGATGTCTTCACCTAAGTCAGACAGGGCAAAGGCCAGCAATCACCTGCAAAGCTGTGTACTTGAGTTTTCTTGTTATAGGGCTGAAGAATAGAGCAACAGCTTATGACCAGTAGGAAGAACCCCAAGCATTGTGATAAAGCCAGGAAGGAAAGTACACACACTCCACAAAATTTATCCTCACTGAGCACATATAAAAGTCTCAAAGCCTTGTTCTATACACATTCCTGAGCCTACTATTTCATGGCATTTTCACATTAAGGTGAGTAGGAGAGGATGTTTGTAAGTAATGTTGCAATTTCCTTGCCTACACTTGTTTAAAAGAACCTCTTTTATAAAAAGTACCAGGTCCTATCCTAAATTGCCCACACCAATGGGAGGCTTCTCTCCAGCCTGAATGGAAGCAGAGGTAGGTGCCACTGCTGTGGGAAAAAATGGGAAGCAGAAGAAAAAGCTGCATACAAGCAACATGATTTCTGGCACCTTATTGGAAATTTTGTGAACCCTTGCAAAAGAATGAGATGATAAATTAGGACTGCCCCAGAGGGTTCAGCACTTCAGCAGATCACATGGAGAGCTTGAAGTAATACCAGATATTTTCCTGCCGCAGACGACACAGAATTTTTTTCTCTTAAATATTTCCTAAGGTACATTTTAAATTCAACATGTTTTTTCATTAGACTTTCACATCTTCCCTTTTTCCCTTCATTTTCAACTCAGTTTTGGCTACTGCGAGAAAAGCTCTCCTGCTTGTCTGCTTCTACCTTCCACTAAATACTTCCAACCCCTTTCAGAGAGCTGCATGATAGGGAGGAGTAAGAGACTCCTCTTTTTCCCCATTTGAACTCCACAGGCATTGCCAATCTACCTAATTCCAAACCTAAATGAGATTTAAGATTTCATTTCCTCACTTTAACACATGGAAGATCCAGGTTGTTCCTTTTGTCCCATCAATTTAGGGTATGCTTTGGCAGCAGAGATGCTGAAAGCCGTATTCTGGGGCATCGAAATGAACATCGGCAGGAACAGACTGTTCCATCAATTTTGCTACCACTTTCCCACAGATGCAAGCTGTTCAGTGCCCTGCCATTGGGAGAAAGTTGTCCTGTGGCAAAATGCTATATACAGTATGATAAAAAAAACCCCCATCTTACTTGAAATTTTAGGGGTTTTTGCACATCTGACATATCACACCCCAACTGTAATGTACAGTAACAATTTGGAGGAAGAAAAAGAATAACAAAATGGTGGAACAGGTATCTGTAAAATTATTATTTTTCTTGTAAATGTTTACATACATGCATGCTATATGAATAAGTAAAACATTTTTTTAGTGACAAAATACTCTAAAAAGAACAGGCTGATGAATTACAAAGACTAGCTTTGTTTCTTTTCAAATCCAATATATCCCTGTATCTCATGTATTTCTGTAATCTAAGGTA
The DNA here is from genome assembly GCF_000277835.1 of Geospiza fortis. NCBI lineage: Eukaryota > Metazoa > Chordata > Aves > Passeriformes > Thraupidae > Geospiza > Geospiza fortis. Next base: position 19,663,626 of record NW_005054297.1, read on the forward strand.
AAAAATGATGTTTGCACAAAGTATTGTGAAACAGAAAAATGTAGACTCTGCAGAAGGCACAGGCAACCTGATTTACAAAGAAAACAACACATAACATGACCCCTGTATCAAAGTTAGAGCAGAAGCACAATTGCAAGGTCACTCTCCCGTCACTGTTCAGACTAGGTCAGCTGTTGAAGACATATTACTGCAAGCATGCTTGCTGCTGTGACACAGACCTCACAGGCACGAGCCTACCTTCACACCAGACAGCTCAACTAAAATGTCTGCAGTGCTTAGGAAGGTCACAGCATCCTACACTGACACCCCAATACCTACATATCTGTGGAATATTAATTTCAGTAGGCATAGAGTCTCACAGTCAGCCTTTTGCTTTACCAGATCATCCAGCCAAACCTCGATTCCTCAGCTCAGGAGGAAGTCTTTTGGTTTCACTAAAATCATGGGGACTGAGCTGCGCCATTACAATTCACATGGATGTCAGCAGATTCAATTATCTGGTCCTCAAATCTGGTGAAGTAAGTCTGTAAAGCCATCCAATATAATTGCTTGGCATCAGTACCAGAACAGTATGACTTCTCCTGCCCACTGCATTTGTTAACCCCACACCGACTGAGCAAGCTTTAATCTGTCCTGAACACACAAACTCCATGTGCAACAGCAGTAAGGAACTCCAGCTCTTGGGAGTTCATTGTGCAGAGCACAAAGCCCCTCTAGGTAAAGTCTAAAACAATAAATAATGACATCAGATAAACAGGGTCACTAGGTATCATGTGTTTTCAAGGAATAAAATATTACATTAAATATTTCAGTAAAGCTAAACACTAAAAAACTCTCTAGTCAGACAGATGTTTTGTTCACTACTTCAAAATAAGAAAGGCACATGGAAATTGGAAAGCTGCTATGGCACTAAAAAGTGGAGAAAGTAGTAAGGATTAAAATCCAGCTGGCACTGAGTCAGAGTAGCCTACAAAAGTTAAACTGAAAGAGCCACAAAATATTCTAGCCATCCTTATGGACAAATCAAAGCCAGCCGTCTCAGTCCAGAAATTGTAAATGATGAGCTGACAGCAAAAGAAAGAGAAAGGACATATCTTAAAACCAAAATTCAATCTTTTCTTTTCTGGAGGACAATGCATTCATTCCAGGGCCTTCTTAACAATGACCCGCAGACCAAGCCGCAGGCAAAGACAGGGTTCGTGATTCACAGTTCACTATGGGCAAATGATTCTCTTTCTAAAGACAGCTTAAAAAAATCTTACTTCCCTAACCTTACTTTTCCAAGTTGATCCAAGGACACTGTATCAGAGGAAAGGTGATGGATGAAACATTCTCTATTCAAGTAAATGGTCTTTAATCTCACAAAGCACAAGAGACTTTGGAGTCCATATGTTTTACACACTACTTGAGTATGACATTTTCATCTCAGTTGTCATCTGATCACTTTCTAAACATACAATGAAAACATCACCTTATTGGGAATTCTCTAGAGATGTTTTCCCCCTTTGGAATAATAATCCTGTTTGGTGAGCTGCATCCTCCATCCTATGACTTTTCGACAGATGCAGAGTACAGACCTCAAGAAGCCAAGACTGCACCCCATCTTCCTTCCTCCTGCTCCAGGACCGTTCAGCCAGGAGCTCAGCCACCTCCACCCAGTCTCTTTCAACCCAGCACAGCTCAGCTCACACTGTTTGAAACTAGGTTAACATAAACTACTCCAGTGTGTAAACTGGTAAGGGTAAAAACACATTAGGTCTCAACAATATACACATAGACTGGAACACTCAGATTCACAAGATGAAACAGAAAAATGCCAGAATTATCATTGTCTAGTCTTCTTTTAAATAAGTTATTAGGACTGGTTCATGGACAAAACACACTATTCTATGTCACCATCTTTTCTTCTAATGCTCCCTTCTAGAGAAGCATGGTCAAGCTCCGAATACTGTCAGTATCTTTCAAATATTTCTTTATCTTGATAACTACCTCATCTCTGAGAAAACATCAAAATTCTCCTAAGTAGAGAAGTAAGCTTGTGATCCAAAAAGGTAACCCAAATCATATAAGGTCTTTACCAGACTATAGGATTTGGTAAAATATGTTCATATTGCTATTAATGTGTATTTATATACTCTAGAGAAAATGGAATAAGATAATTTTCTACTCATTTTAACTGTGATCTATACAAATCTGTGAAGTCAACTACCTCATAACAGTTCTGTAACACCAAAACAACAGACTTCTACTACCCAAGTTAAAGGACATGAGTATCAGTGCCTAGATATAAAACATTTCTCCTCATTGACTTCTTCATCTTTGATTCATAGCTTTACAGGGTAAGGTGCAGCTAAGAAAAAAAAGCAGTGAATCTACATTCACAAGGCATACTGTACACCATCATGGGAATATTTTTGAGGCCACTTAATTTAAGGCCATGCCTGTGCTACCATGTACACTTTAGAACAACCACTGTTTTCACTGATGGCAGCAGCAAGGAATTGATAGTACTAAAATGCGTGAGCTGCTGTGCCTGTCACCTAAAATTATTAAAAACATGGTTAGTCAGCACCTTGTTTCTTTGTATATACCCAGCAAAGTTTTGCAAAGAAATTTAATCACACTGGAACTAGGAAGCAATGGCGGTGATGATTTTCAAATGGCCATATTTGAGGGCAGGCAGCTCAAAACCACAGCTTGACACACTTCATTTGACACAGAAGTATAGGCTTCCAAAAAACTGTAAAACAAATTAATGCAGCAAGTCAAAATTAAGGTCAAGCCAAAAATAAGCCCATAAAGAAGATTAACCATTCTCCATGCCACCTAAGGAGGAGTCAGGATATATGAGGGCCCTGCTCTTAAGTTCTTGTGGTCCTACAAGCAAATTGTCTTTCATTGCCACAGTGCTCATGTCTGTAAAAAATGGGTAAACTCCACAGGTTTGTGACATGTAATAAACTCCACTCATAACTTCTATTCATGAACAACTGAAAAGGGTTTGGAGTATCAGTTGTGTTTCAAGCTGTACTGACGGCAGCTCTGTTCCCACTGAGGGGACAAGCATGCAAGTGATTAGAAGGCAGGATCAGGTACCCATGCACCCAGGAATAATCTGCTGAATTACATCAGAAACACTGTGCCATTTACAGCATGAGAAATAAATAATTTTTTAATCTATTATATTTAATTTTGGAATTATTTACTTTGCCACATGATTTTCCTTTTGTATTTCTTCCCTTTGCAAAACTAGCCCCATGTGGACCACAATCTGACCCAAAGGCCAAACTGGTAATTGTTTCTCTAGAGAAAAACAAAAGTCTAATCCAAAAAACACCTTTGGCTTCAGATTTGGACTAGGAAAGTGGTAATAACCCTTATAAGCAGAAAGTGGTCATGCTTTTCCATCCTAGTTTTTTAGTATCTATGCATTCATGTTGTAGGTACATGTTTTAATACCATATAATTCCTTTTAAAAGCACATTTCCAGCCCTGTTAGCAATTTCAGCTTCAGCTACCAATTCCTTCCTCTTGCATGCCAGCTCTAGCAATTGTACTGTGGCAGCAAGAGACACTTCACAAATGGAGCTAGCAAAGACTAACTCAAAAAAGGGAAAAGGAAAATTAACTTCAGGGGAAAAAAAAATATATATATCTCTGTGTATATATATATATATATGTATGTATCTATGTGTCTCTTTAAGACAGATAAATTCTGGCTCAGCCCAAAGGCATACCAACTCTCATGTCAGCACCAGGAATGAAGGAAAAGGACACTTCTGGAAGATTAAAAGAAGCTGTAAGTTTTCCTGTTCTCAGATGCATGCCCTAAGCATCAGGCTGCAATGACACATCCCCCCTTCTTTGCCCTCTTTTGATCCAATGAATCTGTTGTTCATGGGTAACAGCCCCAACAGGAAAAATAAAAGCATCAGCATCAGAACCTATAGCTAAGTGATGATGACCTTCTCCAGGAAACTGAATTGTGCTACCTCCAAACAGCAAGGCTGCACAAGGCATAACCATAAGTCCATCACAGAATGCAGAATTACCTGCTGTCACATCAGCTGGTACTAAAGGGAAGGGTTAAAGTGTGAAAACCCCTATGACCCCTTTATATATCCATGTCTGGAAAGAGAAATAGGTGGGTAGAGGCAAAAGCTATATAAATAGCTGCATCTCCTCTCTTTCAGGTTTGTTTCTCAGACAAAGTAATCAATTGCAGGTTAGTATTTCCTTGAAAAATTCTAAAAGCACAAACCACCACCACAAGCATTGATAGTACTGACACTAATGACGTCTGCTATTTCAAAAAACTCAAATACTAAAGTGCATAGGCCAAAGAAATTGGTCCTGTTACATCCTGTGTAAACAAGCAGTGATTGCTGTGACATCCCTCCTGCTGCTGAAGAATTAATGTAATTTGAATACAGAGCAAGGAAAGCATAGAATCACTTATCACAGAATGGCTTGGGTGGGAAGGAAACGTAAAAGGACTTCCAGTTCCAACCCACTTGTGATTGACAGGGACACCTTCCACTATACCTGGTTGTTCAGAGCTGTATCATCCAGACTGGCCCTAAAGACTTCCAGGGATGGGGCATACACAACTTCCCTGGGCAATCTGTTCAGGTGTGTTGCCACTCCCACAGTAAAGAATTTCTTCCTATCATCCAGTCTAAACCTACTCTCTTTCAGTTTGAAGCCATTCCTCCTTGTTCTATCACTACATGCTCTTGTAAAAAGTCCCTCTCCAACTGTCCTGCAAGATCCCTTCAGGTACTGGAAGGTGACACTTAGGTCACCCCAAAGCCTTCTCCTTCCCTGGCTGAACAATCCCAATTCTCTCAGCTTTCCTCATAGGAAAGGTGGCCCATCTCTCTGATCATCTTGGTGACCCTCCTCTGTGGACTCTCAGTATCATTGCTTCTCCTTTTATAAAATGGTGTATTTGGGAAAAAATAACCCCATGAAGTAACCATGTGGTCCTACTATACAAATGCATATACAGTTATTGGAGGGGGGAAGAAAAAAGGCAGTCTTGTATTTCAATTTTCTCTCTTTTATTTATGGTTTCTCTTGGTTAGGTTAGTCCCCAAGGTTTTCTGCTGTGATGCTGAGCATGAAACAGAGAGTAAAAAACAGACGTTGCAAGCTCATTTCTAGGACCTACTTTCCTCCTGTAGGTGTTTCTAATTTAATAAGTAAGGAAAATGTAGGTGGTGTGCTACTCCCTTTTTAAAAACAAACTAAAAATGCAGTCCTAGCCTTATATTCCAGCCCTACACCTACCACTATGCTGTGGCTGTCTGTTGAACTGAGTCAGTGCTACTACCAACCTGGCAAAAAATAAATGAAAATTATAAAAATTGACAATTAAGCATTCAAAATCGCTTTTACCTATACTGGTGCTCTGAATTCACTATACAGATAAGCAAACAGCTGAGTTTACAACAATGGAGAGGGCAACAGAGAGGACAGGATGCAAGATGGCAATTTTTTATTTCTAAAGGATGCACTGACAGCTTATAAAAGCTTCAAATGTTAATCAAACCACCACCTCACTGTTTTTTAAGACAGTTATGAACCACCACAGAGGAGATGAAAGAACAAGCAGCTCCTGCACTTGTCACCCAAAAATGGTATAACCCATCTTCTGCAAGCTGAAATTGATATCTAACAGTCATTTTCAGCCATCAGGGAGGAATGTAACAGCGCTGAGTGATGCAGTTATGTGAATGGCACAGGAGAGCAGGAAGAAGAAATATTAAGACCAAGCTTTTAGAAACTCTGGTACTTTTGATTTGTAGGATATGAAATTAAACTAAATATATTGGTAACATTATGAGAGGGGAAAAAAGTCCACATCTACTGTCTGTTTAGATTTTTTAATATATCAGTGAGCTAGAATAGTTTTAACAGCTATATGCAGTTAATCCAATTTTTGCACATTTTCTAATTCAAAATTATTTGAATTGCATTTAACAAAAATATTCAAAATACCAGGAGATACAATGTTTATCTGTTTATAAGCAAATAATGTATAAATCTTTTTCCCCTGAAAAAGTATCAATGCATATTAAAAACATGAAACCTTCTACATATTTGAACCATTTGCTTCTAATATGCAGTTCCTGTATGTTAGTGTAGAAGTCAAGGTCCTATTTTAACCTGGGACAATATTCAACCTACAAATCATTGATGAAACAACAGTTTTCAAACATCCACAATGTGATTTCAGCTATACTATTAAAAACCTTAATTAAAAATTATTATTAAAAAATAAAACCTGAAAATAATTACTTTAGTTCCAGTCAAAAACCTTTAGCTTCCCCTCTATTTCTACATGCTTTCATAGCTGTTGCTGCAGTTTTGGTCGAGGCAGCACAGATGAAATGCCGTCTGTTTAGCTTAAATCACTAAAGTGAGACTACGCTTCAGGCACCTCAAAGCAGAGCTACTGCAGGAAGTGTCCGGCTTTCAAAGCACTGGGGAGAAGGTCACCACATGCCTCAGATCTTCACAAAGATGGCCCCTTTGGGTGCCTAATCCCAGAGCAGATCCCTTCCAGGCTGCTGCCTCGTTCCTTTTCCTCCATGGAGTGGGTATGACACTGAAGCACTGCCAAGGAGCTCCTGCACAGAAACCTCCTTTAGGTTTCATTCAGCCTCTTGGGCTCACTGAACTACAGCCCGCACGGGTTAACAACAGTTCAATGTGATATCTGGTGATGTAGCTTTCATTTTGGCTACATGTAAGCAAAGCCTCTTCACAAACAAAAAGTGATGAGTTACTGAGCTTTATTATTTTTTCATTAATATTAAAAAAAACTAGCATTGTAACTTGTTACTCTTGTATATTCTTTAACCAACCACAGGAAAATAAAAACTCTTAAAAACCCCTACAGATTTGATTCTCATAATAAATCAGTTAATACCATCTTTAATCTAGTTTCAAAATAAAAACCTTAACAAAAAAGCTGTTAATCTGGTTTTTTTGCATGATGTTGCCCATAAACAGCTAGATATTTTGCACTTATTATAAACCAGTAAACTTAAATTCTGTCAGGTTAGCAGTATGTAATAATTAGCAGGTGTATAGACTAAAATGAAGCTAGTTTTCACTTAATATCTAAATTAATTGCATCAAGTTTCTAAGGCAGGAAAATGTACCTAACAATGATTCTAACACGGAGAGTCCTCTTTATGCTTGTGCACTTCCACAAATCCTCTTGTTAAGTTAATAGGAACAATCTTACACAAGCAGGGTGGAAAAATATTACTCCTACATCAGGTTATAAAGCACTAACATTTGTTTATTTAAACTGATTAAAACACAAATATGATGATTTTACTTCTGAGCCTGATAAACAATTATTTCTGGAAGTGTAGTAGTAATAGAATCACCATTGGCAACGCTGAATTCAGGTGTGACAACTGAATAGTAAATTCCACACCCACAAGAAGGACTGCAAGGAGTGCAACCAAAAGGCTTGGAATCACACAGTTTAGGTTGAAAAAGAATTCTGGAGGCCATCTTGTCCAAAACCATGCTTAAAGCCTGTATAATTAAATCAGGTTTGTGCCAGTAACAAGTCTTAACCTGTAAATTAGGAAGCTGGAAGCAAAGTGCTTAATGGGAATAGTCCCCAGAATAAAGTCTTAACTGCTAAACCATGCCCAAGAATTGTTAGGGAGTCCCATGAATGAGTACAGATCAAAATGCCACGAGGGAGCTCTTTAAGAACAAAAACCATAGATGATGGTGTCCCAGCACGTGGGAAAGCAACAGCACCGTGTTTAACAGGGCAGCACAGGCGTCACCTCACTGTGCCCCCTTTCGGACAAGCGCACTCCTTTGTGCGGCTCAGCAAATAAACAGTTATTGGATTTGCTTGTTCCAAATGCTGGGAATGGGGGTGGAAATCATCCTAAACACATTTAACAATAAGGTTTGACTGAGCACCAAAGTGCAGTCAGCTCATTCTGTGCTTTATGGGCTCTCCATAAAAACGGAGCAGTTCATCAACTCATTTCTAGTCAAGTATTTACCAGAAAAAGAACACAAAGCAAAGGTAGATTTATATCAAAGGTTACAGGCAGAGTGTGTAATCCCGTATCAAGAAAAAAAAAGAAGAAAACACATGCTGATTATTCTCAGACTTTCCTCTGAAAGCAATGAGCCTAAGCCTATAGAGCACTGATCACAGGGACAATACCTATTCACTACAAAATCTCATTGAAGTCCCTGAAACTACCAACTGAACAGATTATTTAGAGGTTTTCAAAACTGGACTCAATACCACCCAATTTTCTATTTCTACCCTAAACTCACATTTAAGAATTCAGACTATGAGTTCAAGAAAATCTGTATGCCCTATGGTTCACGTGATAAAAATCTAATTTACAAGAGGAAAAATCTAAAGTACTCAGAGGTTATTAAGAAATTAAATAGTCTTTTATTCTGCACTTTTTTTGAAAAGTAAGGCTTTCAAATGAAAAATCAAGATTATTCTACTGGCATTTTAACTCCACCCAAATTTTAAAAAAATCTGATATAACAATAATTACAGCAAAGCAACCAGCAGTCAATTTTGCATCAAATAAGCAAACAGAAAATATTCTGCCCTAGATCCTTGAATGAATTTTAATGAGCACCGCCATTTTGACTGAATGAATATTTTATTTTGGACCTCAGGAATTCTACCTCCTGATGACGACAAATTATGGGGAGAACACAGGAAACATTCCTACCCACATGCCTTTTTTTAATTATAATATTTAAATTCTCAAACAATGTTAAAACATCTTATTTAAAGAGAAAAGCTTATGTAAAACCCCAGATATATTAATTTCTATTACTGATCTGCACTGATTAAGTAAGGGCTGACTTATGCAGCTAATATTAAATTTAGAAATTAAATACATGCCCATATTATATGCAGCCTAGCTGGAATTCACTAGATTAAACATACTAATTAATTTGGTCATGGTGTGCTTTGTATTATAATTCAGCATTTATTTATGAGGCCACATATTCAGTTTACTGAATTTAATGTCTGCACTGTTCTTAAACATATCATTAGAAGTGCTAACATTTTATATCATTAACGCTGTATCAATCCACAATTAACATGAAATTATCAAAAGAATAATAAGAGCAGCTATGCATTTTTAAGCTACTTAAAACATTTCTAAATGTAATTATAACTATTTCATGCTAAGTAAGAGTTGATATTTCATTTTCATGCTAAGATACTCTTTACTCAAGAAAGAAAATAAAACCCCAGCTTTTCTAATCACTTATTACTTCCAGGTTTCCTGTAGAGCACAGTCATTCATAGTTGTATTTCTAAGTTACCATACCTTTAGATAGATAGGATTACTAGGTGGGGTTTTTTTCATACTCTATCAATACACAAATGACTGGAAAACTTCCTGATAGGTGATGAGCATTTCTGCTCCCAGCGCTCACTGAGATGTCACTGTGCACTTCAGACCCTAAGTTTTTTTTACACCTCCCAACACACTGGCCTGTGCTGGAATCACAAACTTCAGCAACTGACAGACAAATGAGGGGAAAAGGACAAATCCTCCTGCAATTTTGTACTGTACATTTACTAAGTCACTATTGAATGGTCAAAGTACATGCACATGCAGATACACATCTATATTTTAAAAAATCTGCCAGGAAGTCTTTTCATTCATCTGCCATCAATTTACACTAAATCCAAAGTAATAATATTGAAGATTAGGCAATCCAAAACATGTGTGCATGTATGCATATTACCAGCAAAGCAAGATATGAAAAAGAGTATTTCCTACCATACAATATGAAAGGGCTCTTTTCTGCCTAAATTTTTAATTTTCTAACCAGTTAGGGATGAAGGGAAATCAAATTTGAGGATTTCACATTTATCAGTCTGATATACCAAACACAACCTAGAATTCCTCAGTACTCTAAATTACCTGTTTATTTTCCTGGACTAAGCTCAATCCTTTGCAGAGGTCCAGCATTTCCCCAGTTCCTTCATTACTTTAAAAATACAACATTTCTGCCTTCCAGCACGGGAACAATGGTAAACAAATGGTAATTGAGTAACTGCTGCCTCAATGTTAAGACTTCCAGTGACTCTGCCTTTGTTGCTAAAGTAATACACAAACACTTCCAACTTGTAACCAAGATTTCAACCAGCTGATTTGTTGGAATATAGTATCTTTCCTCAGTTCCAGTTGCATAGGTTTGGATCCTGCCACTCAACCTTTTGACACTGAAATCAAGAATCTCTCTTGAAAGGAATAGGGAGACATCAAATACTTGAATAAATTCAGTAGTGTGAATAAAGAATGTCTTTCTTTAAAAAAAATGATTTAATAAAATGAATTATTTTCTGCTTTGCAAAGTTTACTAACAGAATAAGAGGTTTTTCCTTTTAATGGAAAAAACCCATCTGAGCCATGATGCTTTTGAGAGGCACCAAAGCCTATTCAAATAAGCCATGTATTTCACAAAAGGAAAGAAGCAAACTTCTTATTAAAAAAAAAAAGTAAGAATTAAAGCAAAATCTAAATAGAAAGTGTTTCATGAGCATAGCCCTACATGTCATGACCCAGAAGGTAAATGGCAATGTCTTCCCTGAGATGAGTAGAGCTATGCTGGTTTCCTTTAGCTGGTCATGTCCTAGCTGCACAAACCTTCACACATTCAGCCTTGAAAACAAAACTACCCCACCTACCCCAGCTTTCTATAGGTACAAACCATAACAAAGCTGAGAGGAAAAATATTAGCAATACAATTTGGTTTTAGATTTTGGTTAGAGAACTGTGATATTATTTGCTTTTAATAAGCTGCTTTATACTCATTAGTCTCAAGCATTACATTGTGATATTTGAAAATAAGTTAACAATTTGCTGTGGCAAGTAACATCTGATATATTTTTTTTAAAGATGTATTATTGCTCCTGTCATTAGAGTACAAACTTCTTAAGACAAGTGCTGGTCAGTTTATTTGCGTGGAATCCTATGCATAAAGTTTCTGTAGAATTTCTTTAGAAAGGTCAGACAAATGTTCAAAGGATTATAATGAGAACGGATGAGGCCTTTGAAGGACTATGCAGTCTTTCATTTGCTAATCTAAAGTAACACTTATTAGCAATGATGATTTCTTCAACCACTACATAGTCACCCCCCTCCATGAACCAGTCAAAGTGTATCAAGGACTTCTATGATTTAGGAATCTATTGCTGTATTATAATAAAACATGGAGGTGATTAATTTCTTTCCCCCTCCTCTAAAAATTCTCACATGCAACTTTCTATTCAATTTCTGCCAAGAAAAATGTTTTAAATCTGTATTTTACCAATTTTACCCTTGACAGTTTTCTTAAGACACTAAAAATTGTCAAGACTCAAATAAGGAAATAAGACACATTAGTTCCTTTGTACATTGGCTTAACCGCTGTCAAGAACACTATTAGAAATTCAATACAATACTGAAAAATAACACCACCATCACAACTGATTTCAACACAACACATTCTAAGTTCCACACCAAGACAGCTTTTACAATAATAACTGCTGCTTTTCTGAATGTTTTTCATACTGTTACAGGAAAAACTGAAGTCATAATATCTTAAGATTTTTGCAATTTTACACTTCTGTAATTCAGATGCAAAAGACACATGTAGATCTTAACTGATGAAATTTAAAGGTTTGTAGAATACAGACTTTAGACCATCATTATAAAAGATATACTTCTTTCTTTCAAAACAAATTACTTGAAAGAGTAAACCAAGTTGGCAAACCTGTTCTGCAGTAAAAATTTCTGCAATCATTCCAGGATTTTGCCAGGGATGGAATGGAGGTATGTTGGGGGAGAATAGAAAAAGAGGCATAGAGACTCTATTATCACATAATTATAATCCATAGCTAGTTCATGTTAAGATTTTCATTTTAAAGATTTACTAGCGGTGTGATAAAAACATAAAAGTCAGGAAAGTAAACAGAAATAATTTAAAACATCTTTTCTCAAGTTGAAAAGTTTTCCTTTATACACAAAGATTGAATTTGCATTCATGAACTCCTAATGTAAAAGTGAACCAAAGTTTCTATAACTTTTAACACACATTTCAGTTATTAAGATATTTTAACACAAAGTTCTACAACAGCCTCCCAGATTCACGAGTACATGACAATCCAGGCAATTTGCTGATTTCAGTGGATTTGCAGAGTACGTTAATCAGTGCTGAATTCAGTACAGCACTTTGCAGTTTCTAGTTTACTGTTTTGCTTTCAATACATCTAGGCACTAATGTTTGCAATTAACTTTTTTTGTATACACAAACATACACATCAAGTATCAACAACCTCAATCTGTTACAGACTTAAATTGCAAAATTTAAAATAATTGGGTCACCTAGGTTTGAACTTATATGTTGAATTTCAGTCTAAACTATAAAAGCACGCCCACTTCTTTGCAAGACTCACAGCATGTATCAGCACAAAACAGTTCCAGATTTAGCTTTTCAATCTTGTGTCATCCAAGTATCAACTTTGCATAAAATATATTTTAAAATAAGAGTAAATTGTCCATAAGTTGAAAGTATGGAACATGCAGACAGACTTGCATCTAAGACAGCAATCACAGATACAGTTTGCGTTGTACTCTCCGTTTTATCATGCTTAAGATACTATTCCCTTCATATTTGTTCAGTAGCAGCTATTTCAGTTGTAATATTAAAATGAACCTGTACAAATAATGTTTATTCCATAAAGCCAGAGTGAACTAAAAAGTGAGGAGCACTTAAGAGTTTTATTCATAAACATTTTGTAATTTTATTACTTCTGATCTGCAGAAGACCAGAAATACTTTTATGCAATGCTTCAGTTGCAATCTTCTGTTACTGTTAACATGCACACTTGAACTAAAAGACAAATGTAATTAGCCCAATCTGCAAACTTAAAAAATTCACTGAATGCAATTAGTACATCTTGCAAGAAACACATAAGTAACTATAATTTAGATTTAAATTACTATCCTCATAACAGATGCATATACCTATATTTTCTTAGAATTGTTTACAATATTCAGAGGTTTTTCATATATGTTTTTTAAATTTGGCCTTTTAAAACTTATTTTTCTCTCAATATTGAGGAAGCTTTTTTTTTCCTGGACTTTAAATGTTTATGCATCACACTCAGCAGTAGTGTGTGACCATAGCCTAGTGGTTAAGAATTAAACAGTGGTGAAGCTGAGACCAAAAGGTGCACAGGCAGAATGTACAAATATTTCACTAGCTATTGAAACAAGCACAACCCTTGCTCCTTTTAAAAGGGAAAAAATAGCATTGGCATGTATTTCAATAACTATGAAAGCAATATCCAGTAGGTGTGCACCTTGTCATCTGAAACTTTGAGTTTTGATTTCAAATGCTAAAGCTTTTCCTCCAAATAATCCAGGAGAGATGCATGCATTGTTACAGCACGTAGTGATGCACAAAGACACTGCCTGCGCCTCATACCTGTCACTTCAGACTGTCTGTGAAGCCCAATACCACAGTAAGGAACACCATTCAATGTAAGTGTTTTGGTTTTAGGATTTTCGGAGTGTGTTGGGCTTTTTAGCTTTAAAAAAAACCAAAAAAACAGCACAGCATTTTTTTCTAACTTCTCTGTCAAGATTCAGTCAGGCCACAGAATGGGTACCAGAGTTGTCTGACCCTGTACTCAAACTCCTGGAACCTGTAACACTTGTTTTCTAACAAATCATCTCTGGAGATGGAGCAGGCTTCCTATCAATCACTAACAAGTTAATTCCACATAATAAGGCAGGTTCACATGCAGACTAATACATTGTGAAATGCTGTATCTAAAATTGATTAGAATAGCACTCAAAATGAATGCAGCCCTCCAAACCACTTCTTTGCTCAGAAACATTAATCTCACTTATAAGGAGAGCTTCATAATGGTAATGCTTGGTATGAAAAAAGTATGAAATAAATCAGGTTTTATAAGACACAGCAATTAATCAGTTTTAGAACTAAGGAAAGGCTGTTAAAGCGGCACATTTTTACAATGGTAACTTCTTTAAAGCCTCTGTTACTTCTAAAAAATTAAATGTTTAGAGCTTTCTTTTAATTGTTCATCTGACAGTGTGAACCCCAACCCTAACTCTGGGTCCCTGAAATGTTTTCTACAAGCTAAAACCTGCAAATAATACTACCCTGTTAGAAAGATAAAAGCTTTATTTTAAGACACTCTTCAGTCTAAGAAGAATCACATGCAGCTATCCTGAAAGGACTTACTTATTTAACTAGTTAGTGTGGGGTAAAAAACTTAATTAATCAAACCAAGGATTTTCTAATAAACACTCTAAAATTATTTCTGATAATATTTTCTGCCCTTGATACTGCACAAACTTGCAGGTGATAGTCACATTATCACTACATTTACCAAAACAGTAAACCTAACAGGTTTACATGTATGTATTTAATAGAATACATTTTCTACAGTAAAGTTATTCTTAAAAGACAATAATATTATATAGATATATTAATCTTATTAACAGTCTCTAATACGTAGTATCAGTATAGCTCAAATCAGCCTCTAAATCTTACACAAGCGCAACTTACTCGCGTAACATTTTGAAAAAAAAAATTATTATTTCTCTATAATAATTTTGCTCTATAAGAATTTTATAGTTTCTCTTGCCCACTGACAGAGAGATGAGTTTTCTATAATAGAAACAGAGCATTAAGTAACAGTATCACTATAAACATAAGAGCAGTTCTGACCTGAAGCCTTAGCATCTCTGGTCTTTTATGTCTGTACTGCACAATGCCCCTTCACAAACAGCACCTGATCCTCCGAGTTGCTGGGCACTCTCAGCTTTTATTGGGCCTAATCCAAAACTGATGCAACTTAGTGGGAGTTTTTGCATCAATCTTCAGGGGTGTCAGTCTGCACAATGCTCAGTGATTTTAACTGAAGGTAAACGTTCTGAGTATCTCACTGAGCCAAGACTGCTAATTGTTGAGGCTAGGAGATGACAAAAAATATTTCCAGGTTATTATTTCATTTTCTAATATTTTATGGGGCTTCTATAAAAGAGATGTTTACTAGAGCAGCCATTATGTGCTCA
Source organism: Geospiza fortis (assembly GCF_000277835.1). Taxonomy (NCBI): domain Eukaryota; kingdom Metazoa; phylum Chordata; class Aves; order Passeriformes; family Thraupidae; genus Geospiza; species Geospiza fortis. The sequence continues at coordinate 19,678,763 of NW_005054297.1, forward strand.
TTTGTAACTTTAAATCTAGTTTCTATTAATATATCCTTTTCTTCTCTTTTTTCATTTAAACAGAGAATAATTACTCCCAGCTCTAAGAGATTTGACTGAAGTACCAGTCTTAACCTGCTAACTGGATTATGACTGTTATTTTGGATTGTTTTTCCTCAAAACATATTAAACAAAAGAATCTCAGCGGGGTCAAGTATTTCTTATACTGAACAGCATCTTTTATCTCAGTGTTCACTCCACTGAACGCCTTTCCATTTTCAATCAGATGTATGCATCTAATATTTCTGTACTATTGGCTTTTTCCCCCCCCTAATTTACTAGACCGCTGAAGGTAACCCAGCAAGTTCATAGTGGCAAAGCTTCAGAATTGTAAGCTAATTTTTTTCTCAACCCGTTATATTTTTCCAAAATTTAAATGATACAATTTTCATGTATATTCACACTTACATAGGGGCCCTTCTTCCAAACTATTCTTATATTCTATAAAAGCACATTTTGTGAACATTTTTCCCTGCATACAATATTAAACTAATCTCCTAGATGTGAATGAAGTAACAATTCTGAATAGCACTTGGATTCTTTTAGAAGGGAAGAGCAGTGGTATTTTTCAGAGAGTGTCTTCAAGTGTTTTACAATTAACTTTTCTCTAAGACCATAGATGAACAACATTTATACTTCAATTTATTCTTTACTAGACAGAATTTTAGGATCCACACAGTCATAGAATATCACTACAACTCTTCAGTGGTATGAAGCAAAATACTTTGCCCGAGGAAGCATATATAAAATGCAGGGGTAACATTCAAATAAAACCAAACAAGATTGAACTAAGGTTTAGCTTAAGAGACACATGATGTTTAGAAAGTAGAAAAATAAAACTGCCAAAGTTTTCTTATAAAAATATTTTAAATCTAACTATTTAAAGGAGGCTACATCTACATGATACCTTATGGAAACTAGTCCTATTAAAAAACTTTTAACAGTCTGTGAGCACATTAAGATGGGAGTTTGGGTATGTTCTCTTTTTTCATTACTTTGTTTAAAAGCATCTTTATAACATAAAACTTTTAAGTCCACCGAACAGTGGATGTGCTTCCTACATACACGTGAAGAAAAACCCCACCAGACACCAGCAATGTTTGGAATGTCGCGGGGGAGACCACCCTTTTCTCTGCCCAAACCACAGTGACACAATTTCTTTGGTCGCCATGTGTTTTCGCTGCACGGTAACACGATTTTCACTACAGTTTACTGACTAGACCATTACAGATGCGAGGCTCAGAAACGCCGTCCTTTGGCAGGAGAGCAGGTAGAGCCCCGGTGGCAGCCCTGGAGCACAGACCACCCGGCAGCCCGTCACCGCCCGCCGCCGCTTGACAAACGCGCCGGACGCGCCGGGAGCGCCCCGCGCCCGCACACCCGAGCGAACAAACACCAAGCTCCGAACCCACCATAAACTTGCTCGGACGAGCTTTCGCGCCTCCGCCCGCGCTGCTACGCTCACCGGACAGGAGTGCGGACACTTCCGTTTAATCTTCCAAAAGTGAGGATGCCGACTTGGGAAAGCACCGAAACTGCTGCGGTGCCCAGTCCCGCCGCCGCCGGGAGCGCGCTCAGCCCCCCCGGGAGCGCGCACAGCAGCCCCAGACCCCGCTCCGAGGCCGCGCAGCGCTGCTGCCAGACCCAGACCTCGATCCCTCCCACCCCCCCGTTCAGTTTTCCGCCCGGCACCGCGGAGTTTGCACACTAAGTTGCGTCCCCGGCCCCCTCC
>NW_005054297.1:19681245-19681560 GCF_000277835.1 Geospiza fortis
CCCCCCCCCCCTGCCACTCGCATGGAGTGCCGCGGCGCGGCTCTCACGCTGAGCCTAATCAGCGCATCCACGACGCCGGCGGTGATTTAGGGGTCATCCGCGAGCGGCACTTCAGGCTGATGAATGGCTCTTGGCCGCTGTCTGCCCTGATGAGGGTGTCTGCGTGCTCCTGATTGCAAACACTAATGAACTTACACGGCTCCGCTGCGCGTTCCCTCCACCCGGCAGGGCACGAAGCATCTCTCCGCTGCATTTTGTTTTCCGCGGGGACCTATTTATTTTTATCAGGGGAGGGGAAGAATTTGGGGAAATAAT
>NW_005054297.1:19681658-19684217 GCF_000277835.1 Geospiza fortis
AGCCCCCCCGCCCGGCCTTTCCGCCGCACCCCGGCAATTTTCGGAGTTGGGCGGGAGCCGGGTGCCGAGTGACCTGATTACAGCTTAAACATCTGCTTTTAAAGCCATTTCTCCGTGGTGTACAAAGGCGCTTCTGCTTATTTTTCTCCCTGACTCCTCAGCAACCTCTCGGCTCAAAGTAGTAGCTGTAACTTTTCGCACACTGAGATGTTACCTACCTACCTATCTATCTAGGACCGCTCTCTTTTTACGCCTTTATCCTTCCCTTTTAAACTCAAAGGCGTTTCACACACGAGATGCGAAACACCCGGAGAAGTTAGACAGATGAGCAGCTTTGAACGTTTAGCTGGCTACCCGCTGCAGCGCTTTGATTTTCCTAACTTTATCCACCACATCTCTGACTCTGTAATGAAAGATGCACGACTTTGTTATCTTAAACGTTCCCAAGGAAAATCCCCGTATTCCTCTGTCCTGAAATAACTGGAAATACCTCCTAACCATGGAAACGTTACTGCAGATGTAACCAGCGGGCATTGTGAGGGAGCCAGCCGGACTATGATCAGTCCAGCAGCTTTCTCTCACATGTCCGTGTTTTACTCCAGTGTTTTTCTTTGCATTTGTACTTTGCTGGGCTCTACCCGAGAGACAAGGTGCCTGGGTATATAAACTGATTCGACAGTGCTGAGGTCAGCATGTGGGAATTACAGCAGGTACCACACACACAGAGCCAGCATCACACAGCACTGTTATACAGCAAGTGCAATACAAAACCACTAATGTTTCAAGCCTTTTTAAGTCAACAGTTAATGTGTAATTCATAATATGAGCACACAGAAAGGAAGAGAAAAAAAGTATTTTATGATAGCAATGACACATCTTCATCCATAGAAAAGTTTTGATAGAAGTAACTACTTTTAAATAGAGGTTTGCCAAAGTATTTTCAGGATACAACAACTAAACCAATGGATTTAAATGAATACTCTCTACTGACTTTATGGGTGGCTCTGAAGTGGTGGCAATTCATTTCAAAAAGTAGGAGCCACAGAGACCTCGAGAGAGAGAGTTCTGTGCAGGTAAGTGCACAGACAATACAGGCAGAATTGGAATCATCATGACCTTGTCTTTCAAATAAAATATACTACAAAGAGTTTAGCTCTTACAAGAAAGCACTCAAAGTGTGAAAATGTGAATTGCACAAAATTCATTGTTACAAAACGCCCATAGCTAGGCACACAGGAACAATCAACCCTGAACTTACACCAAATACTGTAATTGTTGTTCCATGTTATACAAAATAGCATTTCTGCTAAACTACAATCCAATCTTGTAGACTCAGGGTTTTACTTACAATTTTTTTTCTTTTGGCTTACAGTGCTAACACAATATTTAAAGTTACGTTTTGTAAATGCAAATTTAAAGCACTGTATTTTACACTAGTACTTAATCCATTTGCAATACCTTTGCTAAATCCATTAATCTAGTACTATTTTAAACTTTTTACTGCCCTCAAATACATTGAGTTAAGATGCTGCTTTATTATAAATAGAAAGGTAACATTATACCTTCCTTGTGCAAAGCCTACTGGATAGACAACAAAAGTCAACTACTTATTGATACACATTTGAAGTTCTTGAGCAAGAACAAGTTATTTTGGCACTCTTAACTTGGACATCACTGAAGCAGCATTACCAGGCTTACCAAAATTTAATTAAATTTCAGCCCTTAGAGTTTAAGTTAATTTGAAAAGTGTGCAGGCATATCTGAGTTAGAGCTTTGTAGGAAACTATCTTCCTAATGTCAACTATTAAATGTGACTAAACTCTCTAAAATCACACAGCAGCTATTCCTTACTCATTTGGATTTTTGGGATTTCCAGTAAGCTCACTATTTCAGCACTGAAAAAACAAAAGGGTATGCGTTCCTCATCGACTTAGAGATATTTTTTTTTCAGATGGGACTATCAGTAAATCTTTTTGGACAGTAGGTGCTACTGAGAGGAAAGAGCAGGACGCCCTCTGATGCGAGACATGCCGGCTCCTGCACTAATCTACCAGTAACTCCAAAAGACGACACACATTCAAGACTTTGTCACGTTCTTTGCAACCTCCCTAAACTGTTCTTAACGTGTCCTTCCGTACTTGAACGGTAACTCGGGCTTTGCCAGGCTTTTCGGCACTTTCTGGTTCCAGGGCGCCACGCTCTTTAGGATATTCGCATGTCTGAAAAAAAAAAAAACCCAGATCTCAAGATCTCTGCATTGTTAACGGTCCTGGATCTACAGCTCATGGAGGAAGAAATTGTTTCTAACCATCCATTTTCCTTCGGGGTAAGAGTCAAGATGTGCTTTACAGCAGCTAGGTAGGGATTGCCTCTACGTAACGGAAACAACTGGCAGCATTGCCCTGTGTCAGGACACTTCATAATCACAACTCTAATTAAAAAAAAAAAAATACTCCTTTCGACTCAGTCTTGCTGGTTGGTCATCACATGGAAACAACTGGTCCCCATTAGTTGGCGCGTCCATCTCCGCGGCTCCCGCTCCTGTGCAAGCCCCGCCAA
>NW_005054297.1:19684368-19711794 GCF_000277835.1 Geospiza fortis
ACGCGCGGAGCTGCGCTGGGCTCGCTCCGCGCCAAAGGCTGCGCTGCCTGCCCGCCTCACCGCCAGCAGCAGATCGAGAGGCACTTTTTCCCCGAGTATCGAGTTGCGGTAAAACTGTAAAACAAATATTCTAATCTGATCACTGACAAAGCCATAAAATTAAATAGCTGTCTGCAGAGGGAAATATGTCTTAATTACCTTAATTAAAGCAAGATAGGGCCTTACACACGTTCATTTTGAAGCCACTAAATGTACTGATTATCATACAAATCAACCTTTAAATGGGGGTCACGCTTTTCCACTACATTAGTTTGTGTTCCACTGCATAAAATAAAGCTATATGGGAAGCTGACCTCTGGTGAAAATGATGCACTTCAGCCGCACAAAACTGCTGACCCTCTTCATTGGGTCCTCAGGAAAGAACCTGAAGGAGTTTGCATACGATTTGGAATACAAAAATGCCTTTCATATTGTGTTAACACTGCATTAGGAACTACTGCCTGAGCTAAACTTATGGCCCTAAACCAAAGCCCATAATCATTTTAATCACCTTGTGTTCATAAGTAGGAGCCATCACAAAGCACCGTTATTGCCATCATTGTGTGAGTTAGTACACAAGGCTGTGAAAAATGTAAGATTTGTGTTTGCGGGTGTAACACTTTCCCAGCAACTATAGCTGGGTGTAACTATCCATATTTTCCTTTAACAGGAGGAATGCAGAATATTTATAGCAATTTGGAAATCAACATACAGACCTTATATGTACATACAGAAGTTTATGTAATTAAGTCACATTCAGAATATATGATATTTACAAGAAGGAAGAGGCCTTGTTTTACCTAAGCTTCACAGTCATAATTATCATTTTTGTTTTCCTTTCTATCTAAAAGACATATTTAAAAAAATAACAAGAAATTCCACCAGAAAAACATTCAGACTTAGGAAATGTACGGAAAAGATGATTTAAAGAAAAGCACATTGCACGAGGAAAAAAGAACCCAAAAGCGCTTTTCTGTTGTCTCGTTCTTTCCTTTTCTTCTTCTCCTGTGCCATGTACTCCTTCTAGCAGAAGACATCACTAACAAATGCAGTCTGGGAAAAATACCCCTCTAACCAAAAGCTCTAATAGCAATCTGCTATTTTATTCTGATAATTTGGATGTTAATTGCTCTGATGTGCCGAAACAGAGATTTTATTAAAATACTACCAGTTTAAAAAAAAATCTTAGGCTGTTAGTAGTAAAATATGTTGTATTCAAGATCACTGCTTTCATTCCTGGAAGACAAGAGTTCAGGCAGTGGAGTGGTAACAATCTGTGTTTGTTCCTGTCTGCTCAGGAGAACTGTTTCTAATTGATCTGGCATGGAATTTAGTTGGAAATGTGTATGTTGCAACCTAAGCACAGTCCCTGTATGCTTTGTAAAGTGATCACCATATGGGCCTTATTTGAAACATTTGAAGGTTTTAGCTATTAACCTTGTTTAAATTGTGCTGTAAATTCAACTCTCTGAGCAGAAAAATATATGTAACTGTGTGTGTATCTATCGATATATAAATCTATATGTGTCTACATGAATACAGACATACATACATATATGCATAAACACACATCTGCATCTACAGCCATACATAAAAACTGACCATTTTAGGTATCATGAACATGTGTCAGTTATTTGCATGTTATTACTTATTAATAAAGGTACTAGTTACATATTTAGAAAATCTGTTGAATGGAAATATTGTTCTGATACAGGCGTGGCTGATGTTACAGTCATTTTCTGTAGATGCCATTTTAATATTTGGGAGTGGTTTTGCATTCTTTTTTTTGTGTGAAAAAGATATGCTCAGATCTATTTTGGCACATCAGAATATTTTTTAACCACCATTCTGACGTCACAGAGATTTAATTGGGAAAGCCCAGATAAATAAGAGGAAAACTGAAGTTCTTTCACAGAAGACTCTCAGGAGACAATGGGTAACTGTGATTCTTTCAATTGCAGGGCCAATCGTCGTATTTTAACCCTCAAAAATCTTAATAGTGATTTCTTCTTCTGAATGTAAAATGAATGGCTAGGCTTTGTTGCAGGTAACAGTACTAAGTTATGAATGCTGATGGCCTTCTTGTACAGCCTTAAATTACATTGAAAAAGATACAGTTTCTTTAATTAAAAAAGCTGCACTGAACTAATCCCTCTAGCTGAAAAAGGAAAAGTTTTAAGCAATCTCTTTCTGCTCTGGGAGAGAAAAGCAGACAATACCATAACAGATCAGAAACATAAGCTATAGTGTGCAGCCAGGAGCACAGCAGGGAACTGAATACTGCTCCGACTGTGTCATTTTTTAATCCCCCATCCCAGTTTTCCCCGTCTGACCTCATGCTGAGATGAAGTTATCACAGAAGACAGCTTTACTCTTACCAATGAATCCAACCCTGGATCTGTATTATCCTCAGCAGATCAAAACACCGCTTTCATCAAATAGCATTATCTGCATAAAAGGCATGCAATTGCCTGATAATTTCACCCAAACTATGCTATTCATTTAAAGGACAAGAAGAGAAATGTAATTCATTCCTTTTTTCCCCCCTGGAAAAGCTAACTTATACTTCACTCATGGGAACTTTTCTTTTTTTAACATGAGATCTCAAGAAGAGGTCCATTAAAAGTTTCCCTCTGGTTTACAATTAATTGTTAGAGAACCCCTGTGCCATGTGAGTGACACAAGTGTAGCTATGCAGAAAACTGGCAGGGAAAATTCACAAAGCTTGCTGTAGCCATGATACTGATTCCATTAGCCATGGTCCTGCTAACCCCAATAATCAAATCATATATGGCATAATTGTAGCAGCCTACAAATAAATAGTAGCTGAAGGTGTTTACAGGACTTTCCTACTAATGGAAATTCAAAGTCTAATAATTTTGCTCTAGCTCAGAAAGGCTGCCCCACAAGATCCTGAAATATCTTCACTAATGCATGTGTTGTTTATAAAAAACATGTACATATATTAAAAACTCATGCTGGTGCCTTGTCTTCCAGAAAGAAAAGCACACAATACTATGGCTCATTGGTTTTATTGATACATGCAAAACATTAAAGTCATGACGGAGGTGGGGCAGAGTGCTCCAAGTGAGTGCTGTTACAACATCTTTTGTATTTGGACTATTACATGTACTCTGCTTGTGAAACTATTCTTGGTATTTGTCTGCTTGTAAAGGGCTCATGCATATCTCTTCCACAATAAAAAAAACCCCCTCAAACCTAAAAATAATGTATTCTTTTTAATGTTGTTTTTGTTTTCTAATACTTCTCTGAAAGAGTAAAGATACTTTTGTGTTGGAGTCTTGTGTTTTCTAGTTTGTTGGGAAGAGGCTTTATTGTTTCTTGAATAGCAGTGTTTATGTTTAGCACCAGAAATAAACACTGATTTGTATCTGGCAGAGGGAATTTTCCCTTTCTTTTTCTAATAGTACAAAACCCTTGGCATGTCATGGGACTGCATATACTAAACTGAGTACTTGTTGTGGCCCAAATATTGCCTACTCCATACAATGACAGTTACTTTTCTTTGGGACCACTGGACAGGTACTGTCCTCTATTCAGAGGATAATTTTTTTTTTCCCCCAGCATGTCTTTGATACTTTTTAAAACAGGAGTTCTTTGAAGTGGCTCAGAGGTTTGGAATCACAGGAGTTGCCTCAGAAGAGCTGGATTATTGAGCCTTACACAGGCACATCACACATTTACCATGGGGCTACAACCTCTCTGTGTACACACAGACCCTATGGAACTTTATACTATAAAAAAATACCAGTTAAGTTCACAACTTTCTGGGTCTTTTCAACTTCAAGACAGAACCCTTTTTTCCTCTTGATTTCACAAAACCTTTGGATGTTTCAGTGCTTCTTTATAAAATTTAAAAATATAAACATGTACATGCGCTTTTTCTGCCAAGTGTTATCTTACTTTTAATGGAAACAATTTTCTATTATAACTTATGGAGGATTCTGATATAGGAACTCTGTATCTGAAAGCTTGTGTCCTTTTTCCAACTGTATGAGCTAATCAGAGAAAATAGCCGTGGTTTTCTTTTTTTACATAACCACTTCTCATATATTCTCATAACATCTCACTGATGGCAATATAAATGGTGTATGATTATTATTATTGTTATTATTATTATTGATTAATGCATGCAAGTACACTTGGGTCTGGATCTGTGTTCATCAGCATTATTTCCTATCTGAACACTCTTTGTAGGTTTTATTATATATTTCCACAGCAATGGAATGTAACTTATTGACAGATTTTTAAAAAAATTATTTGTGTGGTTGAAATGGCTTATACCCCTAGGCATTCAAAACAAGATTCTTGTAGGAAAGAAAAGAGAATGGGCTGAAAATGCTGACCTCCAATGTTGATATGGTATTATGCTACATATGTTGGCATAATCACCTGTAGTGGCCCACAGGCTGTTAGCAGCTCTGGGGTCTTCCATTTGTGAAAAGCAGGGCAATCTGATGATGGAGGAACTTAGGGAAAGGAGAAGTGCTGGTCAGAGAGCAAGATGTAAGGTGCCCTTGCTCCAGGCTTCATGGCTCCTTCCTACCTACAGTTTTGTGGAGCAAGGGCACAGGTAAAGGGTAGGTCAGCTCTAGAACCACAGCCCTGTCCAGGTACCACATGTGAAGGTGGCAGAGTATGGTAACTGCTAATTTACTAGGTAGAGATCTTGTTTCAATCCTTCCCTCTGTTGCCAGAACAGTGACATTATGGCAGCTATAACCAAGAGCTCTGTTAATATGGCACGTTAACTGCATCACAGCCTATCAGCCTTACCTTTTAAAAAGTTACAAGAAATATAATGCAGAAAGCCAATCCTCTCAAGAGAGATTTCCTCTTAGGAAAACCAAGGAAGTGACACAGAAAAGCATTGATAAACACAGATTGCAATCAAACATTTGGGGCAGATGTCAATATTGATGCCCTTGTACCAACTTTGCTAGACCAGAACTCAATTTTTAAAAATTTATGCTATATCAGGATGTTAAAATTATCCTCATTCTGGATTTCCAAATATTTTTTTGTTCAGCTATGTTTATTTTTATGGCTTCAGAAAAGTTCACAACACATTAAAATACAGTTTTGTTTTGTTTGTTTGTTTTAAAAATGGAAATGAATGGAATTGAATATATAAAATTCTTAAAACACCAGAAACTAAATATGGAAACTCCAAATGTCTTCAGTAATACAAAAATTAAACAAAAATTAAACAAAGTTACAAAAATCAAAAATTGTCTACAATATAATTCTGACCTCAAACAGCAGTTCAGAACAGAACTGACTCCAGCCACTTAAAGTGAGGTAAACCTGGATTCCATGATATTCATCTCAGATTCAGAACATGACTTCCATATGTCACAAATATCACAGTTTGAGTAGGTCTCTGTAGTCTTTTACATTTCACCTCAACGTTAGAGAACCACCAACAGCTGATACAGTTTTGAGACTGATACAAATTTTGACTTCTGTAGTCCCTCCTATCATATGCTTTCAACCTTCTGTTTGTGTTTTCTTTCAGTTGCCTGTTACACACAACCTATATTAGTTGAGGTGATGTTGAAACACTCACAGCTTCTGGATGTATAAGTTCTTTATTTTGAAAGAAATATATGTATGCATGAGTTCCCTTTTTTCCAGAATTTAAAAATAGAGGAATGAAGTAGAATGGAGGATGACAACAGAAACCACAATTTTGCTTTCTCTAGCTTCATATTTTCAGCTCTCAGTTCCTATCATAGCAGTGCAATATTTGTGCTGCTGATTTCATGGCAGCCTAATTGCATGGAGCATGCCTGATTCTATATTGCTTCTCCTCAATTATATTGAATCAAGATCACATCCACAATAGTGCATTCATCAAACCTTTTCAAAGATAAAATGGCAGGATCTTTTAAAAGCCAAATTTGTCATCATAACACTGAACACCTACGATGTGTTGATGATATCACAGCAAGTCCCTGAATTCAGACAAAAGGGTTGAATCTTAGAAAACCTAAATACCAGTTCAGCACTAATGCCAGTCCTAACATTTGCCAACTCAGAGAAAAGCTGTACCACCATTCTGTGAACAGGACTTGCAACAAGGCAAAATAGAAAATGAAATAGCTCTAAGTAGCTTCATTTCACAACATAAATCTTCTTGGAAGCTTTCTAAAGCACACAGCTGTAGTTCCTCTTTCTTAAATATTCAGTACTTGTAGAAAACTAGTGAAACCCTTTGCATATGCACATTATAAAAATACAGCTTTTCTGTTCTTACATCAGTCATAAAGAAATGGAAAATTATAAAGAAGCAGCAGAAGAAATCTATAGCTCCTGTGCTGGCAACACTTGAGCTCTGCATTTATATTTTTCCATTATAAAATAAATAGTGCTCAAAATAATCTCAGAACAATAGACATGTAGTGTCTGTCAGAAAGAATCATATAATGGAAATTTAAAAAAAATAGATAAAACCACCTATTGATTCAGTTTTTTTGGGGCTTATGACTTTCTCGAGTATAGCTGCAAAGGCTGTATTTGTACTGCCTGCCACTTTGGCCATTTTGGGTACTGTGGTAACAGCACTTTCTTCCTCTGGCAGCCTCTTCTCTAGTACCAAACTTAAGCTACTCATCTTCATTTTAAGAATCTTCCAATTGCCCTTTCCCATCCTGCCAGTCACCGCTTTCTTCCTGTCAAGAGCTCAACACCCATGTCAACCTGGCATATGATACCAGTAGCTGTTGCCAACTCCTAAAATTTGAAATGCTTTTTTTCCCCCCACCACGATTCCTCTCATACTTGGGAGAAATTTGTTCCTAGGGATTTTCTTTCCCAGGGTAAGTTCAAAAATCTCGGACAGTATTTGTGATTGTGCTGACCAGTACTCCTTGTGCTGCTGTGCTGCCATTAGCTGCACTGCCTTGTTGCCTTTGTTTAATGCTTAGATAGTAAAGTTCCCTGGAAGCAGGAAAAGTCTTTTTCCATTTATGCTGCATCTAATGCAGCATGTCTGAGAGCTCTCACAGTCTGAGTGCTCATCGAAGCCATGGCAATACAAATAAGTAACAACACTGCCAATAATCAAATTCACACACCACTTCCTTTGGTAATTTGATAATAGGTTCCGTGTCTCTGCTGATAATATTCCTCATTTTTCTGCTTTTTATATGTGTAAGGACTGCTTTGGCTTCAGAAGTGCATCTGGGATGTGTTGATTCTCATGTAAATTCCAAGCTATTTTGACACATACACTTAGCACACCCTAAAATAAGATGCAATATGCAAAGAGCGATGAGATTTCTATATCCACCAATAATCAACCAATGAAATTAATAATCAAGGCTGCCGATGTAACTGTAACTCTGTATCCTGCTTTTAGATAAAACGACACTCTAATGATCGAATACTTGGCTTTGGTAGAGGCCAGTCTTATTTAGAGGAAAGGTAGTTAATCACTATTTAGTTTTATCCCCTACAATCAATAGATTTTGCCAGATCTTCCTTATTATATGTCACCAGAATTATGCACTGAATAAAAAGGAGTTGGACTTTGATGATCCTTTTGTGTTCCTTCCAACTCAGAGCATTCTATAATTCTATGGAAACATTATCAGTTGTGTCACAGGCAGATCTGGGCTACTGTGGACATGATGTTTTAGTATTTTACATAGAAAACAAACCTACTGGGGCCCAGAATTCAAGCTCTAGAATTGTTTAAATAGCATGGAAATTTTGTGTACCTAATTTGAAATCCACAAGTAGGCCTGAGACAAAAAGCAGTGCGCTGCACAGCATTGGCAATGTTTCTAGAAAATACCTAGCCCAGTGGAACCACCTGGGAACAGTGGGCTTGAGCTACTCACCCCTAACCACATGAAAACCTTTAGCAGATGCAAACTGATTGCTGTGTTCTTCAGGTGACATGTTATGTTCCCTGACCAGGAAATCACCCTTTGTCTTGTGATCCATCACAAACATACAGTAATACTTTTCAACCTAAGGAGAAAAGATTCTAAGGAAAACCCATTTGGCACAAACTGGTGCTTTATTTCTGTAGCACAGTCACTCTGTTCATGAGGCAATTGTTTAATTAAATCGTGTAACACCACCACAGAAATAATATTTCACAGGCACCCACAGTTTGCTGCTTCTCACTTGTAGAATATAGTTTTGCAAATTTTAAAATTAATTTATTTTATGCTTATAACTTATGAGCAAAAACCATAAAAATGAAAAACTTATTTGATGGATAAACATTAGCTGTCACAGCAAGTACTAAGAAATGTTAGCCTTTGGTCAACAAATCTTTGTCAACAAAGAAATTTATATTATGGTAGACTAATGAAAAGAACCATCTCTCTATTCTCTTTCTATTCAGTCTCAGCTGTCAGTTTCTTTTAAATGTTTGGCTTTGGAATATGTTACAATAAAATAAATACCAAATTTTAGTTTGAAATATCATTCTTAGGGAAAAAAAAGAAACAAATCTGAAAGTAAAATGCTAACCAAAGTTAAACAATCAAATTTAAGGATGACTTTTCATTTTTGACTTGGGGAAAAAAGTTTGCATTAGCAAACTGATTCACACTTTCTTTCCCTGGTAACTTTAAACCTCTCCATTGTTCTGTTTCAGTTCTACTTGAAACAGTACTCTTCTCTCTTTATTTTTTCTGTTTGGACATCAGACTAAACCAGTGATCACTCAGTCAGCTTCCCTGAGGACATTCACTAGGTCTCCCCAACTACATCCCCTCCAGTTCACACATGTCAGACACAAATCCACATTACTTAAGCTCTGGACTTTTTTTCCACAACTTTGTCCACCTCAAATTCCTCTTAATGCTCTCTCATACTTCCAATACTTTCTCTTCAGTTTTACACTTTAATTGACCACAGGAGATGTGTGGGCATTGGCTCACTAAAATATGACTGTGCTGGGACCAGCAGACAGACTACAGTTGAAAAAGAAATCCTTTTTATTTTGAATTCCACTGCTCATCATCAAGTGTCCTTTCAGAAACTAGACAGAATGTCTGAGATGAAATTTTTTCAATTTTTCAAGTAAGAAATACTTAGTTCAGACGGTATCTTCAGAAACCTCACCTTCCAAAGAAGACATTTCCTTCCCAGCAGGGGACATTATCCAGTCCTTAGCTCCACTGAACCTCTTCACTGCTGCTGGTTGTCAGCTGGTTAGGTTTGCATTAAAAGAAGTTTCTACAGTGTACCAGTATCAGTGAAGTGATTCAATTTAACCTTGGCTCTTTGGGTAGCCCTTGTGGCATCATTCTAACCCATTTAATTCAAAATAATCAGAAAATGAGTGGAAGATTTTCTTGGGCCATTTTAGCCTTCACTTAACTACAGAGGAGTGACTGAAAATCTTCCTCTACTGCACTAACTCTGAATGTTGCAAAATGGGAGGAGGTGGCTAGCAGAAAGTAGGTTTAATTTTTAAATGTAATTCTCAAGAAAAGGAAAATAAACATTTTAGGAAAACAGTAAAATTTTTGAAATGTTGTATTCAAAACCAGTTGGTTTTAAACCTCTTTAGGCCATTTTCTCATTCAGCTCTGCCAGACATTTAGTACTGAGCTGATAGATTTGAGACTGCTTAGTTTGGTGCATCTTATGCATTTTCTAAAAGATACTTTGTAACTTAGCTCACCACAGGATAAAATAAGTTACTCTTTTGAATATTTTATGTATAATCTCTCACTATTCTGACACAAACTTTCAGCAGAATATATTGTACATTATATGAGACACAATACCCCTAGCTATGTTTCTACCAGTGGTAGAAAATAAAAAATAGAATAATATACATTCTATATCATTGTGAAAATGTCTAGAGGAAGACTTGAATGAACAAGAGGAAAAGTATCAGCAGTGCTTACAATCCTGAAAACAATGTATCTAAACACAGGTTTTTCTCTCTGCTTTTTAGTCTCCTAATCCTCCTTCCTAGTTTTGTTTGGCCAGATTGTTCCCTCACCTGCGCTTGTCACGGGAGAGAAATTGAAGTTTTATTATGGGGCTTTCTTTGATTAGCTGTGCTAACTCGTGAGTCTGAGCACAATCATTGATGAATTTAAGAGGAAATATTCCTTGTCATAACCAGCATGCTGGCTGATTTTCACACTAGATTGAACACTGCTTAAATTTGGCCTCCCCCCACTTACATCTGAATGTTCACATTATTTGTGGTATAACTTATAGCAAAACAAATAGATACCAGGATAACAAGCATGAATCTTAATATTTAAATTTTTTTCGAAAAAACCTCAAAAGACAACCCCAAACCAAACCCTTCCTAAGCAGGAAAAAAAAAAATCTAGAATAAATAAATGAATGAATGAACCAATTCAGCCTAAGAGAAAACTAATATAAGTTAGCTGAGAATTTCAAACACTTATGTTAGAATAAAATAGCATGGCTTTACTAATCTCACTTTGTACCAGTAACTCGTTACTTCACTTGTACTAGCAGCAGCTTTAGAAAATACTTAATAAAAGCCTATCCAAAAGTTATGCTGTGGAAAGAACCAGTTTTTAATCTTACCTTGCCATGGGTCCATCAACTATTTTTCCTACTTCAAAACATTTTTCCTAAGTTTATGGGAAGGAATTAGTCACCTTTCTTTGTTGCCACTATATAGAAATGTCAGTTACAGCTGCATGCCTTACCATCAATGCATTAATAACTCATGCTTGTGTATTTTTACAGTATATATTACCATTTTATAATGAAATGTTAAATATTTTACTGGTATTTGTATTTTACTGTGATTTGTACAGAAGATTGAGCACTTGAAGTGTTTCTATTCACTAGAATATTTTATTTAAATGAATTTTTAAAATCACCCATTGCTTAAAAACAGTATTGGTATTTTTTATACTTATTGTCTTCCTTTCATTACTGTGACCAGCATTCAGTCTGTAATAATGTAATATCCTGGATAGCGTAGGACTTTAATCTACCTTTTATTTTGTAAATTAAGAACAGGTTCCAGACCTCTCTTTGCTGGAAATCATCTCCATTCTAACTATCATCAGTTGGTGAACTTCTCCCTTACAGAATAACCACTTTGATAGTCATTTCTCCACAATAGTATAATTGCATTCTTTTCTCCAGTCCATTCTGCTACATCTGCTCTTATTTGGATATCTTAAATTCTACCCACTACCCATTATTACAACCGAAAAAAAAGAGAAAAATGATACACACAAGAAAGTCTTATGGAATCACTTCCCTTGACATGTGTGAAGTTTTAAAATCTGAAATTAGCTGATAACTGAAATGATACTGTTGTACTTGACACTACACAGAACATAGGATGCTTGTTTCCATGCTCATAGCTAAAATATGGAGTGTGCCTCCTTGGCTCCTCTTACTGCCAACACAGCTACAATCACCCATCAGGCAGGCTTTCAGCACTTAGAAACTGAAAAGGCCAGAAGCCATGCAAACGTATATTGCAAATGCCATGCTTTGGTATTAGCAAAACTCAAGATCTACTTACAATTTTCCCCCTCTAATTGTTCAATGTACTTGTTATTATATATGATTTTTGTTTATTGTTTGAATTTCTTGCAACTTGGGTAATGAAAATTAATAAAGCATTGCCCTTGCAAATTCTTTGCAGCCAACATTAGGATTTCATCAATAAAATGTGATTAAGAACAAGAGTATTTAGTGGTCCAAACAACCCAATGACAGTATTTTTGTTAATTTTTCCTTACACTTGCCTTTTTGTGAAATCCTCTTCTAATAATACTATCAACATTTGTCCTAATATAAACATATTTTTATAAACCAATCTTAACATTAAAAATGATCAAATTTATTCTAAGACTTTCATTAGACAATATGTGCTCATATTTTGTACAAACGTGCAGTTTCTTCTCACTGTCAGCATCCTCTGCCAGCACTGGTATTTCCCACAGAGAAGACCAATTAATGTCCACTGTCATTTCAGTTATTGTATTGTACAACCACTTAATCATGTTCCAGCCCAGGGATTCTCTATAATTTCTTCTCACCCTCCCCTTCCATGGTAGTTAACTCTGATGAAATTCTCATTTAGTGTTGAAAAGAGGACTTAAGAAATTGTAGCCTAAATCCAGTACTCTCAGCATAAGATCTCACACAATACTCATCACTACATTGTCTAATCCAGTTCTGGGTCAAAGTGCTGCCAGATTTTTATTGCACTTTTATTTTAAAAGCGCAATTTTTATTAGATTTTGTAGATCAAATCCAATCACAAATTCATCCAATACTATTCTCAAAGGCAAAACTCTATGTAAGAGTACAGATGTGGTTTTGAAGATGTGCTCATATTTCATAGGAGAAGCAGAGGCAATACTTTAAAAACAGATGCAAAATCAAGAGATAGTGTTCATTCAAATCTATGATTTAAAGTGAAATCCTGTCATCTGACTTCAAAAGCCAGAAGACTTGGCAGTTACCAAGGTGGATGTTTGGGTAATTGTGGTGCAGGTTATAGAGATTCCAGAGATTTACACCAAAGCATGGACACACGATGTGCAGTCAGATTGGTGTGAAAAAATACATTGGTTTTCTGTTGTTAAGACTGATAACAAGCCTTTCTTTTGACACTACTTGTAAAATACCTTCTAGAGAAGTTCCTCAGATAACATATTTTAACAATTCAATCTGAAGCTATAAAGACATGGTTTTTGAAACATCCATACTGAGATAAAATCTATAGGTTTTTTTCTTTCCCCCGGGCAAATGGTCCTGCATACTGCTGTTACTTTGATCTGCTGCTGACTACAAGATACAAAACATTATTGTTGGTTCCAGATTAACTAACCTGGAACAGATTACCAATTGTTTAGTGCTGACATGCAACTAAACCAGCACCATCTGTGTTAAAAACCTACTTTATAGATGTAATAATAAAGATTGATAATAGAAATGATAACATAAAAAAATATCTAGTAAGAAAAACTGTAGGTCATGTCTGAGAAACAAATTATTCATCGATCATGTCCACTTTCTGAAAGATCCAGTTTTGCATTATCTGAGTTCTGAAATAATACTTCCTTTATATTTCCCCAATTGTTTGTATCTTGATTTGAAAGTGTCCTGGTGATAGATATTGAGAAACAAACTCCTCAGTCAGGAAACCCCTCAGAAGCAGCAGAAAAAAAGATAGCACTTTTGTGGGATCATTGTACCTGAAAAGAATGGATTGGTATCCAATGATGGCAGAGCTAAGGGATTCTCTGCATATCCTGACTTCCAAAAGTTCGTTTTTATATCACAAAATAACTTCATAGAGAAGCTGGATTTTTTTGTACTTAACTTCCACTCAAGGACTAGAAAGAAATGGGCGCTATGTCCCAGCACTGTTGGCTGTTTCAGAAGGGATGAGCTGCTTTCTGTGATTGCTGCCTCTGTAAAAGCTACAGAAGTTGTTCACAGAACCAGATTGAAGCAGATGAATTATGAGTAGACATATGTAAAATAGGACCTGAAGTTAGAGAGCCACCCTAAATAACTGGCCTGACATAACACAGAAAATCTGAGAAGCAGAGCCAAAATCTAGAGTCACTGCTCTCTACCAACTACATTGTAACTGCACATACTACCACTCCAAAGACAAAATCAAAATAGCTCAAGTTTAAGACATGTAATGATTGCCATTGTGATGGAATTATCAAATCAAAGATGGTCATAAGTTCCTTATCATATAAACTTCTGAAAAGAGAGCTCACTAATATATTCCATGTATATTTTGGGAATTATTCTTAGGGTTTTTTTTAATAATATATAACCTCAAAAAATATCACATCAGTATAAAGCAGTTCTGGAAGTTGCAAGTGACTTTAAATACATGGTTAACAAATCAATAAAAAATAATACAAACTACTCTTGTGAGCTTTATTTTTAACCCTTTGCTTATTCTTTTTGTTTCATAATCCAAGCATTAAAAAGTAAAATAAATTGATCAAAAATGTGGCTTGCTGCAGAAGAATACATATATGAACAAATACATTTATGCAATACTACTGCGCTAAACTTGCAAGTCTGTGGGACTGCACAAAAAGGGATTTTGTCCATTTCCCAAAGGCTTAGCAGGTAATGCGCTGCAGTGAGATTTCCTGTTATGCACATTTAATTGTTTATATCAATACTTTTTCTGGAAGTGTGAAGTATAACAAACAAGCCAAACTGAACTACATTTACCAAATGAAGCTACATTTGCCAAAAGAAACCCCCCTACATTTTGTCCTTCCATTGCACTTGTTTGTATATCCATTAATTGACAGATTCAATAATTTGAGATTGTGCTTCCACTTATTAGTGAGAAATAGTCCAGTTGAACAGCATAATTACTTACATCTGTCACTTCTGAAGTAATATTTAGTGCTTTAGACATAGCTAAATTTTGTGTTTCCTAGCAGTTGGATTTATAGCAACCTATCTCTGTCATCAAAGGATGGAGATAACTAAATCTACATAATCTATAATCATTATTTTTTCAACAGTTATTTGCAAAGTTGATGCAGAATTTCTGCCCAAATGTCTATAACTATGTCATGGATATAATTATTAATTTTTCTCAATATACAAAAAAAGGTCTTGGAATGTAGGTCAAACCAAGGAGTCTCACTATTTAGGAAAACACATCCCCACCTTCCCCCCAAACCCCATGATGATATTATCATTTTATTTCCTATAGTGGTCTTTTCTTTATGTTTTATTTAAAATGTTAATGGAGTGTATCTGCAATTCAGATAATTTATCCTTAAATCACTGTTCTCCAGAATAATGCACTGTGAGCGCTGTAATACACAGGCAAGTCCTCTTAAAGAACATGCATCAATTCTCTTCCCTTATGAAGCGCACTGCAAATGCCCTCTAACAGGGCACAGCAGCATTACATAAATCATCTTATATGAAAAATTAACATGACATCAAATATTTATAAATATTAATGTGTATGTTAATATAACCAAAGCTGTAACAAACAATCATAACCTTGCCAAGTTTCTTAGGACAGGCGCCGCTGATAATGATATCCATTATCTCTGGGGGAACGTGCAATTATGAAAGTATACATGGGATGCTATATTGTTATCTGCTTTTAAGTCCCTCCATTAAACACTCCACCTCACACTGGATGTTAACCCTCCCCTTAGCTCTTTGTCAGGTACTATTTTCTGTGTGTTTACACATCCATGTGAATGAAAGATGAACAATTCTTAAACGTATACGATTTCTTTACTTCATTAACACATGCATCTAATTTCATATCACACATTCCTTTGCTCCATGGCAATTACACTTTATAATGTCTGATATGCGCCTAGCTACCTGTCTGTCTTTCCATTTATCCCTCTGTCCTGTGCATAGCATAGCTCTCACAGGAATTTGCAAACTCCTTTGGTTTATCTTTTACCATCCTGCATTTATGCTACTATGATTAAAGATCTGCCAGTATTTCCAGTGGAAATTTTAATTTTTCTGGCTTAAAAATAATTCCATAAAAATTAGATTCACACCTAAACATAAAAAAAAAAGTAGAATACATTTCATTGTAATCAAATTTGATCAGTTGCTAGGAATATCAAGTGCTTTTTATTATCTTTGCTTATCTACCATTGTAGTGACAGGAAGTAAAATTTTGAGCCAACACCACAAAATTAACCATGTTTCTCCAAGAGACGAGACTGAAGGTTTTGCAGCTGTGCTTAGCACATGTGAAAAAGAGATGATGTCCCAGAAAAATTCTTTCATGTTTTAAGATTCACAGCCGAGGGTAAGCGATGCTGATTACCATTTACAATGAAGTCTTCACCTGAACTGAACAATGACTTGTGCCTCTTTTTTAATATATGGATTCAAATACATATGAAGAATTCTTCCTATTACTTACTTCTCAAAGATCATAAAAAATACAGATTCAGTAAAACAGTCACTGGAATACTATACACTGTAAATATCCTTTATCATACCAGACAAAATCAAAATAAGCATCTTCACATAATAATATTCTCTTCCTTACAATTATTTCCAGTACTATTATCAAGTGTTAATATAGCAAAGCCCATTTTAGAATTGTTTGAGAAAACAGGCTTTTAAAAACAGGCTTAACAGCTAGAATATTACTATCTTTATTTCACGGAGGAACCAATCAAGGTACAGAGTAGGCAAAAGACTCACGCAAACTGGGGGACAAAGGGTGCCTAGCTCAGCCAGGCAGCCGCTGGAAGCTGGACTGCAGTGGGACCATGTCCAGTGCTGCTGTCACACAAACCCAGTGTCCTCCCAGAGTGGTCACTTTTAAAGGCTCATCTAGGAAATGCACATAACTTGTGCATGATAGTTGAATATCAGTCTAATGATTCAGCTTAGACTAGCAATATTTTTAAAATCTGGAAACATTTGGGTTTGAGTCATTCACCAAGGAGAGAGTCAGCAGCTCCTAAGGGAGGAAGTGAAAGTTGCTCGCTTTATAAAAACTACCTTGGTTTGGTGGTTCTTAAAGTTTAAGTAGTTCAGTAGTTCAGTCACTTAAAGTATGCTCTCAGTTACACATTGGTCATTCTGAAATGCAAAAAAAAAATCACAAAAAGAAAACCAAGAAGGACTTTATTATTTTTTGTGAGGAAGCAAAATAAAATAAAAATACACAGATTTTAATGAAAACATGGCCTGGGGAATTTTGCCATTTTAAAATAAGAATTTAGACTGTT
Organism: Geospiza fortis; assembly: GCF_000277835.1. Taxonomy (NCBI): domain Eukaryota; kingdom Metazoa; phylum Chordata; class Aves; order Passeriformes; family Thraupidae; genus Geospiza; species Geospiza fortis. The sequence continues at coordinate 19,701,144 of NW_005054297.1, forward strand.
CTAATGATTATTTTCAGTTCCCTTTTTTATCAGATTGCCCACTTCGAAATAGGCAAAACAATCCTTTCTATTATTATTTGAAACCAGGCAAAACCAAAACACGAGCCTGAATTTAGGAAAAAATTACAAAGGACAAACTTTTTTTTTTCAGGGGATTTGTATCTTTAAATTTGTTTACCAGTTCCTAAATGACAGAGTAGTAATAATCCTAAACTAATCCTAGGAGATTTAGGTAAGTTTCTCTCTCTGTCCTTCCCCACTTCTTCCATTTATTTTCTTAGTTTTTAAGGGAATGGAGGGAATTTAAGGGAATAAGCTCAGGATTTAAAGATTTTGGTTCAGTTACAGATCCCTAGAAAAATTAGAGGTTTTTCCTCAGAATTTTATGGATAAATGGGATTGTTATTGGTTTTAGCAATATAAAAGCTCATTTACTTTTTATTTATAGGAATACTTCACATCCATGCCATTTGAAGTTTTTATTAACCATTAAAGTTTAAGGTATAATTATGTAAACATAAGCAAACTTTTTTTATAAGATCATTATTCATACACCTTATGTTTTTTAAGATTACAGATAAGAAAAACAATGCAATGCACATCTCAGATTAATTGTATTATAGACATCAACATCCTTTCAGCACATTGTGAATAAAATTATTTTTCAAATAAAAAAGAAGGCTAAAAATACCAGTCATTATTCTATGTATCAAATGTAAATCATTACATAAATCAAAGCATACAGCAGCATAGGCACCAAAAGCATCTCATTGTTTTCATCTTTGTCTTCTGCTAATAGTTGAGTCTGCCAGATGTATTTGCCTTTCTGATATTACTAATTTTTTGTTATAACCATGCAGTCATATATTTATAATCATTTGTCTTTGTAAAATGGGTGTCATTAGTGTATCTGTAAGTTAGATGCAAGAGATTCAAATTTCAGAGCCTATGTTATCTCTCAGGATCAGAAAACAACTTTCCCAGAGTGTGACATACAGCCCCTTTCTCACACAACGATGCCCATCTGAACAGAACTTTATGTATTTGCAGTTTTAAATCTCTACTTATAAAAAGTCAATACTTGTCAAGAACTAATATCACTCTTGACTGAGGTTAGAAATCAACACTGAAGTTTCCCTATCACATAAAATCATCAGTACAGCTTTTCTTAAAACTGACTTCTGTAGTTCCAGCCTTTATTTCAGAATACTGAAAATGGAGAGTCAAAACTCTTTGGTGATTTACATACAGTATACCTAATTCCCACAGTAAAACAAGAGAACTTGGACTTGGTAGCTCCCACATGTTCCTTAGTTTTGTGAAAGGCTAACATCTAGTTGAAATTATTTGCTTGGTATCATAACAAAACTTAAAATTGCATTAGATTCTTTCTTTTAATCAAGCCTCTTTTAATGCCAGAGTCCTACATAATAATTTCCAAATGAAGAAATACCATATTCCTGTACTCTAGATACAAGTTCATTAATGCAGACATTTTACATAAAGAAATCCTACTTTTACATAATATATACCTCCTATATTCCTGTATTAATACGACCATGTGGAAATACACATGCTTTATCCAATTGAACTGATAATATTCAAAGTTCTTAGGTAAAAAGACTGACTGGAAAAATATCATTTAAAGAATAGAGATTAATTAAAAATTGCAAATTACTTTTAAAAAAAGGTTTGATCTTACTGATGCAGTGATGATTTTAAAATTTCTTATTAATTTCCCTCTAAATAAAACTGTGATATTTAAAAAATATCCTGTATACAATTTATACATTTTTTAAAAAGAAAAGCTATAAAAGTGATAGCTAAAGATACACATATTATCTGATCTGTCTGCAATCTCTTTTCATTGTTGTATTGGAAAGACTGAAGCAATTTTTCATACAAGTGTGCACCATGAAAAAAATACTGGAGGTTCCTTCTGAATGAAGAAGACCTCTATTAGTCTTAGAAGACCCTTCAGAAAATTGTATGAACCTATGGGCTGAAAAAGGAGAATAATTCTAGAATAATATCCTATTCTAATGTGGACACTGTGGTACTTGCATTACTAATTTAGGTATGACAAGAACACAGGTTATTTGAAGCACAAGGAGAAATCTGGATCTTGTGCCATAGTGGACTGTGCTCAAAAATCAGCTAAAACTGGGCTCAGGAGTGAATCAGGGATCTAATGCTGATGAAAACTAAGCATGTTACCAAGGTGACATACTTCAGCTTGGTGGCACAGCTGTACCATTATTGAAATATCCTAATTCAAACTACCTATGGTGTGCTGTTGCTCAAAAGACAATCAGCTTTCTCCACCTGACAGACACTAAGTTGGTGTAATTGCTACCAGAAACAACACAATGGGCAGAAAAGGATGTGTGTTTTGCATAGTAAGGAATTAAGATAAGGATGTAAAAAGAATTATGAAATATAATAACATTTTTTATGCCTTCCTCATATTATAAACATTTTACCTCTATATAACTACATTCCTAATTGTAAAGGCTAATATTTTACTTCTATATAACTACATTCCTAATTGTAAAATAATACTTATGAAGTTCTTAGTGCCAAGGAACCAGCTTCAAGAGGGAGTGTGTTTTCAGAGAGGCACTAAGGCCTTAGTCATAGGGATTACCCAAAGAAAGGGAGATCAGCAGTTTATCATCTGTAAGGCAGAAGATTTATTCCTGAAGAGCTGGGAAGCTGGACACAGGCACTGGGACACTTCAGTTACAAATAAGAGAGCCAGGGGCTGTACTCCAGCTGATTAACATACAGTATACCAATCTCTACTCTCTTGCTTAGAGTAGTGTTTTTAAATTTCATCTGTTGCATTCCATTAACACAAGAACTTTGTTACCCATAAATATATGGTTGTCTCTACTTAACCAGGTTAAATACTAGGTTTGTACACTCAAGGAAATAGCAATCAGACAAATGAGATGAGCTAGAACTCACATTTGTTTCTTCCTCGACAATTCCAGTTTCCCTCTTATTTTTTGGCAGTATTGACTTAAAATATTTCAGGCCCCAGACTTACTAAGGTAACATCTAGTATCATTCAGAACATGACAGTGGTTGGGGTTAACATACATTACAATTCATTTTGTGAATAAGAACCTCTCTCAAGGCATCCAGAATGAATCTCTTCAGTCACATTCTTGCCTAGATGTGATCAAATGATTTGCTGACCATTTTTTTGTTGTAAAGCCAGCATATAGTAGAAACAGTGAAGAGAGAAATACTGAGAAATTATTTTGAGGCAGTATTCATGAAGTTAACATGGTTTTAATTAAAAATGGATTAAAATTAACAAAGTGTTTCATTTTGGCTTGATTCATTTGTGGTATGAGTTATATATTTACCTCCACAACAGGACTAAGATTTTTCAGCAGATTGGAACAGAATGAAAAGGATACAGAATACCCAAATTTATCTGAGTCTCACTTCATCAATGTTAATGACATTTCACTTCTTTCCTTTAGATATGGATTTGTCTTTTGCAATTTAGATTAATTTTAGCACTTGAAGATATATAAAAAATATTTTCATTTGGAAAGTATTTATCACAGCTGTTGCTGACTCAACCCAGGGAAGGGCACTACCCTTCCTCCTGCAGCAGAGATGGTGCTTCAGGAACAGTAAATTATCCTGCTGAGATGATGAGTTTCTGTACAGAAGTCTCCATCAGCCAGCCAAAGCAGCTAGCTAGAGTCCAGATAGGAAAGTAAACAGAAGTATTGGAAAAAAAAAAAGAGAAGAAACTAGATTGGATCTAAAAAGCAATATTAATAATGCATAAGAGGGAAAACACACACAGGGAAATTTCTTCAGAGCCCAGCTATATTGCCTAGTGACAGACTGATTGTTACCAATACAGCAGGATTTCTCTCATGCTCCAGAAAGGTCATGGTTTAAGTTTTCACTGCAATATGAAGTAGGACTATGTCCATATTTCCCCATATGAGCCAATAATAGCAACACTAGGAACACGGAGGGGGTGCAGCAAAACCAAAGGCAAATTCAACTGTAGTGGAGGGAAAAAAAAAAAGGTACAGGCTAGGACTTGGGTGAAACTGGAAATGCAATTCCTGGAAAACTTGGGAATCTCTGAAGTGCAGGGTTGTCAAAGACTCTTTAACCACAAACAAGCTCTCTTAGGCTGTATACAAAAATCATGTACTCAGAGAAGCATAACTAGAATGTAGGGTTTTAAAATTGCTAGAGTAGCTCTATATGTGCAACAGTTTTGGGGAAGGAGTGAGGCTAGCACTCAAATTTCAGCCTTAGAGGATCACACTCAGCCCTGTTCTTAGGCTCACTATACACTGCCTGCACCTTTACGCAAAGATTATTTAAACATCACTTCAAAATTAGTACTTGCCTCCTTTACAGCCTTCTTCTGCAGTATTAATTACTTCATGAGTTTCAAGAACCATCTGTGATTTGAAGCATTAACACACTGTAACTATGGTCATTTTTACTGCTGTACACACACCAAAATGCAAGAATGCTTTTATCACTTTTCTGGGACATTCATAATCCCTCTGTCTGGCTGTGGAGTATCACACAGAAAATAAAAAGATAAAATGGTATATGGGGAAGCTACACTTAAAGCTTCATTTGTGCAGTCTTGGGAATTAATTAAACCAATAATGCTCTCTATGCCCTTTTTTCCCCCTCCCAACCACAGACTAGGGGAAGAAAAAGAGTTCTGAAAGTTTTGCAGCTCTCAAAACTAATGAAAACACTGTTCTCAGCAGACCTGTAATGCATCAGGAGTATAGTGTTCAATCTCCAAGCAATTTCTCAGTGTCTTGGAGTATAAACTTGATCAGGAGATGAATAATTCTTTAGATGCTGAAATCTTTTGGGACTACATTGAGCCTTAAGAATTAAAAATAATTCTTCTGGTGGATGTCCAGAAACAATTTGGATCCTGATTCAGTATTGTCTTTATGCATATCACAGCACAAAAGTACTCATTTTTATTACAAAGCAATAAATGGCACCCTTTCCCTAATGACCCTGACAAGTAATTTGCTATAGATTTACACTGGAGATCCCTGGATGAAGTTCTTTTGCAACCAGCATAATGATATACAAACAGAGAAACTCAACATTTCTTTCTGCTACAGATCAGCTGCTGGAGTTGTGCGTAGAGCACTGGTGATATTTCTCTATGGTTCCATCAGATTGAGCAGTGCTGCAGAGGTCAGCTTGGAGCATCACAGTGACCAAGTACAAGTTCATCTTAGCCAAGGTCACACAAAACTGTCCCTGCATTGAGAGCTGTTTTGTCCTCCTTGTTTATGAATGCTGATCTATCCATACTAATGGATTTAACGCGTAGGGGGGCTGGGCAAAGAATGAGAGCGGCTATTTCTCAGCTTCCATTCTTCATTAATATCGTCTGCAGCTACAGCACACTGCCACACTACACACTCAGAACTTACAGGACTTAAAGGGTGCAGTGCTTAACAGGCACCTGCATTTATTTTGAGAACCAAACACCCTCTGCAATGTGTTACTGCACACAGATAGCAGCGGTGGCATTATATGTTAACAAAGAACTTATTTCAGTAACATCTCTTCAGACTCTGTCATCTCAAAGTGACAACATAAGGACAGATGTTTACTACTTGAAAATGGGTTTATTTTAAAAAAATAGTGGTATATTTAGAACAAAAAGAAAATATGTTCAGATATCAATAATGCAGTCCCTAGGCTTAAAAAGCTTCCAGTTTGTTACCTAAGTGCTGCAGAATCCTGAGTCCCACAAGAAGGCCCATATAAGAAGCAGAAATATATAGATCCGTCAGGTAAATCTGTGCAGATAAACATCTCAGACTGCATACTTATTTTTATAAATCAGAGGAATCTTTGCATATGCAGTGCTCTGCATTCCTGTCACTACAGCTAGGTAATTGAATTTACTAGCCAAACCCCTAGAATGTTCTTACAGAAATTCCCAAAGCAGAAGTGGTAGTTCATCATTTAATTCCCAGTGTAAATCCATATAAATTATGTGTTTCAATGTTAGATGTACTTTCAGGGAAAAAAAAAAAGCCAAAAACTCCTCAGACCCAAATAACTTTCCCTTGAATATTTATTAATTAAAAAAGAAAAAAAGCAGGGATTTCATATGCCTGAATAACTCTACATCAACAGAGAATAAACTCTTAATCCTAGTAACTGCATATAGGCAAGTGGGAGGAGAAGAGCACTCTAGGGATGAGAGAAGTGCTGTAAAAAAAAAAAAGGAGAACAATATAAAGCTATATTAATTAAAAAAAAAATAAAGAAAAGCCATTTGATGAGATGGTTGTTTTGGAAGCCACATGTTATCTGAATGGAAACACACAGAGAGCAACCTGACAATGCCTGAAAAATAGATTCTATTAACAGAGAAATGTAATATAATATATAAAAAAAGAAATTGTCATATCAAACTAATTGCAGTACTCAGTATTATAGAAGTGGTTCTGGATCCTTTACTAAAGGATCCAGAAGTTGTTTAGTCCTTTACAAAACCAAATTATTTTGTTTCTGAGAAAAATTAAGACAAGATTGAATGTTTAATTTTGGATAGTAAAAAGGTTTCTAAAAGGCAGTTAGAAAATTAATAAATAAAATTCAGTTTGGTGTAACGTGATTTTAATAAATAATGGTGCAATAGTTTTCCTTTGTTAGAGTATAGCCATTAAAAAATTAATTTATGTTTACTTTGTTCTCATTATGCTAAAATTTTCTATTAACCTACTAAAATTTTGGGCCTTTCTCCAGTTTGTTGTGTAATTTTCTTATTTTAATTTCATCTGTTATCTGAACACACACAGAGGTATATTCAAATTTTTACTTGTTTCACTGTTGCCTGTTGACAACAAATATTTCTATTTAACTCATGTTGAGTATGCGCAGTATTAAATATTTGTATATTAGGTGGCCTAAAATGTCGATAAAGTCTAGAAAGTTTGGTCAAATTTTAACAGCTTCATGCATCTTATTGCAAAATATATAAAATTGGAAAAAATATGAAAAAAAAGGAACAGCTTTTAATTCCATATACAACCTTACCACACATGTGTGGAAAATAAACATTTCATATGAATTGCATTTCAGTGCTTTGCAAACTACAGTAATATATGCTTTTCATTATTTTACTAAAATTAAAGAATGAGCTTACAGAAGTATCTTTAAAATTTCATATTGTTTAAGCTTGTTTGGGCATGGCAAATCATTTCAGCATGATGAATGCCTATGCAGCAATCAGAGATACTTATAGATCCTGCAACACTTAAATTCAGAGCTAAGAGAAACAAACACTTCCATTTTTATGTAAGCCATTATTAGAATTTATTTTGGAGAAGTCTGACATACTATGTCCTATTGCTTTAATATAAGCTATGTATTAGAATAGATGTTTTTCTCCATGTTACATGGTATTTGCAGCAGCAAAAGCAGTTGCATAACATTGTAAAAGCACAAAGAGGTACAGCACATATGCCACTGTGGGGAAGGTGAAAGGATTTTTGACCTACAGTCAGACAATCTAAAGAAAAATTACTACGATAAAAGACCTTGGGAAATCCCACTAGAAATATCTACACATGTCTTTTGTGAAACAGTTTTAAAGCAAGTTTCTATTTTTACTCGAGAGCCACATAAAGAATTTTGAGTTTTTGAATTTTCCTCTGTGGCAATTAGCCATTAGCCCAGCTTTCCATCAGGACAAGCACATTGATTTCTCTGGATACTGAACCTTGGCACAGAGATGGCTCAGGAGCGACAGATACACGGCATTCATCACCAAGGATGGGCAGCTCACCACCAAAGTGAAGGCAATTTGATTACCTATTACAAATGCTGGGATTTCAGACAGCACTTCAGAGTTATAACTTATTATCCTTTCCTTCTTCTCATTTGTTAAAACAGCTCTTTGCAATTCATATTGAAAGAAAAAAAAAACACTCCCAAGTGATATTTCACTGGAATAATTCTTCATGCTTTTAGATTACACTACAGATTGGAAAGTTGCTCCAGGTTTGGTCATCATCTCAGACTGTAGCAGGCTTTCTGAGCTGGTCTCCAGGAGACACTTCCTTTTCATTCACTTCTGACTGATAAATTGATGGGATTTTTTCTGTTTCAAATATATATAAATATCTCAATTTTAAATTAAGCTCTTTCTGTATTTACTAGAGGTAAACTTAACCTTATTTTCATAGGTTTCCCTAAAGCTGCTTTTAGGTTTCCCAGAAATGCTGAAGTATCCTATCTATAGTGTACTTTGTTCTAATGTATTTGTCTATTTGGTGGTGGTCTATTTGTGTGTGAAAAACAGTTTTAAAACTAGCAGTTCTCTGCTACACAGAAATAAAATATTACTTATTCCAAATACATATTATGTATTACATATAATACACTTTAAGTTTCTTTGTTTTTAATGGAGAAAAAGTATGAAAAACTTAAAGGGGAAAAAAAAGGTAATGCTTTTCATTTCTTTTTCAGTAAGCCTTAATGCTAAACTAATCATCAGGGAGCCAAACAGAAAAAATTTCTTTCATCTTGGTGTCAGCAATAAACAATCAATGGTATCCTTTCTTTTTGGTAGACAAGCACTTAAAATAGGAGTGGACAGCTCCTCTCACTTAATAAAAGACTTATTTATCTAATGGTGGGAGAACAATCTCATTTATACATTTGCTTTTCTCTTTTAGCAAACATTCTTTGCTGAGAACATATCTCAAGGTAAAATAAAATGTGGAACTTCCTACGGGATACATCTAATTTGAATGTTGTTGGAATGCCACCTTGATATTTTATTACAGGCACACTATCTCTTATTTATCTCTTATATCTCACCTAGAGGTGAGAACTGTCTCTTTCTTGTGCCATCCTCAGTGACTGTCCTTACACATTCGTGTGTTACATGACAGAGATGACTCCTCTGTAGCACCTGAGTTGTACAAGGAAAAGGTATTCAAATGGTGGCTCTGTTCTCTGTGGTCAGCCAAAGGATGAGTTGTATCTGCATGATTTTCTCATTTCAGGGAAAAAGAGCCAGCAAATATATACAGTGAAAAACTCTACAAATTGAAAAAATAAAATCTGCTATCCACTATACAAATTTTTTCTCTTGAAAATGTCCTCTGTGCTGCTAGAATTGAGAATGATACTTCATGTACATGCTGCTATCTCACTACTGAGTCAAATTTCTCACAAAGGTCTGTCTATCGCTTTCAAGTACAAATTCTTAAGCAATAAGGTCAAAGCACAAACCAAAGTTTATTTGCCCATTATTTTCAATAAAACTTGAATCTGTGCAAGAAACTGCAGAAAATTTGCAGCTATACTAGTGAAGGAATTTTCTTCCTTTACTTTAAAACCAAAGTAAAGGAATTGTAAGGTTTTTCTCCTGTAAGTTAATATAAAAACTCAGAAAACATGATCCTTAATGTTGTATCTTACTGTAAAATGTAGGCATTTAGAGGATCTTTGTTAAGCATTACGATGGTACAAAACCAGCTAAAATACAGCTTTTGCAGTCAGCATACCTGAAATACACAACTCTAGACAAATACATCCTGCACACTACTTTCACCCTCTCTTGCATTTCCCCCAGAAAATTCCATAGAGGAAGATAAATGGATGCATTCTATCCATGTATTTAAATTTGGACAATACTGATCTTTTAAATTAAAAATTTGAAGCATATAAAGAAGCATCAATGCAAAATTCTTTTCATCATTAAGTATAACTATTCAGAATATTGCAGATTTGTAAATAATTAATCCTTTGATCTTGTTCATTGGCTTTTTATCTGACTCATGCTGAAGCTGTCAACTGTTACACATCTAAGAAAATATCATCATATGCATTCACTAGAATAACAGGACAGACTGAAATGAGTAGTTTTAGATAATTTAATTAGGTTATAGGGTTTTTAATATAATTCGGTAAGTATGTGAACTTTTAACTTGTGTTAACTCAATTTCCTCATGCTTTCATTTACCATTTGTTGAGGACATTACAGTGATTAGCCAAAGCCCTTCCAGCTCTTAATGTTCTCAATAAATTCTGGTTTAAATTGACTGTCACTTTCTTACTATAATGAAGTAGGTATTTGACATCTCAGAAGAAACATGACTACTGCCTATTACATTTTCTTGAAGCATATTTTTCTAGTTCCACAAAATCAACAGAAGCATAGTTACACTGAAGATTGTAATGAGTAGCAGAGCAGGTAGATGAGGTGGACAAATACATTCTCAGAGTCTCAAAATTTTGATTCTTTTGGGAAATTAAAATGATATGGCATGCCTTTTGTTTGACAAGCTATACAACATTATAATAATATTCAATTGTTTTGTTACCAAGCTATAAGCAATTTCTGAACTCCCTCAGAAAAACCAAAATATCCAGCTTGCTAGCAATAATTGTTCTGCAATACAACTGCACCAGCAGTGTTTTTCTGTTGGGTTCAAAGATTAGTGTGGACCAAGTGCCTTGAAAGCCGATCTGATGAACCGCAAAATGGCACACGAGAAATTCCGCAAATTTATGTATAAAAAATTCCAAAGCCTTTCCTGACTTTTTTGAATTTATTCAAGTTATTGTAAGATATATTTATTACTTA
>NW_005054297.1:19711809-19751243 GCF_000277835.1 Geospiza fortis
CCCTAAGTCTCTCATTTCCTTACAATACTATGTATTCACATCACAGATATGTATCTCAACAATATTTGTATTTTGCAATCGTGGCCCACAGAGCACTCAAAATGTGTAGGCAAACAGTAGTGTGCTAAACCAGCATTTTTTTGAGAACAAATTCTGCCTTCATATGAACACTGCATACTGGTGAGGTTTTTCCCACTATGAGTTTTCTTTCATTCTCTTTCGGCTTCCTCACTCTAGTCTTCTTTCTCCAGACTCTAGCACACCCTGAACTGGTTTTCTGCCTCATTTCAACACTTGTGGTTCCCTTAATTAATCTCTGATATATTTTTCAAGACCACTCCTTTTGAAAAGTGACAGTCTTCTTTCCTTCCTGGTAACTAGATCTTGCTAACGCCAACTTGAAATCTTCTAAAGCCTCTTGTTCTGGGTTCTCCATGGATTCAGATGAAGATCCCAGCTCTCCCCTGCAACAAATCCTTCCTCTACAGATTGTCTTAGCTTCTTTTGTACTGTGCTATTTATCAAGATATTAATGAAGCATCACAAAAATAGGAGCCTCCAGTGCCTATATTCACACTTGGTTTCTAGGATTCTATTGTTCTAAACCACTGACCTCAATGGGAAAACTTGAGTGTTAAGCACTTTTCAAATATCAGCACTACAACAAAAGAAGTTTCAATCTGGACTTAGAGCCTAAACTCAGGCTGCCTTTTTTTTTTAATTTTTCAGAACCCTGCCCTAGTTTTGCCTCATGGTAATTTCTCTTGAAAAAGTATTTTGACATCAGCAATTTCTCAATCACTCTTATACCATTATCCATTCCCCATTAAAAAATATAAGTTCCTATTCTCTCACAAAAAAATGTTTTTATATTCAATATTTTTATAGTTCCAAGCTTATTTATTTTTTATGGGAGCCATTTTTCTTTCACACCAATACAAAAGGATCTGCATTCTGACATCTATCTTCTCTCATTCTTAGCTTCATCAACAATAAAATTCGTAATATTCTGTATGAATAAAATGCAACAAAAAGAAGTGGTCTTGTGTTTTTTCTCCTCCCCTCTTTTTAGCTCATACAGCTTTAAACCCAAACCAGCATTTATCCAAAGATTTTGATATTAAATAGCTGAAATTTCACAGAGTAATTATATAAACAAAAGAAACACTATTTTGAAATAAATCTTTAAAATAAATTCACAAAATCTAATGGAATTTGCACATAAATTTTCATAATATTAGACTTTGGGAACATACAAGTCTTCTAACTGTTTGCCTGCTGTATTACTGTAGTAGAGCAAAATAAAGTCAGTCTTAAAAAGGCTTCAGAACATTGTATTTATGTATTGAAGTATTTAGCACAAGGAAGAAGTAATAGAAAAAGGCAATTTGCCGGCAATCACAAAAAAGAAATTGCATTAATGTGATCTGGCTGCATAACTAATAATTTTTATTTGCATTGGAATTTTAATTTTGCCAGGATTATCAGGCTCAGAGCATATATAAAATATATTAGGGCAAATTCTGGATGTGCTAAAATTTGATAGTGTCCTTTAAGCTTTTTTACTGACCTTACTTACCTATTTGTTTTTATTCAAATTCTCCATATTTTGGCAGCAAGCAGAATTTTAAATTTCTGTATATTTTTAAGGGAACTTAAAAAATCACTCTAAAAATTACTTTAAAACAATAAAAATGCTTCACATTTAAAATTGCTGACTACATTAATAAACTTAAGTTATTCTTTTTCATTTTCCACCACGGTCTTGTCATTTCTATTTTAAGCAGAAATAAATCAGACTATCAATAAATCCTATATTTTAATTCTCAGAACAGGCACTACAATTGAAGAGGACTTAGAGTTGGTTTTCTTGGCCATTAATGTGTCATTTGTTTACCTGGATGGTCCATTCTATCTTCAAATCTAAATGCAATTTTCCATAACCTGATCTACTTTCAAAGGGTGAAAATTACCTTTCCTGCAAACCAATGAAGCATGTAACATCTGTAAAATAGTATAGTTCTGCGGGTTTTCCATAGCCAATGAGAAAAGGGTACTAGGAAGGTATTTGGAGGCTTTCTGTTCCTGGTGACCCTGATGCCTGGAGTCTGTCTAAAGAGACCTTAACAATTGTAGGGATTCAGAGCGATTTCTGAGGACAGACTTCTGATGCAAAGACACCCGAACTGATTAAGTGTAGAGGACACAGGACTCACTTTACAATGGGAACTACCTAGGAGACTTTCAAAAAACACCCATCCAGTAAAAAACTCTGCATAATGTGTAAGTGAAAATGAGCTTGGATGACATGAAATCTATGAGCACAATGTTTATCAAAGAGGAAAGTGCTATTCCTGCACTACTGAAAAGCTAAATTATTTCATCTTAAGAGGTATCAAGTTTTGCACCAATAACAACTCAGCAGCTTTCCTGGCTTTATGCAAATAGAAATATATAATAAGTTATTAGAAACAGCACAGAAAATGAGAATCCTCATGAGATGAAAGATGTGCTTGAAATAGTGCTGCATACAAATCTGACCCATATTTCACCGTGAAAATACTGTTAATAAAGTATACCTTGCAAGAAGCAGGTATTACTGTATCAAATAAAATGATAAAATGTTCCTGAGCTCTGGAACAATGTTATAAAAGAACTGCCCTTCCCTTTACAGCTTCCAGGAGGGTTTGAATGGGTACATTTTTTGGTATGTAAAACAGAATATAAATCTTAAGTATTTTGAGGCAAATCTTGATGATCTTTCTGTCAGAAAGAAATTACATAATTGTAACGCACAGTTAGAAGTAGAGTGAAAAATGCTGCTTACCAATCACCTGTCTGCAAACAAGACGGGAAAGGGAGAACAAGCTCTTTTATAAGGAAATCAAGCTTCTTTCTAAAATTCAAAGAATTACGTCATGTCTGCACAATATCTATGACTTGTGAGGGGAACTATGATCCACCATGTCACTTTCAAGACAGCTGCATCTTGTCTTTTAAAAAATGATGGACTTAGTATTAAAAACCTCTAACATATTTATCTATGTATTTGGCTTCTGCTATGCTTCCTCTTACCCTCCTGACATTTCAAGAGTTCTCTGCCAGATCTTACAAATGCTCTCCACTAAAAATAACTGCTGACATTAGCAAGGGGCATGCACTAATCACATTCAGAATAGGATTTTTTACATACACTCATTAGTGCTTTATAGTTTTTGTGAACTTCAGCTCTGGTTGTTAAAAAAAAATAAAGGTGCAAAGACACTCCATAGCTGCATCAAAACAAACAAGTTAAGCTATTACAGTTGAATTATTTTGACACTAATATATGATGTTGGAGTTCTGGGCTGTTTGTTTTGGTTTTTTTTTTAAACTGAAATACTCACTTGCCTATCCAGTTTTCAGCAAGTGAAGGTAATTGCAGGTTACCTCATTATGTGAGCAACTCAATCTCTAAAGGAGAAAATCATGCATGTTACTGAGTAACACAAAACTGATTTCTCCTGAAAGATGGCTTCTCCTCTCTGACAAAGGGAAATAGAGGCTTATACATTAATTTCCTGCATTCATCATCTAAACTTCACCCTAAGGCTTCAGGAGCCCCTCACTTATAGTTGTTACATAAACTCTGAACTATAATGCTGCTGCAGGAGCTCTGTCCTTGAGCCTTGTAGCTCTATCCAGTTGTCGCACCCAGACTGATTTCAGTTTGGTGTGGTTTGGATCTGGCTGTCTTACCTAGGCATGGAAGAAATTATTTTTTTAATGGCTTTTAAAGAGTATGGCTGCTAATCAGTCACTAGGAGGCTGAGGCCTGTGCCCACTAAAAAAATTTCCACTTGTTTTGCTCCCATACATGGGAATTTTCATGCACTCTCCTAGTGGATACTGGTACTTCAGCAGTGTGAGGTCTTTGTTACCTGTAGTGACCAGGTTCTATGTTATTTACCTGACACAGGGCAGAAAGAGCATTCAAATCACTGGCAGGCTGGCTGAAGACACTATGCATCTGCTGTGAGATGTTATGGAAGGAGTCCTGCAACTTCCTGCACAGACCCCATCTAATATTTGGTATATTAAATTAATAAACTTCCAACCTGATATTCAGATCCATCTGTTTTTATCTCAGCCTTCTTTATATCATAATCAGTGTTTCAATCACAAATATTTTAAACAAGACTCACAGACATTATATGTAAAAACTTAAACACTGAAATGAAAAAATCATGAAGACTTTTCTATAAATGTTTGAACAAATCTGCATACCATTTTGCAAAAAAGAGCTTTTTTATTTTTTTCCTGAAAAGACCTTCTAATTCTCCTCTAATCACATGATATGACTAAGAAACCTGATGTTATGTAACTGCAGTGATCCTAAGGTGAACAGGGCAGACACAGGGTGCCATCTAACAGGAAAATTCCTACTCAGGTCACACAAGGGGTCTGCACATTGTCAGAGTTTGGTGGTGTATATATGGTCAATAATACAATATATCTTTTTAAAAAGCCTGCTTAAGTAATAAGAGATTGTCTTTCTTAGTCCAGGGGGAGAGGTAGCATAGAGGAACTTCAGGTTACTTAAGACAGAAATATTTAGTCCATAATGTTTGTTCTGCCATGGCTCCACCACTGCTGTGGCATCTGACTCTGTACTATTCTACTGAAACCATACAGTACCTATTAGAAGAGCTGAAAACCAATTAAAAATAATAAATGGTGGGGGTTTTTACATATATTTTTTTTAATCAGGAGACTACAGAATGCATGAAAAAGGAATGCCTGCTTTCATTACATTTTTTTCTGACAAACATTTTCTCATTTCCCCATTAAACAAAAAAGAAATCATATTATTACCTTTGTCTAAAGTTAGAGTTCCTGAATTATAACATCTCATTTGCTGCAGAACACATATCAATTGCTAATTCAGATTCTGAAAAGTGAATGAATTATCACATTCTTAAATGGATTTCCTAGGAGATTAATACACCTTAGTTTCCTCTTCCCTAAATTTAGGATACAGACCTTCCTTCCTAGCTACGCTCCTGCAAGAGAAAAGATATGATTTGCTCAGTCAAGTAAATAAGATGTCTCAGTGCTGTTATGTGAAAGTGTTAAGAGCTACCATAAAAAAGAAATCTGTCACAAAGAGTTAAACTGGAGTTGAAAATTTTTATGTAGTCTGGAACATATGAGACACCATTTTGGTTTTACATCAGATTCTGTCTGTTCTGTACCAACAAAGTTACATATAAACATAGCTGAAATGCAAAGCACTTTCAGTTGAGTTCTAACTGGAAGCATCTTCTTGATGGAGCTTATCTCAAAATCATTTGAAGTCCAAAATGCCTATGCAAAACCATTAATCTCAGAATGTCTAAACACTATCCTGGAGACAGGCTGCAATTTACAGTTCTCTGTGACAGGCAAATCACTGGTAGAGCCCTGTCATTTAACCCCAATGATTTCTTTGGTAGGCATGGAAAGAGAGGTATTCATATTGCCCTGTCATAGAAGGGCTACAGAATATGTCAACACTGTATAACTTAACATAAAAATTAAAGCAATATACAGGCTTTGCAGTTATGAAAAAAGATCAGCAAGGTGGGCTTTCAGATCAGGGCCACTGATAAAAACTTGCTACATGAAGAGAGCTTTGGCATTTTGGGTGGGGGGAAATATGGAAGAGTTTTTGCAGCAGGTTTTTGCTCTATGTATTTTAAGAGCAAGATGCTCTCTGGTTTTATATAAGTCCTCAGTGCAGTTTCAATCTCCAGTTACCTAATGGTGCATGTTTGCTAGCAGCAGAGAACACCAGCATAATGGTTTATCTTCTCAATAAACACAAATCTTGTCAAAATTCAAAAAGTCCCAGCTGGCTTAAATTTGGATTATGCTTATTTAAAGAGAACAGTCTCTTCAGATTTACAGTTCAGGTGCTTCTCTTTAAAATGTGTTTCACCATCACAAATTGAATTCTATGTAACCTAGAACCCACCTTAAAGTGTACAGGTATTCCCAACATGTTTTCTATACCGTATTTTCAATTGCCTTCATGCACATCTATTTAGAAACTGCCCTGAAAAACACATCAAGCCAAAGCGATTATTCGTTTTACTTTTGCACCTGGTACATTACATTTGCATTTGAAAAAATTGTTTCAAGATACATAAATGAGAAATCATACTCCACACCTGCCATCATTGCAACATTTTTTGTGCAGTGTGCCAAGTAATTACGTTCCCATTGCGTACAACTCTCTGTTTACACCTGTGTTCCTGGAACGTTACCTGACAGATACCACCGCTGGGTGATAGAAAAATGAATGCCAAAGAGACACACACGGAATTCCCAAAAGTAATCTGGTGCTTCATAACTTGACTTGCTCTGATCTGCCTGCAGAAACACTCCCGTCAATTTTGAGGGATATATGTGAAAGTTACGGAACTGCATTTTCCTTGCAGGTCAGAACCGGCAGTAACTTACCAACCAAGGAAGTCTGGGGAAAAAACAGGCATTCCTGTGTGCTTAGGAAACTGGGCAGTGTGGCTTCAAGAGTGGCTTTAGGTAGAGCCAACCCAAGGAGACACACTGAATGTGCCCTAAAAGCCATGCATTTCTCCCATGAGTAGAAACTGGTGCAAGGATGAAGGAACAAATCCAGGTACTGGAGGGAGGAAGAAGAGGAGAGACCTTTAGTTCTACTTCTCAATGACTGTGACTTTCAAATATGTGTTTTGATTTATCTTTTTTATTTCTCACAGACATTCATAATAAACCTGGTCATCAACTCATCAGCACCTGAATTTGGTCTATCAACACTGATAAACTCTACTGGACTACAAAATTCACTACCTTCTACTCAAGTCTGGCCAAATACTTGTAAAAGTTATATAATTTCAAGGCTTCCATAGATTTAAACAAAAGAAATGTTGCCCACATGCTCAGAAATAACAGTATGGTTTGACTCAATCTCTATAACTCCATATAGCATATGCACCAGTGGGACACATATGCTAATAGAGCTCCTATTTGGAAACCCTCTGAAATTTAACTCTTCTCCACTTATGAGGGTAAAAACTGACAAAGGCCTTCATCCAAAACCCATGAAAGCAACATTGGCACCAGAGGGGGGGACAGGAGCCAATGTGTTTAGATTCAGTATCCAGGTTTAGTAGGCAGAGTAAATTATTTGAAAGAGGAATAGATTAAGAATAACAAGTATTTTGCAGTAGCAGTGATAGGCACAAAAAACAACCTCTGACCATTAATTCATTAGCATCTGCTCATTCAAAGTTAGTTATCCTTGATTAATGATAATAGTATATTTTTTATATTTTTGATGTTTGTTAAGCTACCACTAACTTAGGTAGTTAACTACTAATTAAAAAAAATCAGCAGCATTGTACAGCAGGTGAGGTGTTATTACCCTTAAACTAGAAAAATATTATCATTTTTACATTAGTAAACAATCAGTTTTCATAGCAACTGCCTGGCATTGTGCCTTGCTCAGTGTACAACGTACCTGAGTCATGTAAAACCAAGTTGTCACACCCTGTCAAAAGTCAATATTTTCTTCAAAGATTGAGAGCTGAAGATTGTGTGCGCAGGGACTGATGGCACTTGTAAGTGATATGGCTTACAGAAGGCACCTATTACCATTTCTGCATACTGGTGTAATCCAGCCTCCTCACATTTGATTATCATCATTGCAAAAGATTGCAGTTCTGAGCCTTCCCTATGAAAAGGCACTTAGTGTTGCTGAACTCTGACAGAACGTTCACTAACCTGGACAAAAGCCCATTAGGGCCAGGGTCTTTGAATAATTTTAATTTTCATTTTATAGACTGTAACTCCTGAGTTCTATCATCCCATTTTTCACAGCTTCAGGTTTTCCGTGTGCATGAAATTCTCCACTATAACCTTAAATTATTCTGTCCTTCTGGTGTTCAGTGATGGTCTCTGAGGCTTGAGCTTTATTCTCCTTCAGGGTTCATTCTTCTTCTAAATACTTATCATCCACTGCATTCTATAAAGAGAGTTCCCAGCAGTAGTTTTTAAAACAAAAGATAAAATGTTCAGTATCTGAACATTTAAGGCTCTAGTGTCAGTACCTGGAATGCCTCCTGTTGACAATGATGGTTATCACTGGGGGCAACTGAGATCTGTTCATTCTGAACTGTCTTCAGAAATCAGCCCTATCTGATTGTTCTTTCAGATCAAAAGAAATAGAAAGACAAAGTAAGCTGTGCATATTCTTTCACTCTGCACTTTGTTGTTAAAAAAGGAGGAATCCCACTAGGACCCATAAGCCACTTTTAGAGATCACTAATCTTTGCTATGGATCTCTATTTTTCTATTTATTGCCAGCTGACTTACTGGATTTTGATATTTTAATGACATAGTGCACTGTTAGGTATTATTGTGAAAAAAATATAACAAAATCTAGATAGACAAAAGAGCATTTATTGCTTGAAGGGAAGTGACATGTAATTCTCAGCATTTACAGCTGAGATTAGACCATTTTTCCCACATGACAGATACATATTCAGTAACAGAAATACTTGCCAAAATCACACCGGGAGCTTCCATACTCAGGCATGGTTACACTATTTTTAGATATTTGTGGAACGTAGCTTGTATTGCCTCTTACAGCAGGTTCAGCCTCAATCACTAAACTCATAACTACTTTCATCAACTGCACAGTGAGCAGACCAGGGGAATACAATCCTTCACTTTATTTATTTTTTTCTTTTAAAAACAGCATAGTTAACATTGTTGCTGACAACCGGGGTGTGAAATACTATGTATCAAAGTTCCACTTTAAAAACTCAAATTGTAATCGAACTGTGTAGTCGCATTGAGCTTCACATGTGCTGGAGTTGCAATTTTTGGGGACTTCCCCAAAACTCAGTAGGACCTTGTTGAAGATCCCTAACTTCATACAAAAACATTACCCATGTGACTGGTTCATAACAAATTAAGAAATTAGCATATATTGTACACTGTTTTGTAGCGTCTGACACAACTATTATCAAGTGCATTACAATTTTAACATGGGAGTTTGTACATCTGGATTCTGGTACTTAATTTATATACTGCTGAAAAATTGTTGGGTAGTCTCAACACAACCGAACCATTTCCCTAATTTCTAGCGAGTTTCATCTGGTTCATTGACTTGTGTTATTCAAATGATCTCTCCTTATTTGCTTTTCTCTATTAAAGGGGAAATCAGATCAATCACCACCTTACTGACATCCATAAAGCTTCTGTTCACCTTTCTGCTTGTCTGACTATAATGTTAAAATGAACGTTGTGAACAACATAATTTGTGCAGTAGCCTCAAGCACACTGAGCCAGTGCAAAGCCTCTTCTCAATATCTGAACTGATATCTGAACCTGAGACCAGTTTGCCATCAACTCAGAAGTACAGCATGGATGAAAATGTCCTTCCCTACCACTGTTAAATGAAGAATATGGCGCAAATTTCTTCAGAGTTAATCTGGAGGTCAAATTTCCCTCTTAGAAAACTCTACCCTTTCCTATAGACATTATTAAATTACATTGAAAAATCAAAAATTGTTGTTTTGTATTCTACACAAAACATAAAGAAATCACAATTTATTAAGACAGGATCAGAATTCTGGGGGAAAACATAAAGTCTTTTTTTCTTTCAAGAAAAATACTCACTTCTTTCAACAAAAATGGAATTCTACTAGCTTCTGGTTCAGCTTAAAGTACCAGGTTTTCTTGATTTCTATGCTTCCTGACTTAGCTCCCTTGGGCTATTCAAGTTAGATGGTTTCAATAGACTAAATACAAAAAATCACAGTACAGAATCTATCACAAATTAGCCTTAAAAGTTGCTCAAAGAGCCATAACAAACCACAAGAAAGATTTTAGTCTCTTGAAGGAAAACAAAATGCT
This sequence comes from Geospiza fortis, assembly GCF_000277835.1. Classification (NCBI taxonomy): domain Eukaryota; kingdom Metazoa; phylum Chordata; class Aves; order Passeriformes; family Thraupidae; genus Geospiza; species Geospiza fortis. The sequence continues at coordinate 19,721,734 of NW_005054297.1, forward strand.
TTTTTGAAACAATAGTTCATTGGCTTGAAAAGAATTGCTCTTTTTTATCTAGTACACTGCACAAAACACCCATGCCCTAATTAGTTCAACTGCATTCATAATATATGACAAACCTCAAGTTCTATTCAACTGTAAACATTTTTTCTGAAAAAAATGCAGAATTTTATACATAGAAAGTAAAACATACTGTTTTACTATCCAGTTGGTATAAATTTTTTACAGAAGGGCAACGACAGTATTTTCTTTTTCTAGATTTTTGCACCTGGGATATTTATTCTCTGATCCTGGACTGAATGACATCTCTATTAATGCCAACAAGCATTGAATTAAAATCAAATTTTGCCAAACAGTAAAAGGTCCTAAAAGGCAGTACTGAAAATCCTGGATTGTGCTGATGCAGCACTTCCCTAGGCACAGTGCTTTTCCCCACTGCTCTGTACTCTGGAAGGGAACCTTCAGAGTTTCCTTTGCCTGTTATCTCTGCTAATACATCAAAGGAGAATCCTACGAATAAAGATGGAAATGGTTCCTCAGGAAAAAAGCAAGTGTTCATGTTTTAAGAAGAAGAAGGAAAAAAAAGAGAATTACAGTATCATTTAGACTGAAAAAGACCTTTAAGATCATCAAGTCCAGCTGTTAACCCAGCTCTGCCAAGCCCACCACTAAACCGCATCCTTAAGCACCACATCTGCAGTGGATATAATTCCCAGAATAGTTCACAGTGAGTCACTTAATGGCCTGTATGCATTGGGGCATCCCTGTCCTGGTGAAACAGCACTATCTCTGCAGCTACTGTCTCTTGCTTGTGGCTATGCCAGCAGGTTGTGCCGAGGCTCAAGAGTAAGGGCTAATATCTACTTTCTGCTCCAATCCCAAGAGGCTCAGGATCTTGATTTTATGGCAAAATGCATTTTAGCAGCTGGTTTCCACATGAGTTTTACAAAAGAGGAATCTCTTTATTTTATTCTGCTGTTAAACAGGTTAAGCTAGACATGTTCAGGAACTGCTTAATAACCTGAAAAAATTAAGCTTGTTACTGATCAAACATCTCTGGCCACTTCTGATTAAAAATATGATGGTGATTGTGATGATAACAGATTAAAATTTAATAGCTTGAATATCTTCTTTGGCTTGAGAGATTGAATTAATAAATGAATACATCTCAAGGAGAGGTTTTCAACAGGGGCTGTGCACTGGAGGTACACCAAATTCCCCATGACTAAGAATGTTAGAAAAATTTCCCTTGACATGGTGGAATCTCACCAGCAGAGGAGAATCTGGGCTCCAACCCATATTTCCTAAAGTATTTACACAAAGCACTAAGCTAAATCATGATCCTCCTACAGCTCAGAATTTGAGGATATAGAAGTTTTTCCACTTTCAAGGAAATTCTTTTATAAAGATAGAAACTAGCACCATCACTAATCCCATCTTGGATTTTGAATGGGTAGAATGAGAAGTAGTGTGTTCAGAAAGGTAATTATGTTCAGGGATTCAGGCCTGTGAGACTCTCAGGCTGAACTTGATTTGCATCTCAGGCCTTCAGAGGAGGACCTCAGCTTTGATGGCAAAGATTTCAAACTCTTCTTCAACCATTTCCTAACCACAGCTAAGACTTTTTTTTGTTTGACAAATAATTTCTCACATTTGCTATTCATATACCAAGCAGTTCAGTTTTGTGCAAAGATGATATAAATGTGCAAAAATATAACAACATCCATCCAGTGACATGGTGACTGACTGATTGCCGTGAGAAGATGACAGTTAAAAAGACTGAATATGATACCTGGTTTTTTTTTGAGGACAACTTGAAAAAATTATTTCCCCAGGCATGCCTTTCTACAGCTCATAAATATAGGTAGTCTGGCAAAAACTTTACAGCAATGTTCAGGAATCACGGAGATGGTTAACTGTAGAACAAAACCCACAATGCAAACCACAAAACAAAATAATAAAGTAGTACCACCAGGGAGATGGGCCTACTATCAGCTGGGAATTCACCTCTGGTTCTCTTATCAACAATGCAAGGAACTGGGATGCTGCAATATTTAGTGCACAGACAGAGCTAGGTTACAACAGGAGACAGTAAGTCGCTGTAATCCTTACCTACTAAAGGAAAAATTCCGTGGATGTCCAAAAACTTATACAACACAGTGGAAACCATAAGCTCTTTGTATTGGGGTGAGAACATTGCAATCCTAACAGACACTCAACACTCATGTACATTGTCATGAAAGGAAAACAAAGAAAGAAAGGTTGTGCCAATAATAACTTCTGCCATAAAACTTTATCATTAGAACATCTATAAAATATCTAAATCTCTACTAAAAATTTAATCTTTAACACAACATACAACACCATTTGACTGTCCTGAATAGAATTAATACAAAATGCTAATATTTAAGCCAAAGAGAAGTTGAAGATAAATGATTACAAAAAAAGTAATGATAAAAACTGTGAAGAAAGACTTTAAAGTAATGTTTTGTACAGAGTTATTTGTTTTAGCTTACTATTTACTGTAGTAAATGCTCATAAGAATTTTCTGGAAGAGCAGGGATTTGAACATATTAAAAATTGCAGGACTTTTTAAAAATCCCTATAGTTGAGGTTTCTGCTGAGTTACACTATTGGGAACTGCTGACAACTGCAGAAACACAGACTTACTGGGACTAATGCTACAGAGCCTGCTTGGCCAATGAAACAGAGCTGGAACTTATTATAGGAAGTACCAAAAGAAGCCCAAGAAGAACTAGGTGCATCATCACAGGACAGCTGCTGCACCAGCAGCAGGAGTACTGAGGGGTTGGTCACATCATTCAGGACACACAATGTTTCAATAGTGCACCAGCCTTGGAAATCATTTGAAGCCATTACCTATTCATGGCTTCAGGTGCACTGATGAAGAAGAAGAAAGGAGTTCAATTATATTCAGACAAACAAACAAAAAGAATGAACGAAATCACAGCATAACTATATATATCTTATGCTAGCTCTGTGCAAGAGAAGTACAATCCATCTTCCATATAAGTATTTGTGAGATCTTGTATGTGAGCATTCATTCAGCAGAGTATGCCAGTCAGATGGAAGATACAATGGCCTGGTACTTCCTTGGGGATCATAAAAAATATTAAAATTATCTTCTGAAAATAAAAATGAGTTTACTTAGTGTTAAGATGCATGCCTATATTGCTGTCCTCATATGGTAAAGATTATTCCCTTTACTCAGCAGGATACAGTAAGTTACAGGTCAATTAGAGAAAGCTGCAGTAGGGGATATTTGGATTTTTAAAAATCAAACTGGATTCCTTTAACCTGTAATGTAACCAAGTGGACAATGGAAGAGAACATCTTGCATTGGTCCATTTCACAAAAACGTGCTAGTTTTGGCTTTCAGATCTAATCCAGGGATACATTTGTGCTTCTACATAAAAGCAATTCCAAACAGCAGCAGGTACAGATATTATGAAAATAGTCTTTTAGTTTCTCTCTCAGAAGAACATTACATAACACAAATTTGTGTTGGCTATTTTAGTTTAAGTACTTATTCCAGGGTAAAGGAGAGGCACCTTCAAATATCTGAAAACAATTAAAAGATATGACTGCTGCTCCCAAATTTCACATATTATATTAGAGTACCATTTATACATCCCTTCCAAAGTGGAAAACAGATGAAATTAAATGTTAAAAAAGCAAACAATTAAAGCAATGTATTTCAGTAGTGTAGATCATATGTCTACAGTAACAAATAACCAACCAACAAATACTCTTTAAGTATTCAGCTGAACCAGAATTATATATACAACCTAAAACAAATGATGCATACCTGCAATTCTCTACATGTACTTTTCATTCTGAAGTGAGCATAATCTAATAACACATGGTCACAAACCACATTTGGTTCAAACCAAAACAAATTTAAGAACATATCTGTAAGTAGATTTAAAAATATTTGTATAAATGGTATTCTGGACATTTTTAGTGCTTATTGCTCTTATGGCCATAATAAGCACAAAGTAAGATTAACTTTACTGATTTTGCTAGGAAAATAACATTTAGAACCTACAAAGCTTCGTTAGTAAAAGCTGTTCTACCTACCAATGCAAGTCCTAAGCTACATTCTGACAATAAAACAATAAGGATGACTAATACAGCATAGAGGAAGTACACGGAAACATGAAAATTCTCCATCCCTTCCAGACCTTTATTTCAATATTAATTTGTTAATACTTAAAAAAACCCCAACAAAACAAACCAGGAAAAAAAAAAAAGAGCCAGTCGGTTGTTTAATATGCAACACTGGAACTGCAAATATCTTTTTCTGGCAATACCTCTTATCTCACAGTTTCATGAGTGAGATACCATACCCCTCCTTACCTATGCCAACCTTTCATCAGATACAAGAAAAAACTGTATTACTCAGCAATTACAGAACACACTTAAATTAAATATATCTAGGAAATGAGAAAGGGATAAAAGCTGGTAGAAAAAAGTCTGATAATGAAGCCTCTAGTTCTGATGACTAAGTGATACAATATCTAAAGCCTTTCACAGGGTATTGAGATTTTTATTCTTTTACATAGAATGAGAGAAAGTGAGAAGGGGAGGAGGCCAGAGGAAGAAGAATCTGTGGTCTGTAAATGATCAGCACAAAAAATAAATTATGGTCAAGTAACTGAGCTTTTCTGATGTGTAAATTGAATCATTCCCACACGCTGATGTTTTATAATTAAAAGACCCTTTTCACTGTGGGAAATTTTACTGAATTTTGTATTAAAAGAAGAAACAAACCATCAATCAGGAGGAGGTAGAGGAACTCAAAGAGCTCAACCTATTAAACTCGAAGAGCGTAGTTGAATTCTGAATGACTTGCTCTAGGAAACTGTAGCTCTTTTAAGGCAGCTACTGTAAAAACATTAATGAGCAGAACACGTTTCTGATCGCTGCCCTAAAATCTTTTGTAGTCATATAGAAGAACACACACTCCATTTGGTGTCACAAGATGCAGAATATGGTTGTAAATGAACCCTTTTTGTGAGGTTCACAAGCTATAAATTACTTGACTTTGGTTACCATTGAGAAAAATCACTGAGCTAAAACCAAAGGAAGAAAATCCAAACTCCATGTACTTGCTCAATACAGCGCAGTTGCTAGATATATACTGATCAGACAGATTAACGTTTGCTCACAGCCACATTGCTGCCAAATTCAAACATTTTTGAGTGGACACCATTTCAGAGTTCTGGCACCTTATGTGCTTTCAGCTGAGTTGAGATCATGGCTAAAAATTACATTTTCAAATTATTAACCTAAAGAGGAGTATCATCAAAAAGCATCAGAATATGGCACACATAGGCAACAGTAGTTTCTTGTAGAAACTTGAGAATGCTCACAAGAGATTTAATAAGTAATGTTGAAAATTTTATAATTTATTCAATTATGTTCTATCCTTGATGCGTCTGGTAACAAGACAGAGAATTTATCATCCTGGATATTCCTTCGTGAACAAGGCATTTATATCTCCTAAAGTTTGTGCTCTGTCAATTTCTCCCTGCTACTAGTTTTGGTGTACACTGTTATTGCAGCAACAATAAATTAGATACAGCAGCATAAACTATTGATAATAGACAAGCCAGCAGAAAAGTGCATATACTTCCATCAGTTAGACAATGGCATGCCACTTTAAAAACACAAAAGCAATACATAGGTCCCACCAGAGCTTGAGGCTATAAGATGTTTGATCTTACCTTCAGCTTTCCATGGAAGTGGATCTCTAATAAGCCAAGAATCTGCAATGAGAATAAATTATGAAGATCTTGGTCAAATATTTTTATTTTGTAATAGTTCAATGATCATTACAGAATAACTCAGTAGATTAAAAGATCAAGACAAAATATGATCGATGGTATTTTTTATTCTTCATTATTATTTTCCTCTTTGCATTGTGATATATGATATGGTCATCCACTGTGTATCTTTCCTAAAGTCTAAATGAGATGCAGATTATCTGTAATAAAATATTTATTATAGCTACTGCTGGACTGACATGTTACTACACTTGTAAAATGCAATTTTATTTCTCTGAACCATATGGAAGTGTTGATTGTATGTTGAATACTAAATGTAAAAATGGCATTTTGGAGATCCATGTTCATTATACCTCATTTACTTTCACATATGATTCCTTCAGGTCACACATGAAAATGTTCTTTCCTTTCTGTCACTTTGGAAAACAGATCATTGTCCTGGGTTGACTATATTCTGAGAATTCAGAGAAAAGTCTGCCTAACATTAGCACAGCTGACATGAATTTTCAATTGCAATTTTTTTGATGTATGAAACAGCAAATGTACTATAAATCCCACTGCTATAGCTTTGCAAAGCCAACATATTTAACAGTAATAAACATAAAACATATGGAAAAGATAATGATGATTTTTTAAAGAAAAACAAACATAATGGCACTTAGAATATATACAAAGAGCTATTTTCAGACAGTATTTTTCATAAGCATTACAAGCTTATGGTGTTCTGGAGTAAACTATAAGATAATTTTTGATTTTAATAACCAGGAAGTTGGGAGTATTTCACATATAAAGATGGAGCTTTTGTAAATTAAATGAAGACATAGAATAAAGCTCTTGCCGCTAACAAAGAAATCTGAAAAGCTTGTTTCAGTCTTATCTTTTTCACATTCCAATAAAGTTCACATTGTAACACCTGCCAAAAAGGGAAGGAGAAAAAGGTACAGTATATCTTGAAATAAACAGCCACAATTTTTTGTTTCTAGAACTCCTCTTCAAACAAGAATCAAAACAGACTACACAATTTTTCTCTGAGCCTTTAACGAAGCTGTGATTATGCAAGTGATAAGAATAAGTTATGATGATGGCTGGAATGTGAAACAAATGCACACTTCCTATATTTGTGTAAATACTTTTCCCCCATGACAAAATCTTTTCATTTTATTGTGCTGTCAGCATTTCAAAAATCTGGCATGAAGGTGTATTTCGCCTATAATTTTTTTATTTCAAGCAAAATAGGTCAAGTGTAAAAGCTGAGCATTTTCTGGGATTTATTTCTGTTTAAAGGTATGAGTTCAACTGACTGACCCAGGAATTAGAAGAAGTGATATCAATACGATCCAAATAGTGATAGTGTACTTGTTTTGTCTGGGAGAGTTTTCTGGAAGCAATTTTCTTCATAGTAGCTAGCAGAGAGCCAGCTGGCAGTACACAAGGATTTGGAAGATGACAGCTGACCAAAGGGATATTCCACAGCATCTGAGATTGTGCTCAGCCAAAAAAGCCGGGGAAGGAGAAGGAGGAAAGGATGATCAGAGTTATGGTACTCTCTTCCCAGCTAACTGTTATGCATGATGAAGCCTGGATTTCTTGCAAATGGCTAAATATCTATATGCTGATGAGAAGTAATGCATTAATCCCTTACCTGGCTTTGTTTGTGCTCACAGTTCCTGCTTTACCTATTAAACAGTCTCTGTCTCATGAGATGTCTCACTTTTACCCTTCTGGTTCTCCTTCCTGTCTCACCTGGGGACAGTGAGTGGCTGCATGGAACTTGGCTGCCTACCTGGGTTAATCCAGAACAAGCAGGAAAGCAATTCTAAATATTGTCTCCAAATTTCTGACAGGCAGAGATTAAGAGGATAAGCATCCTATTTTTAACTGCTGTAAAACAGGGTAAATATTACATCAGATTGTAAGACTGATTTGCTCTACAGCCTGAAAAGTGGGTGGATATTGGATCTGTGCATCCAAGTTCTATCTGACCCATGAAAAACATTTCCTATGGTATCTCTAAATACAAAACTGGGCAATAAAAGTCAGTGAAAACTCTCCCACATGTTATTGAGGCACAACATATGTCTCCCTAAGTTTAAATCCCAGACTGCAAATATATTTCTTTCAAATATATGTGCAGACATACATACAAATGAATACACAACTTGACTGTACAGACAATATAAATGTAAAAGAAGATAAATATTAAAAATAGAATTGTAGCAATGTAAGGGCAAGGTATTGAAAATCTAAAGGCTCTATACTAAAAATGATGGTGAACAGTTACCACATCATTGAGTCACACCATGTGAGAAACTTTGAGTTTGGTATAAAATCAACTACACAACTACAAAACTACACTACTACACAATTACAAAAAAACCTTCCCAGCTGAGTGTCAAAGCACCCGTGTCCTCAGAGTACCTGCACCACAGACCTTAACAAAGCCTGCACTTGAACCCCAGACAAAAAAGAGCTTGAAGGCAAACCTGAAATACTCATCCTTGTGTTTTCTATTTATGTTATCACTTGCAGGAAGAAGTTCTAAGTTATGGCTTTACAACTGTCAATAAAAGTATTTTAATTTAAGAAAATGCAGAAAACTTTCCCTCCTCTCTTGAATATTTCCTTTTTCTAGATTTAGATGATCTTGTGTTCAAAATTCTTCCCTTCATGATTCCATTTCTTAGGTGCTTAACTGTCCTGATTCACTTAATGAGCATTTCTGAATATATTCTTAGCATTGCACACTTGAAAGTCAAGCTTGGTGACACTCACTGCCAACATATTTAACTCCCTTTGATGCTCTGATCTTCATTTACTGGAGCGTGATCAAAGAGTGCTGCCCTCAGAAAGACGGGAAGGAAAACTGAAAATAGCAGCCAAAATGCAACAAATAGCAACACACGCTCATCCCTGATCAGCTCTAAGGTGCTCAGATGCGGAGTTCATCAGTTTCACCTGATTCGGTCCAGCTAAGCAGCATGGTGGTTTTAAAAGGAAATGCACTCTTTGGCAGTTAATCTATAGCAGCTCAGCTCATGCAGTCTGAGCTCTCACAACACACCTGGGAAAAGTATCCCAGCACTGTGGAAGGTACTGGTGTGTAAGAAAACAAAGTTGTTTTTATCAAAATCTGTAAATGGCCAATCTTCAACAAGAAAATTTAAATTGCATCCAATTGTTCCTAACTAGGTTCTGGAAGAAGACAACAGAAAATAATATACAATGACTCTGGTTCAGGCAACAGGGCAGCAATATGGTTGCCTCCCCTCAGATGCCTTTCTGGAAGGCAGCAGGTCTCAGTACATATAGAACACATGGAGTTAGGCAATGGCATGGGCTTCTAGCGGACAACCAGACAGTGATTCTTGCTACCACTCATCAGTGGAATATTTATTACACATTCTCAGATGAAACCTTTCATCCCAGGGAGAAAATGGGAAATAGAAGAGATGGGAAACATAATTCTATTTCATGTAAAAAAAAAGACTCAAAAAAGCTTATGAAACTTTACTGCTGCCTGTCAGATAAAACACTGAAATGATCCAGCACATCCTATCTGTTTGACTATCAACTTTAAAGATCTACCAGCTTGGAACTTGAGTGATTATATTGCTATGCTAACATCTAAGAGAAAGATATATTGTTTTGAACTGGGGAAGAGTACTCAGCACACCAGAAAAATAGTTTCCAGTTTCAGGACACTGAACTGCAACTTCATTCTGTTTTGCTCAGTTATATGATAAGATGGTAAAAACAGGTAGTGAGTTTTCCCATATAAACATCCTTTCTCTGCTTTTGTTGATAAGACTCTTAAAAACCCAAAGCAACGATGACTCAAGTTTTTGTAAATTGAGGAGTTAGGATTATGTAGAGTTGATGTTGTTATCTAACTTATAACAATCTATGGCACAGAAACTAAACAGGTAAGTACCTTCTCACAAAATGGGGTCCTCCGCATAGAACAAGTTACACAGAACAGAATAGATAGGATTAGACACCAAGCACCAGACCAAAGAAGCACCCTGACTACTTCTGTGACTAGTTCTCTTTTCTAAGTTGTATTTAAACCACGTTCCTAGATGCACCTGGGAAAAGTCTTAAGCCAAAGATAATGTAGAACATTTTTATTTACTAATTTATTGAGTAGAATCATTGACAAATTGACCCAAATTTCTTAGTAACAAACTAATTATAAACAGCCAAAAATTGCAGTTCTGTGGAGAATAAATAATACCAGGTTCTCAGAACCAGCCTCATCCAGTATGGATGGATGGCCCTTACAGCCTGTTGTGGTAAGCAATAATCTGTTGCCATAATCCCAGCGGTGCCAGGAACCAGGGACCACAGTGGTAAGAGAAGCTCTGATGTAAAGGACTAGCTCTGATGTAGAGAACTGTCTAAAACTGAAAGGCTGAGTGATAACCTGAGATCTAGAAAAATCCACCCAGGTAAAATTCATGTAGAAATTACAAAAAAATACAAAAAATATTAAAAAAAATGGTTATAGTTCTGTGCAAGGTGCTCTAGGATGACCCTGCTTAAGCAGGGACCAAATGGCTCACTGCAGCTTCTTCCAACCTTACCTATTCTCGGACTCTGTGATATCTATTTATCTATCTATCTATCTACCCATCCATCTATCAACGCATGGATATATAAGACTTCAATCATACATACAGTTTATACAACAAACACAAACAGAAAAATATGCATAAAATACTATAGCTATAACTAGATATTTATGTCTATATTTGTATAAATCTAGTTTTATGTCTTCAATTATATAAAACAACACACAGGATTGTTCTGTACAAAATTCTTACATTGATGTTTGTGTGAAAAAAACCCAAACACTCTGTAGCCACATATTTTTTTTTATAACCTTGTCACAGTAAAACCCAATAACAGAACAGTATATTAGTAATTATGATTTGCCACCTTCTACACAAAACCACATTTTTTATTTAATTGCAACAGAAGTATATCTATATGATCTCTATGGAACTTCAACATGCTGTTAATTAATTTGGTTATTAGCAGTGATGTGCATTCACTAGAGCTCATGACACTAAATTTGAACAGTTTTGAAAGAGAGCCTTGGAATATGCAACATTTTAACCTCAACATGTAATTACTTCGAAAATATGTACTTCACTCCTGAATGACTGCTGGGTTTTTTTCTTAAAGGTTGCTTTTTCTATGCCTATGATACCCTTTTCCACAGAACAGATTCTTAACATATTATTTTCATGTTCACAGTGCTACTGGTAAAACCTGCTGAGATGCTCTGAAGATGCCAGCTACCTGTCATACAAGCTTAAAATAATTGGTATCACAGGAAAAGTAACACAAGAAGAAGCATCATTAAAGAACAGGTCTCTCTGTCATATAATGCAAAACATATGTTAAAAATATGTGTAATAATTAGAGCACTATGCATCCGTCTTCATATCAAACCTGGCACAGCTGAAACTATTTGTAAGTATGAAGTTCATGCTACAATACTGGCTCCTTTGAACGTAAGACCTCTTTCTTCAATTATATGTTCACCAATACCATGCAAATTTTTCACATTATCCCACACGAAGTCCATTATCCAAACCAAACAGGAAAACAGACTATACTTTTGCTATGAAATATCTACTGGATTTTTAAAAATAGAAAGTAAAGAGTAAAGCATGAAAAAAGAGAGGATAAACGTAAAAGAATCTAAGAGCACAAAGGATATTTAATCGCTTAAATTACTGTGAACAAGACTACAATAATTTGTACACTTTTATTGGCTTTCCAACAAAGCTCTGAATAAGTATAAACCAAAAATGTCCCTCAGCTTTTCTACATGAATTTATTTCTTAAACAGAAGAATGGTTTTTTGTGTTTACATAGAATACAAATATTTTTGCTGCTGATGCCAATATCTGGCAAGGTTGTGCATGCAAAAGGCAATATATATTCTTGAAAAGCAAAAAGAGGACTGCAATGAGAAGGCAATGTTGAGGAATATAAAGACTGCATCTTTACATTTACTATACTTAAAGTTTTATAATTATAATTATTAAATGCAAAAGTATATTTTCTGCCTTTCCCTTGATTGTGTTTCTATAGATCATAATGAATATTGACATGAAGCTGAGAACAGCCAATGTGCATAGAATGAATGATACGATGAGCATATATGACCATAGATTACCACTGAATGTTTAGCAGAATAAAATTTGGCAGTTTTGAAAGAATATATTTGAAAGCCAGTTGTCAGAGAATTTTAGTACTTTAAAATGTCTAAAATCACAAATAATTGTCAATGAAATGGGGTCTAGCTTTTAAAGGAACTCCATTCATCACTGATTAATGAAATAATTACTTTTTCAATAAATTTTGAGATTAAATTCTGGCCCAGCAAAAGTAGTGTTATTAATAAGAGACAACAAGAAGCATAAAAGTATGTTTCGGAACACCAGGACCCCTGCTATTAGACCCCAAGGCTGATCCCAGCCCAAGTATGCAACATGAAGTGGTTTTTTGTCCCCTCAATCCAGCTTCCAGCATTATTCAAAGCGGTACATTGATTTCACCAGTTCCTGTGTTTAAACCAGACATATTAAGACACAGAAATTAATTCAGACTCTTAAGTGCTATTCCAAAATGTCAAACTCTCTTCTTCCATTTCAGATTCACAAGTGGCATTATTTATCTCTTATGCTTTATCTATGTATTATATGTTTGATATCAACTTAACTATTTCTGTTGAACTTATAAATTGTAATGAAGGACAAATTCTTTCAAATAATTTAATTGGGATTATATCCTGTATTTCTACCAACTTTGCAAGTTGTGCAGAAATATAATCACTGTCTGGTAGGTGATCAGGTTAGTACTAGGTAAGTTGTAATTAGAACAGAAAATTCAGTAGAACTGCTGTCATATATTTTAGAAGTAATTTAAAAGGCTCAAATAAATAAAAATGAATACAATACAGTAGAATGTAATTTATTCTTTTCAAAGATTTCTTGCAATGGATGTCACAAAAGTAATATCCAAGTCTAAGTTAGTTTTGAAATATACAAATCAAAGGAGATCTTTTTCACTAAACCTAAAGATAACCACCCTAGGCTAAACCTGTGTGTGGTTTTGGATGCAATGTCCTTTGCATCTGTTTTTAAAGTCTTTTTAGGAAGTTGTAAATCAGTGAGGATGAGAAAAGAGGGCTAAGCCTTTAAAGGTTTTGACGGTCTGCTCCTCAACATCTATAACTGGATTTACTGAAAGAAACCAAGTGAGATAGTGAAAAAGCTTATGCTGAACCACAAACATAAGCCTCAAGCATACATTTTTAAAATCAAACTTTCTAATAGTACTTTGCAAGGATGTAAATATTGTCTCCAGATTATTTTGGAAGTTTTTAATAAAATATGTAAAAGAGGGTAGGCCTTTAAATCCAATAAGTGCTTTGGGGGAAACTAATGCTCTAGGCAAATATGATTACTGATAGAAAACGGTGGAATATAACTGCTTTTGTCAACCTTGGACACTTAGTGACTAAATATCAAAAAAATGTCAATATTGTACCAACTGTGCACTTAACTATGGCGTTTCTGTGTTCACATGGAGAACACAAAAATCAATTAATTGTGTGAGAGATACAATCCTTTCAGAACTCAGCCAATTCACTGATTTATTAATGCTATTGATTACACTGAACTAAATATGCAATATGAAGATCTGCCACGTCAAAATGTAGCTCACAGTTTCCAGGTTAAAGATTTGATTTTCCTCTTTATCTTTCTTTTCTTTATCCTTGAGACCAACTCTACTACTATAAATTGGAATTCTGTGAAGAGATCTATGCCAGTTATATTTCTATAAGTCTGCAGAAAAGTGCTTGATATTGCCTTTTACTTTCATACTTAAATATTTATACACAGAAACCCCTTTCCTAAGATCTGAGACAAGATGGACACAAAATATAATTGCAATTAGAGATATGCTGAGCTTCCAGAAAAAATATGTCTGGAGACTAAGTCATGAAGAATACCTGCTGATTCCTAGGTAGTGTAGGTACTTAACTCACCTGCATGCTGTGCATCTAGTTACTGTTTGTATTTCACAGGAGAGATCTATTACCCACATCAATAGTGGGCAACCAATTATAACCAGAACATATTACTTCAACTATCATAATATATTAGATTGCAAGTGGCAGATCATGAAGATGATCTACAATAATTAGAGCAAACTGACAGTACGTTATGCACACGTGTGATTCATCAGAAAACAACATTAAGTGCAAAAAATCAACATTCAGTGCCACATTAGGCAGGCTGGAGTCTTCACCTTCCTCCTGCAGTTTGCAGTGACAGGAACACCGAAGACCAACTTTCATTGTTTACACAAAAGTACTAATGCTTCTGCTTATGAATTATGATTTTTACTGCCAAAATTCCTATTCTCCTAATGGGATATATACCTTGTGTACATCTCTAGGGCAAATCACATTATCATGAGTAAAATACCAATAGAAAAGAAGGCAAAAAATGTAGTGTTTGTTTCAGTGCAAAATTTCATCTATTCTGAAAAAATTCTCACAGACTATATCTAACTTGTGTCTTTTTATTGGTCTGAAATGGTTTAAAAATTCATGTTTCCTATAAAACAAAGCAAAGTCTAATTAATCTTTTTCAATACAGATTTAATTAATACAGGCAAGAATGAGCATGTTCAGCTGGACTGTGGGAAAACAACTATGTTTCAAAGGATTTTTAGATGAGATTTCTTGTTATGTGTACAATTCAGCATTAGAAACCCAGTACAGGTGTCTGTGCATTGAGGTATATAGAAAATAGGTACATAGAAAATACATTGGCAACAAAGAAATTTCAGTCAGTGAGGCAATCTCTACTAAATTAAACTCTTTCATGATCACTGAACTAATGGTGGTGAATACAGTCAAGTGCTGTCAGAAGATCTCATATACCATATATTTACAGTATGTATTATAATATATTTTATATATTTTTTATCTTCCTACAGATAATATAGAGATTTCTGTAACTAAAGGTACGTAATTAAGTATATTTTCTGATCTCTATATTTTAGTCTTACCGAAAACAAGGGTAAGAAGGGTATTTGAAGAAATAGGGCTTGATTCCTGGATGATTCTTTCATGCGCATTTGGGGTCTCTTAAAAGACAAAAGAATTACTATGCCATGGCATTTGATTTCATTTCTTCATGTTGAAAGATAACAGATCTTTCATTATCAATTTGATTCTCCATTCATATTAATAATATTTTTTCTGCTAATCTGAACTAACTGCTTAGACATAACTATAATAATATGTAGGACTAACAGAGATGTCCTGAAAATGTCACAACTCCACCAAATTTAAAACCCAAACAAAACCCCGAGAAAACCAATACTGCCTCATATCACTTGCAGTCTGAAAATTTGCATTTAGGAATCAGGTGACACTAGAAAGTAGAGTGAATAAAAATTGAAGGATCAAAATGAAGACAATTCCATTTTAGCAATCCTTCATGTTTATTTTGTAGGCAAGTTTTCATTCAGCTATATAGTATTATAGAAAAATTTTATCTAACTGTCCAGGGCCCAAGTATATTCCATATAATTATAGAATGGTTTGGGTTGGAAGGGATCTCAAAGAATCTAATTCCAACCCCCTGCCATGGGCAGGGATGTCACTCGCTAAATCAGGCTGCTCAGGACACCATCCAACCTGGCCTTGAACACATCCTTCCTTACCATAATGATTTTTAAAGATATTCTATTTTCCTCTCATAAAGAACAAGAAATTAAAGGTTACTTATTTCAGTTGCATAGTGTGGCAGTATCAGGGTGGTAATTCTACCTCACTGCAATTTACCATTTCTCACCTCAACATTACTGATTAAGGGTACTTTAAAAGGTCCATCGTTACTGTACTGCGACCTCCTTTATTAAAAGGGGTATTGGGGATTTCTCTGGGACAATATAATTCAAGAGTTCTCTCTGATAAACTGTTTCATTAGGGATAGCTATTTGTTTGAAACAGATGTGAATGGTGTTCACAGAAGGAGAATGAGTGAAATGGTGTCAATAAATAAAACACAGTCTATATGGGAATAAATATCCCTTTCTGTACATTCAAAACAGTGGATTCTAAATTCTGCTTCAAAAAAAGAATAAAAGACTAATTGTGGCTAGTTCTTTGAAAACACCAGCTTGCAACCCCAGTAAAAAAACCCTAATTAGAATATCAGAAATTATTAGGGGCAAAAAGCCCCAAATCAACCAAAAAACAGAGAAGGAAACTTTTTTTTTATGCACTAAATCTATACACTTTATCTTCACATTCAACACTGATTTTTTGATCACTACATCTCAAAAGAAACCCAAAACAAACAAAAAAAAAATCCCCATAAGATCTAGGAAAGAGGCAAAAAAAAAAACCACCAAAAACCCAGGAAGAATAGAGGGATTCTGAAGTCATTCCATATAAGAAGATGGTGGAATGGACCAGAGTTCATTGGCTTGAAACAGACATAATTGAAGCATTTGATAAAGGCCTATATAATGACATAAAAAGAATCTTCATTCCTATTCATTGGAATAGGAATCTTTCAGTTCTAATACTACAAGAGGTTCTGACAAACAAAAACAATGGTTTCCTAAAGAGAAACATAATTTAATTTTGCAAGTCCCCATCACAAGACAACACACTGCAAAAGCATGAATAACAATTCAAAAGGTCTAGTGGAATCATTAATATGTATTGAGCACAACCTGAGTCTGACCTCTGACACAGCAAGACTCTAAGCCACTGCCTGCCTGGATATGTTTATGCACTCTTTAGAAGTCTCTTCTTCTACCCAATGTGTTTGTATCTTATGCACCAAAAGCAAGACCAACCTGCCCCTCTGTTTAACAAAATACCTGGTTTCTTTCTGGAAATAGGAGATGCAGTAGGCCCTCATTCATCACCATTAGTAAACTGATAGTATGCCACATTAATTGAGTTCATTGTAATAGAGGTTAGATAGGTAAGGAATTGTCTGAAAGCAAGATAGCTGTCAAAGTGGTGAAAGTCAGGCATGAGTTCCTCAGAGCCTGATTTTTCAGTTATGTGATTTAATATTTTCATTAGTGGTCTTGCTAGGAAAAATAGTAGGAGCATGCTGATGACATTTATGGATGATACAATATAAGCAGAGGTGCTCCAATACAGAAGATGACTGTCAGGTCATACAGAAAAGAGTGGATGACCTTGAATACTGGTGTAGTAGAAATGGGATGAAGTTTACCAATAAGGATTATGTATAAACAATATTTCTGTTAGAAACTAGAAGCTTAACATCAGGAAACAACGAGAAGGATCAATTATAATGGTTGTTTTCAAGACAACCATACACCTTGATGTGACACAGTAAAAGCTAATAAAACAGTAAAGGTTAACAAATTCTTAATCCTTTTCAGTTATACTTTCAGTTCTCTGTTTTATCCTGAAACTGCTATAGTTTGATGTATTCAGATTTTCTAATTTTAAATTGCAAAATAACCACCTCCAATGTTATCAATAACCCAGTAATTCTTTGCTCATATAATAAGCATACAAATCTGAGAAATATTTCTTAGGTTGTAACAGACTTCTGTCCCTGAAAAAAGTATCTTTAAATACTGAAAAGCTAAAGACAAGGCAGATCTCATGAATGTATAAAAAATGCTGATCTTTTAAAGATAAATCTGAATGTCATATAGGAAATAATTTACCATCTGGAATACTTATGGCTTCTTATGCCATTTGCCTTGGAATGCTTTTGCTTTCGTGAGGAAATCCCAAGACTTATTTTGTAACACTAATTTATTTTTCAATGTCACCACTTTCAATTGTTAATTCCATTATGACAAGTGATTTTATTCAATAAATATTAGATGTAGAAGTCTAAATGATTTAGAAATCACATCATTGAGAGTCAGAAGACATAAATGACATGGTATGTCATTTGCATGTTACTTACAAATTGTGAAAGTTCCCTCAAAACTTTTAGTGAGAACTAGGGAGGGCTCAGGTGCTACTCTCAAGAAATCTGATTTATTTCATGGAATTGGCTGTACATACTTGCTCTGTTCTTGTATTCTTACTATGCAGCTTCTACAGAGTTTGGCTTTGGAAAGATATTTCTGCAAAATCAGACACCAAATTCAGCATAGCAAAACGGAGCTGTCTGAACTGTCAGTCTTACACTTACAGTTTTTGGGTAATTGCATTGATTTATTTTTCTTCTTATCCATTGTTACAAAAAAATAGCTACATTGAAAAATATCTGCTAAGCAGAATATCAAAAGTGCACGTATTATAGAGTTTAATACTAGACTTTTATAGTGTAATGAAAACATATTTACACACACATACACAGAATTGTACACACAGTATATAGGATGGTTTTATCTTGACTAACTTAAAAGTTTTTTCACCTTCAGTTCAACAATGTTTCAACTTCAATTTCAATTGAAAGAAAGGACTTCAGCCATGAAAATTACCAGCTGAAGTTCTGTTGATTTTTGCTATTAATATAAGAGTATGAAATGTGTCTCTGATTCAACATTCATGCTTTGTTATGTTGGTCAACAAGTTATTGAGTATTCTCAGTATGATTACTTTTTTTTTCCTCCAAGAAAGAGACAAATTTTTCTAGTAAAGTTCAACTCAGGACAGCAAAATGACATGTAGGATAGGTTTGTAATTCAGTAGTCTGAAACCTAATTAACCTATTTCCTGTAGCAGAAAGTATAGACTCAATGAAAAAAAAATACTCTGGATAAATTATGAATAATTGTGTTACTGCGATATGCTACCAACACACTACTATAATAGGTATAAAAAAAAGTTTCTGTACTCTTTAAGATTTGCTTCATGATAATACTTCAGGTACACAGAATTCTTCACAATCACTTTGAATATAATTTCATTCCATGACATAAAATAATTTTAGACTTTATATGTAGACTTGATATTGTGATGCATAACTGATAAATTACTTTAAAAACAGGTCACATTCTATGGCATTCTTCAAGTAAATGCCTAAGAATGAGAAGTAAGATCAAGTTATTTTAATAATATCCAAAGTGAAGTTGAAATTTCTTATTTTCAATTGAATCCTCTGAATCAGGGATTGATTCTTCAGTGTTTAGTATTTTTTCATCACTAAATTCTGTGCTTTTTTGAGGAATTGCTATCAATAGCTGAGTTTTAATCTCTGAAGAAGCCCAGACACCTTTACAACTCTTCATATTTGTACAACTATTAAGTAATGCAGGGATATTTTCACTACCATAAATTTGTATATAATCCTATTTTGAGCAATAAACTTTATAGTTTATTGATTCTTAGACTGTGTGATGATGCTGGTTTAAAATGGAACTATCCATCCAGTAACATAAATTAGACATCAATTTTTCTTTTGTGTACTGCAAAATATTCACATTTAATCTTAAATATATTTGGAAAATCAAGGAGCAAATCACAGTCTAATCTGCTAAAACCACACCAATGGTTTGGTTTATCACATTCTGTATAAGAAAATTAACAGAATAAAAGAATAGCTCCTCAGGAATGCTATCAAAACACTGGACATACCTTTGCAAACTTTATCAGATCAATAAAAAATATTTCTGAAGGCAGTAGAGTGAGAAAGAATCTCTGTTAAACTTCACACATGCAGACTGAAAGTAGCTCAGCAATAACAGGCCAAAAACCCAATTGACTGACCAATAGAGTGATTTATATATCTCCAGGGCTAATTCCAAAGATCTAGATTAGGAGCTTCCCTCCTGCAATCAGGAGAACACAGGTTCTCCTAATTACATCAGGAGGTGGAAACAGTTAACTTTGTATTTAAATTCGAAGGCTGAATCTAGATCCTAAAGTCAGACTACCTGTGGATGGTACCCTTGTATTTTGTTCTTAATATTGCCTGAAGACTCTAGAATTATTTCACAGATATTCTGCTGATATGAGAGACACAAGTAACTGCTCTAAGAAGGAATTAATTTGTTACGTCCAGAGCAAACCTCCTTTTCACAGCACAGCTTAAGATGTCATTCTGTCTTTTTTAATGATCAGCTAATCAGCCAAAGTACAAGCGCCTTACAAAATACTAAACATTTTATCATTATGTTTGTATCTGTCAAATGAAGAGAGAAAATATGAACAGGAAAAATCTAAGGGCAGGATTCCAGGTAGTCTTAAAGATATTCAATGAATAAAGTTTAACATCCATAGTCAGGAAAAGGAAATAAAAAGTGCCAACCAATATTCCCCCTTCTCCCTCCCTAGTAAAACCTTATCAACATGCCTATTAAGACAATGAGAAAAAAACTAATTAAAGTAAATTAGCTTAATGTGCACAGGCTGGATAAAGACAGATCACTTTTTAAAATCCAAGAAGATAATGGTACCCATTTGGGATATGTTTTTGGCATTTTTCATATAAATTGGACAGTTTTAGAGGATAAATATGGTTAGCAAAGTCCTTACAAGCAATTATGTCTTTACAGTGCTGGTGGCTGACATCATAAAAGTATAATTTTAATTGCTATTAATTGTGTTAAGTCTGCTTTTATTGAATACTTAATGCCATCTCTGACAGTTGTTGTAATTTATGTACTTTAATGAAACTTCTTAGTAGAAGTTTGGACTTCGAGGGTCATTTCCACGATGTTCAAAATAAGGCATTTTATCAGCTAGGGAAGTGCAGGTTATTAGGACACTGATTTTTTTGTCTTCTCAAAATTTGTTCATTTTCATTAGCCTTATATGGATGACCAGAAAACCAATTTCTGTCTCATGTTTCAAATGTCTCAGAATTTACTAAATATAATTATAAGAAGCTGTTACAGCACAGTTTTCCCATATGAAGCAACCTCTCTGTTTAATAAGGAAACTGAATTAAGAGAAGTTGATGAATGACTAAATGACACTAATTCACATTAATATTTTGCCATTTGGGAACACAGAATGGGTAAAATAAAACCTTGCAATGTCTTTGGTATTCAACTAAAAATCACTTATGACTTTAGCTGAATAGGGTTGTCTTCTGGAAGAGTTTGACCCCAAGATTTGTGAGCAGATAAATAGCAGATAAAAAATAATCTTCTAAATAATGAAGATTAACCAAAGAAGTATTTAACAACATTGTGCAATGCAGAGAAAAAAAAATTATTGAGTTTACATTTGTGTAGTAAAATTCATGTCGCTCTACTGCCAACAGTTGTAGGTCTTCACTTCTCTTGTGATTAGCATTATTAAATTATGAGAAATTAATTTGTCTCTATCAGTGCTAGTTTCAATATTTGTAAATTACTAATTGGCCCAGCAGCACTAATGAGACAATATATCTGTTGTGGCTCTTCTGTCTGTTAACATGCCTATTTAAATTAGAGCATCATTATATACAAAATAAATTATTGAATTGGGTTGGAATGTATCTCAAAGAATTTCCAGACTCTGGAAATCCTAGCCTGTTGTCAGCTATGTGCAAGGCTTACTTAAGAGAACAGACTACAAAATAGCAAAAAAGAAGGACAATTAGACAAAATATACCTCCATTGTTTTTTACTTTTTTTGCTCAGCTATCAGAGGACCTTACAATTAAGGTGATGCTCACTAAAGAAACTTGTAGCAGAGGGTTTTAAGTAACTGTGGACTGAGATTTTTGTGTGCTAGCTCCTAAGAGATAGCATAGACAAATAAAGCTACTCGCTATTTACCATCACATTCACCTGGCTATCACTGAATTAAGTCAAGAACTCTTGCAATTAGGTTTTTACAGTCCTGCAGGTGAGGTAACTGTCTTTTGATTTGTTCCTTATTAGAAAATTATCTGAAATTCTTACAGTTTATTTTTAAACATCTAAGGAATGGACATCTGCTGCCTTGATTAAAAAAGCACCATCAAAACACAATAAACCGGAAAATGTTAGAACATTGGAAAGCCAAAAATATCTAAAGTTCGAGATATTTTTAATCTGAAAACCAGATGAAACTTATTTTAAAATTAAAAATATATTAAAACTCATTACAATATTGGTAACAGATATCTTGAAGGCAATACTTTGTAGATATGATGAATGTTCTACAGTTTTCCTGACCCATGGGTCATTGCTTTATAGATGAATCTCACTACAATATACCTGTGCCTGAGAGCTGTAATAAAATTTACAGCAGAGTGGGCTCTTAGATTTCCCTGAAACCAGAATGTTTGATAATGTAAAAAATCTAGTTCTAGGAATACTCAATTTTAATGTGACTCAACAAAAAAGGATTAATTGTGTTTTTCAGTAAGAAGTTTTCTTTCACAGTTATTTAATGACTCATGTTATATTTGCACTCAAAATATTTAATGCCAAATTTATCTAGGACACAAGTTAGTTTTACTTTTTAATCCATATCCAAGCACATTTTTACTTGAGGACACAGATACCCACAGGTCACCACAGATTTCCAATTCCTGAACAGCTTCATTAGTATTAGTTATGGCAGTTGTCTTCATACTAGCAAAATGAACATTAATGTAGGATAAGACTGTGTTTTTGCAACATATAAGGAACAGACATTTAATAACATTTTAATTTGCTTCAAATGTTCTTATGTTATTTGAGCAGAGGCTTTATTTGAACAAAGTCTTATTTCTCAAAACAGCATTAAACAAATATGCTAGAAATGGAGCTGACTCTATTATTAAGCCTCCCCTCTTCTTCCCTTCCCCCAGGAACATTTCTAAATTTTGTCTCTTCTGTATTTCTTTTTCAGCCTCTACTATAGTTTCCTTTTTTTTCTCCCCTCAAACTCTCTCTTGGTAACATACCTATTAGCATACATCCCATTTAATGGCTGCACATTTATTTACTATTTATCGAGTGTTTTTGTGAACCATCTCCTTCTCCATCAAGCAGTCTTTCAAATAAGAGCCTATTAGGTAATGCTTATTGTAAGTAAATGGTTATCTGAGTAATTATTTTTATATTATAAATTGTGGAAATGACAGTATTTTCCTGCAACTTACCAGAATTGAAGTCTTCATTGATTCAAAAAATTTTTATACAATTTTTGTTGTTCATGCTTACATCACGTGATTGGTCCAGATGATAGAATTAAAAAAAAAATTCTAAAAAAATGGATTTTGTGAATTATTACAGGCAGAAAATGAGACGTGAAAAGATCTGTATTAATCAGCATCAATTTTTTTTCTTGGAAAATACAAATCCAAGGACTTACAGTGCAAAGTTCATCCTATTGTACACACTCTGGAAACCACTTTTCCATTTTAAGCTATTTGAGATTTTAATTTTTATCTTTGAGTTTCTCTGAGGAACAAATGCGGGCAGAATTATGAGAATGAAATAAGATGCCTGTGAAGATGACAGATGAGTTTCCTCTTGCAATCTAAATAAATTAATTAGGTTTTGATTGACTATGTGGTTTACTTTCTCTTCTCATATCTATCCACAGAAAATATCCTCGCCAAAACTAATATATGCTATCCCCAGCATTCAAAAAGTCTCATAATAGGGTTTATATTAACAGAAAGGACAAAACTAAGAGGTGAAAGAAATATATACGTACAATAGCCTTGAAATCCAGTTTTAAAAATAGGTATTTAGAAAAAAATATTGCCAAGCTGTAACATTTATTCTATTTAACTTCTCTCTGGGAATAGTCCATCTTTTATCACAAAGGATTGGAGGGAGATAAATCCAAATTTTGACCTCCTACTTTAATTAACCTCTCAATTCTATTGCTAATTTAAGAATAACTTGACTGAATCAAATGGAATTATATTAAAATAGATGTAATTGGAAGAAGAATCAAATACTCTATTTGTGACTTCCACAGTAAAAGCCAATAAATTCATGTCAAGGTTGCAAATACTGCAATCACAAAAGTGGAATGATCTCCCTCAGTCATGAGGTTTTGTGTATTTGATAGTCTCTATTGGAAAAAAATTCAGGTAGACAATCAGGTAACCTTTACATACAAGAGAAGATAGAGGACAAGGACTAAGGAGAGCACAAGGGAAAAACTTACTTTAAGCAACTTGACAGAATGGGAATGGCACAAGGCAACTGGTGGAAGATCAAAACAGAGCTCAGAAAAGTGAGAATGGATTACATGGAGCCCAAGACACTGTGAGGATGACAGAAACATGAAGGGGATGAGAGTGAGGAGAGGTAGACTGACCACAAGGAGTATTTTAATGGTGGTAAAAATGTACTAGTGAAAAAACCATAAAACATCACAGAAAAGGAGTTAATAAAATTATGTGGGTCTGTTGATCTTAAAGGTTGGTCTGAAACACAGGAAACAGGAAAGTAAGAAGAGCTCAGGAATAACTAAGTGTATATCTGTGGTGCCTTACAGCAGTAGAGTGGGGAACTATTCCATTCTCAACACACTTCACTGAGTTTTTGATTTCTAGGATATACAGGGTGAGACAGTGGAATGCAGAGAAAAGGTCCTTATATAGAGATATACACTGCAATACAGCTATGTCTTTATTTTTCAGAGGGAGAAGGAAATAGAGAAGATTTTCAGGAAGGTATCTTGATCCCAGGGGATGCTGATCAATAGACAAGGAGAGGTATGTTGGAAACAAACCACCTAAAACCACTCAAATGTCTAACTTCAAGTATAATTGCTCCCTTTATACCCTACTCTCCCCTTTTTTTAAATTTAATCAATTGCCAAGGAAGGTTTGACTTTTGTTTGAACTGAGATTGCTACACTAAAGTACTCATGCTCTTTTGCAGACAGACCAGTTACAGCTGCATGGTGCAAAACGAGGTCCCACCTCCTTCCCTGTGCCCTGCAGTTCCCTCCCACAGACATCCCAGGTCCCAGACCTGCGGGGCTCCCAGGTTTACCTGCACATGAACACAAGGTGTTAAGAACAACACCCAAGACATGCTGCAGATTCTGCTTGTGGTGCAGTGAGAGGGATGGACAGGGAGCAGTGCTGCTGGCTCCCCCTTCTTGACAGCTCTGGGGTGGTGTTAGATTATATTGCCAGTGTGAAGGGAATATGAGTCACTGAGAAAAATTCTAAGGTGAGCTGATCAGCAGTCTTTCAGTAAGTAAGCCCAAATCTTGATAAATCTGATAAAAGGTGATTTTACTTTTTTTTTTACTTTATTTTTAACTAAACAGTCACTAGGTTACTCAGTCTCCACATAGCACAATAATTAAAGAAGACATTATTCAATATTGGGCAGCAAAAATAAAAATTAGAAGAAACATTGAAACCCATTGTATTTCCTCTTTCTTCTGTTTAAAATCTCTAGGAAACAGAAAAATCTCAGCTTTGTTCTTTGTCCATTTTTGAAAAGCCTGTCAAAGAATAGAGCTGAATCTTCAAAAAATATTAAGATAAACATCCATAATAATGGTAATAAGAGCATGCTGTCATGTATCTTCTGTGAAGCATAAAAATTTAGTACATTATTTAAATGCTTGTTTATTGCTTTAGAGATGTCATTTCTTGATTTTGCAATATTCAAAGCATTCCAATTGTTATAATTTTTTATTTGCAAAGTTTTTCTCCCATAATCTTTTTATTTTCAAGACTTGTAAATGCAATTACTAGTTGCCATATTTACATGGCAAATTGCTGCTAACAGAGGGATTACTAGGAAGAGACAAAGAGGCAGTGTTTGTGCTTTTAGGACTGACACCTATAACTGAAGCTGCCCACAGGGTAGAAAGGCGCCTTCCAAAGTGCCTAAACTGCCAGAAAGGGTTGGAGCAGAATGAGAAGGGTCACATGCCAAAGGACAAAACCCCCAGCTGGTGCCTGTTACTCGGTAGCCCTGATCCAAGCATGGCAGTTCTGTTTCTCCCACGTTTGGCAGCTGCCTGGGGACTGCCTCACCCTGCTCATATTCAGAAACCTGATAGATACACAGCTGTTGCCATCAAAAGTAAAATTCATCCTGGGCTGGGTGCCAGCCCAAGGACTACTGCATTACTAAAGACCTGCTGAAACCTTCAAAGGCTTGCGCAACACTTAAGACCTTGTAGCATTTGGCTGAGGCTAACTCAGGCTAAGAGTGCAGCACTGGAACCAAATTATTTCTTCTAAAACTAGCAAATGTCAGCCAGGAAAGATTTTAAGATGGTTTTATTTAATCAAGTGATATATTTCAGGGTAAACAATTGCTTTTACTTTTATTGATAATAAAAGACCTTTCAAAGTTTTCATTTCAGTGTCATAAACATACAATACAGTGTCAGTGTACTTGTTTGATTTCTGAATTGCTAGCAGAAAACAACAGAGTAATTGGAATTTCACCTATTTTCCATCCAAAAATGGAAAAACCCATAAGAGCTTAGATGTGTGTATGTATGAAGAGAGAACAGTTGGAAAACAGTGGGATAGAAAAAATCCATATCCCCATCTTGAAGTGATAATTTATATACTGTATGTGCTAGGTCAGCCTTTTAAGCTATAATTATTACCAGAAAATCTGGTGGAAGTCAAGTAGCACACTCTGCTAACAGGTAACCATACAGAACAGCTGTGTCCTGCCAGCAAATTTTTTAACATCTTACACATTCTGTGTTTTAGTTTTCTGACTTGCTAAATGGGAGCAGCAGTGCCAATGCACCCTCAATAAAGGGATTGCTACGTACAGATAGAGAGCCATCTGCAGACTGAGTATTGGTGGGTGCCTGGTCAGTAACGGATATATGGCTCTCCAAAACTCCCATGGTCCATGAAACCAAAATTCCATTCAGAATACTCTTAGAAGAATAGGGTTAATACAGATAAATGTCAGTCAGGTGGCAGCCTGCTGTCTGGTTCAGACAAAATTCTGTTTTGACATTGCACCAAGGTGTAAGAGTGGAATTATGCTGAACGATTCAGGCAATTCTAACAAACTCCTTTAAAGACAAAGGATATTTAGTCTGTTTTTAAATGAGATCTGGCAGTTAAGAACTTAAATGCTATTGTTTTCCAGGAGTTTTTTTTATATGATGCTATTATCCTACTCCTAGTTACTATGACCTATCATTTCAGTTTTATGATATATCTTTTCTTTTAGTAATTAAAAACATTGGCTACTCTGAAAAACACAATGTGGAAGAATTTCCATTTCTCCTTTTCCTCATATTTCTTTCTTCTGTATTATAAGTGTGCCTATTTTTTTTTTATTTATTATGTGCCCATGAATCAATACATTTGTGCAGTAATAAAAATAACTTATTGTAATGGTAACAGCTCCAAAGGACTTCTGACTATGACTGGCATTGTATTTAATTCAGATCTATGTTCCATTCCCCAGCTAATGGCACACTGTGGGTTATAAACTGATTAAAATTGTTGTCAAACTGGCCTCCTGGAAAGAGGGAGCCCTTTTCCTGCAGTTGGTAGATCTGCAGGATCTATATTTAATTTTTAGAGTTGGAAAGTGAAAAAAGTTAGTGTAGGAATAATAAGCCAGGAAATGATGGAAAAATGGCGCTTTTTTTTCTCCAATCCCTCTAAACAACAAAACAAAAGAAGTAAAAAACAAAAACAAAGAAGGAGTCAGTATTGCGGTTTTTTGAAGGTTAATGGAAATACAAAGAGATTTACCTACAACTACACAGGAAAACATTAGAAGAGGTAGGAGTATAACTGATCTTTTGAGTCAAGTCTCTAGTGTCTTTATTACTGTATTTCTAGTTTTGGTTCCTTAAGGGTCATTGGATTTCTTTCTTATTTTTTAAAATTTATGTTTATTCTTTTCAGTATTGCTGAAATTTCTCTTTATAATATTCCTGAGAGATATGCAGACAATACATAGTACTATTTTTTTGAACTTCAGCACTTTTATGCTGCTTCACAAACATCATATTCCTTGGATAATGAAAGGAAATTATTAGGAAAACTGGACTGGTCTATTAATTGAAGGTTCAAAAAAAGATGATGAAGTGGATTACTCTTTGTCATAGTTTTTTCTAAGGCTAAAAAAGTCTAAATAAATGACAGTTTGGAATCACAGCAGCTGATTCTCAGTTTGTTATGCTGGTGCATAAAAGAACTGCCATATAGCAATGCTTGTTAATTCTAGATAGTGTTACTGTGCATCAGAAAGCTCTAAAACTCCAGAGACACTTTTCAGAGAAACTATGCAAGTTGTGGTGAAGGGGAAAGGCTTGCTATCTGTTATGGCTTTCTGGCTTTTACTGTTCTAAAAGAAAGATCTAAACATCTGTGGTCAATTAGAGGAAGAAACTGTTTCTGAGAGAAACAATACACATGGGTCCTGCAATACAGCCAACTGTATATCTTTGGGTTCTGTGTGTTGATGTATCAGTATATATTGAGTGTAACAAGCAATACAAAGATAAGAACTGCATTGACCTATTGTATGTTTATATTTCAGCACCACAGTTCCTCTATTTTCTCCCTGCAAATCTGGCTCAAGATATAACTTTAACCCATCAAATTTCATTTTATCCACCTGTAATGTCAGCTTTTTCTCTGCAGAAAAATGTTATATACACACTCAACAGTCATGGTAAAAAGAAAACAAAACTCCTGGATACCACCTTAAAACCTAAGCTCCCTAAGGCTTAACCTTGAATCTGATATATCTGTTTAACATCAAGCAGTTTTTAACACTATCCTTGGGACTTAGGATTCCCCCCTTCCCCTCAGCTTTCTTTATGACTCATGAAATACCTTGTATCTGCTCATATAATGAACCTCTTGAAGTTCAGACGTCTAAGCAACTCTTCTAATAGACAGTCTTTCTAATAACAGAAAAATCTGTTAAAAGGACAGGTATTTCTTAAAGACTGTGCAATTATAGCCCTTATTTTATGAACCTGTAGCAAAATAAATTCTGGAAAAAAGGACATTTTACCTCCCCTTCCAATGAGTAACAAATAGTGCATATTCTTAGGAAAATGGTGTGCATTTTAGAAACAAAAACCAAATAAAATTTCTGCAATGGTTTTTTAAAATACAATAGATTTTAACACTGGGGTTTTTTACTAAATAGGTCTCTTCTGATTCCCTGCTCTTGAGTCATGCTTCAAGAAAACCTGCAAAAATGGGTTGAGCTAAATTATTTTCCTAATTTTTTACCTATTCTTCTATTTGCCACATTCAAATGAGGCAGCACTAGGGTAAGAGCAAGAATAACCATGAGTGAAAGAAAGGATCCAAGAATTCAACTTAGGCTCAAGTTGGTCTGGGCCCAGTTTCAGCTTTTAATAAGATTTCCTTGTGACCACTCCTAAATGTTTACAACAGCTAGGCATCTCAGGATATCAATTATAAGAGAAACATGAGCAGGTCTGTGGAACATAATCATGCCATTCTTATAGCCTTGTTAGCTTAACATTGTTCCCAGGGAAGCATGTGCTGAAAAAAAGATGTGTCATGTACATGTATTCTGCAAGGGTTCCTGTCTTCCAGCAGTGCTTCATATTCCCTTTTCTTGCTGTAACTTCTCTAAATGTACTACTAGATTTAGGACAACACCCATCACTGCAGAACCTGAACACACTGAAGCACTGCTGCATAGAAGTTAAGATTCCAAGATTACTCAGGCCTTGAAACCACTCCTGGCCCTTATGTCACTCATGAGTACACATTGGAAAATGGGATGAGAGAGGTAATGTGTACTTTATAAAATTTTGTTGTGCTTATATATGTTGTGCTT
>NW_005054297.1:19751253-19764565 GCF_000277835.1 Geospiza fortis
CTAATGCTTGTTATCTAGCTGAAAGCCAACTAAGCCTCTGCTGGTACTTGTCATATGTTGACAGCATTCAACAGTGCATACAGCATCCAAATAACTTCATGGAGATAAGGGGGGAAAATATGCATCTGCATTCATAGTTCCATCTCAGATTCTCTGCCTAGATTTCAGTGGTAAAAAAACTTGGAGAAAAAAGAAGGAATGAAATTGTTCTTCATAGACACATTAGTGACAAAAGAGAAAGCACCAACAAGCAATTTCCTCAGACTGAAATAGGTGTCAAAGAATTTTAGACAGAGTCATCAGGTGCAAAACAAGCAGAAGAAGGGATGAGACTCAGAACTAAATGTAAACCATGGTTGGCTAGATGAAGAAATAGGGATAGCAAAATCAGCCTTCAAACTTCAGACTGGATTCTCTCAAAGTTCCTGGCATGGGTAACTAAAATAGCAGCTTGTGACCTGAAATCCTAGAGCCCTGCTCAGTACAAGCCTTACTGCTACGAAACTTCACGATGACACAGTTTTACATTTTCGTTACAAATGCTGTTCTTGTAATGCCTCTGCTTCCTAACGGCATGATTTATCAAATCTAAGTTCCATTAACTTGTAATTTTTTTCCCTGCTGAATCCTTAACAATTTCCTAAAGATGATTCAAGACAGATGGGAACTTTGCTTCATCATATTTCCTCATATAGTTTCTGTTGTTCCTTTACTATTTAAAAATAGTTACTACATCATAAACTAATTTTACAGTTAAGGTTACTGGACTTAATTCTCTTTTGTCCTGCACATTGTTTAATTACATCTGGGTAAATAAACAAAAAAGACTAGCAACTCTAATGGTCACTTGCACTGTTTTCAGCATTTTATGCATCTCTGATAGGATTCAAATGGCAGAACATGAGGTACCTAGGAACTGGTTCTGTTGAACCAGTTGGTTCTCCACTCCTTGGAAAAGGTTTTCCACAAGAATCTTCGTGCAGTGTCTATTTGCCTATTCACCTTCACTTGCACTATGCTCACAAATGAACAAAACCACAAAGAAGCTATTATCTAATTAGCCAAAAATATTGCACATGACACTGAGAAAAAGCTAAACTTTCACTCATATTGATATTGAAGAGACTGCTATTTTTAAAATTAATGCATATGCACTATGGATAATATTAGTGCTTTAAATTTGATTAAAAAAAAAACATTTACTAGAAGTTATTGTTTATATGCAAGTTTTAAATTAGCATAAAAAAAGGAATAACTTTAGTCACAGAAAGAGACTCTTAGAGCCAAAAAATTTGAAATATTCTATTGTGTTTTAACCAGTTTATGGCAAAACAATTCTGTAACTGGAAAAATTAGTTTAAAAAATGATGTAATAAAAAATAAGACTAACACATCGTAAACATACTGTGATAAACAGTTTCTGTTGGCTGCAGAGTCCATCAGAAGGAGGTTTGGAAAAATAAGCAGAAAGTTGGCTGATTATAAGTTAACTCTTCATAAAAAATAATAATCACAAAAACATAAAAAGGATATTTAGATAATTTTATACGGGTCATCCTTGCAATATTTGGATTTTCAG
Organism: Geospiza fortis; assembly: GCF_000277835.1. Classification (NCBI taxonomy): domain Eukaryota; kingdom Metazoa; phylum Chordata; class Aves; order Passeriformes; family Thraupidae; genus Geospiza; species Geospiza fortis. The sequence goes on from NW_005054297.1 coordinate 19,752,833, forward strand.
TGTTTTATTGCTTCACACACGGTATTCTTCCTCAGGCCTGTGCCATAGGAAGGTGCCTGGAATTAGAGGACTGACATCTGAACGACAGATAAGATATGCTTGGCAAAAAGTCAGCACTGCACAGTCAAGATCAGCAGTGGTACTTTGTGTGGGCTCAGCTCTGTGCTTTGAATTATTTTGGAATAGATAATTCTTCTTTCAAGATAAAAGAAAAGGCAATATGAAGTAATGTACAACCACACATTACAGCTAGACTCACTTTAGCTTAAACTTTATGGCAATGCTGCAAAAACCAAGTTCTTATTTTAATCTGAAATTTGGAGAAAAAGTCTTTGGGATTGTGCCAGATCCTGGCAAACCTCCATGGACACCAACCAGTAATAACATTACTTACAGTTACCAAAATAGGCAATGTACATTGCAGGAATAAAACCAACTACTGAAATTCTGATCAAAAGCATTAGCTTTGATTCTTGATTTAAAAACAAAAAACAGTGATAGAAATATGAATTCTGTAACTTCAGATATTGTTGAAAAAACATTATTCTTATGTTTCACTAGACACAGATAGAAAATCATCCCAAAATAGAGAAACTTGGAAAAAAAAGATTTTTTTTAGACATCATCTCTGTAGTTCTCACTGTATGTAGATGGAACAGGTAGCATTATGTCCTGCTATAACATATTAACATGAAGACAAAGGAAAAGGGAAATCAAGTAAGTATGTAAGTCTTCCTAAAATTATTAGTATCATACAAAGAAAATGGGAAAAAATAATTCAGTGTTTTTAGGTCCAAGATCCTCTCTCTCCTCTCTTGATGATAAAATAAGGCAGTGGCGAAGGGAACATTATAGCAAATAGTTGTTACTATACTAAACTATTCTCTACACACATGAATATTTGCTATTTTTAATGATTATTAACAACATCATAAATACAGTTGACAGTAATCCTAATAAATATACATTTAGTTTTTCTTATTGAAAGAGAACAATTTTTTCTCTCTCTGAACAGGTATATAACAGGTATATATGTCTCTAAAGAGCAATACGCTGGATAATCCAAATATTAAAAAAAAAATTAAATGTAATTCAGTGTTCTTTCTATCTCCATGATTGAAAGCATGTAACGTATCATCTGAAATTTCTTACAGGTATTAAATTTTTAATTCTATTCTACTTGCAAGTCAGCTTTAAATTTAGGAGGGGAGTTCAGAACCTTTATACACCAAAATGGAAGCACACAGGTGTTTTCCCAGAAGTCACTAATGCCAAATAGTATAATCCTATTTAATTGCTGAAGAAGAAAGTTTATATTCTGTTATATTTCTTAAGAGTCAGCATACTAAAAATGTAATAGGATATATTTGAAGTAATCTATAATAAGAACAATCATCATACTAGGTACACAGATACCTCCTATTTGAACTTCTAATGAACTTTCATTAGATACGAGACCTGTGCCTTGCTTACAACTGGAAAAAATGTGGGTTCAAAAAAATAGCAAAAAGAGTTACTCTATTCTTACAGAAAACACACTGTTGATCCAATTATTTTGAAATAGTGAGCAACTACAGATAATTGCTTATATATACATAGATACAGCTTGGTGCTCTGTCATGATTTCCTCCTGGTGAGACCTTTGTATCACCCTTTGGCTGAAGTACTCTGTTGGAATGATATTCACAGGAAAGGTGTTATAACTAACAAGAAACTTGAAGACTTTTCACAGAACTGGAAACAACAGGTGGTTTTCTGCAGAACCATCTTCAGTAGAAAAAGAAATTGGAGTATAACACACCAGTGCGAAAAAATGTCTAATAATCCAAAAGTTATCAACAGATCTTCTCAGGTTCTTATAAAAGCTGCCCCTGAACAATACTCACATAGAAGAATGGAAGCTGGTGTCTTCTGTTAAAGTAAAAAAATTACAGATGTTGAGAAACTTCCTCACTGCTCAGGCAAACATCAGCCTTCTGCACTTAGACATAACAATTTCCCATAACTGCGCCAAAATCTGCAGCAATATACATACTGTTTTATAACACTAAGTTGAGATCACAACAATCAGTTCACTTGCAACTCGACTTGGATTGAGAGTATTTAGACAGAAAACAGTTGGCAGTCATAAAATGTATTAAATTGCTTTGGAACCTGCTCTGTTCTCTCTTACTCTTGACCTGCTGATCACACATGGTGAGAATCTGGTTGATTTTGGAAACCTATTCTATTGTTAGACCAATCATTAAATTACTGTAAAGGCACCGAAGACTGCTCAGAAGTGGATGTATAATTTTAATCAATTTGTTCTACTTATTACAAAACCATTTCCCCCCAGTACTGCTATTAAATATAAAAAACAAAGAGGAATGAAAAGCATATACTTCCATTCATAAGAAGCTATCAAGTATACAGCAAGCTATAGCTACAGGCTTTCCTGTGCATATTTAGAAATGTGGTATTTCCCCAATATAGAGCAAAGAATCAACCCTTAGCATAAACGCTAAAGCAACTGATGCTCTTCTGAGAACTCAAAGATGTAGACACTGAAAATACACCTTCCAGATGTATAGATATTTCTGTCTATACAGCATTTTATGGCATCAGAATAGTCATAGCTAAGAAATAGTCTAAAATTGCCAAAACTGTCAATGACAGCTGTCATGGGATATTTGACATCTTTGTTCAGTTTGATTGTCCAAATCTATCAGATAAAAAAATGTTTTGTTTTATTTTTTTCCAAAAGTTGTACATGGAGGCATAATTTTTATTCTAATTGAATCTCCTGAGATGGTTCTTTGGAAGGGAACAAAATAAGAATTTAGAAAGAAGTTCAAGTTACTTCTGCTCTCAAGTGTCCACCCCTGACACAGTTTCAGTGTAATTATTCTTAAATAAGGGCAGTTGCCAAGAGAAAGATGTGAGCAGAACAAGAATGAAAAAAAAAATCTCAAATGATCCACTTACTCTCAGAGCTTTCACTAAGGCAGTTTCCTCAGAGGGTGATTAACTCCAGTGTAGCAGAAGCTGAGACAGTAGGCTATTTTCAGTGGTGTCACTCTACATTCCTCAGTGACTTCCTTGGAAGCTTAAGCAGTCAAGACTGGTCTGTAAATGACCACACTAAGACATGCAGTTCTGCAACAAACTCATAGACTTCCTAGGAGCAAAAAAATGTTACCACCTTTGCATAGAGTGGAATGATATGTTCAGAGTAAGTGACTTGTTTAGCTTTCTTCAGCTGGAATCACATGCCATCACCTTGCTGCCTACTCCTTACTGGATAACTGACCTGGAGATTCCTGGGGAATCCTAAACCTGACTGAGGTGCCTGGGGCTGTGAATGTTCTCCAACACACTGGAGTAGCACTAAGTCCAGAATTGGAGCATAACCAATAGCTCTAAATATAGTATATAATAGCTACCTATATAGGATAATATAACAGCATAGTTTATATACACTAGATACTGTATATATAATATATATACACTATACAATAGTATAGTATAATAGCTAGCTATATAGTATATATAATAGCTGTAGCTGTAAAAGAAGGTACAGACAGGACTGGTCAGTAAGAGGTAACTTAATAATAGTAACAACAATCATAATGATAATCATGACAATGGCAGAATGAAGAATAAGCTTACAGTGTTTTCTCACAGAAAGAGTTAATTAGATTTGCTGTTCTAAAAATTACTGCAGAACACAACTACATCAGGAAAATGTGATTGTAGCTCACCCACCAGGACTTGCCTTAGCGGTTCAATTTCTCAGCAGGCTTGTGACACTGGGCAATCAGCATCTTAATGATGCAAGGCCCCAGTGCTTTCACCAAGCTATCTTATCTGATCATCACAATAAAGACACCTGTCCTCAGTCTTCTAGGGAAGAAAGTAGGAGAGGAAAAAATAATGGCTCCAACCAACTTTTTTCTTCTCTCTTGTGCCTCAGTGGCACTTGTTTATCCTGTCAATGAAAAGGCTTCCTGTCTCATGCCTAATGTGTGTTCAATAATAAAGTGCATTACCTTGCTCTCCTCCAGGGTTACCGATTTACATTTTTTGCAGGCTTTTGTTGACCTTAACAACGTAAGTATTGCAGAAACACATGAAATAATTACAAATTTTCTGCTTCTTTTGTATTACTGTCAATGACATGGCTGTTCATTTCCTCATATCCCAAATATTTAGAATTCATCTTTGCAGGTAGCATGAAAGGGTTTACTACCTCATCTGTGGAAGGTGGCAGGAAAAAAGTTTCTTTCTTTAGCAGCTGACATTTCTCCTCATTATTTTACTTCTGCTTCTCAAGCATTTCTAGTTACACTGACTGTGTTGCCTGACTTAGTTTCTTTGCACCTTTAAGCTTCCCATCTTCAAAGACTTCAGGTTTCCTGGAAATGGGCCTGTACCCCTCAGGATATCCAGTAGGGCTGAGGACAACCACCAAAGTACAGCATATATATGAGAGTGCACTAGAAACATAAAAGACACAAACCATCCTCCACTGTCATTCACAGATTTCTTAATTAATTCTCCTTCCAAAAGGGGAAGGTTATATCCTCCTTGTGGAAGAGAGAAAGTGAAAAGCAAGAATTTCTGCATCTGGCAAGAGACAGAACAAACTTGCTTCCAGAAAAACAGATGCTTAAAACAAGCAGTGGTGGGATAATACTTCAGCCTGCCATCACAGTGTCTCTAGAAGTGAAACTGTAGCATGTGACTCCAGAATTACTTGGGGATGCTGTGTCACCCTCAAGTCAGATACTTGGCCTGTGTTCTGAATTGTTTAATGGCTGACACACTCCTTTCTCTTGGACTGTGACACCAATTTTATCCCCAAGTGTTCTCCCACATTATTTCCCCCTTGAGACTGTGATTCTTACCTTACACAGTGAACACTGAGGTGTATTGGGCAAAGACTTAGTTCTGTATATTTTTATAGCTTTCACAATTCTTTTAAGCCAGAAAACAGTATAATAAGTCAAAGCAGTATAATAAGACAAATAAATACTTTATATATATATATGGCCATTATAAGACTGCAAAATTCAATTTTGTCACACAATATGAATGAAATTGCTCTTCATACCAACCTTCTAATCAAAGTTTTGGTGAAATACTTGTACTTGACTCAAAGATTCCCACACTGGGAGACAAATGTAAAAAACTCATTGGAAATGCAAAGCAAACTCAAAATTTCAAAATCCACTTTAATGAAACATTCATCATCAATTTTTATAAATTAAAATATTTGGCAAGAAGCTGAGATGTTAACAATAATGTCATCTCTAGTTATTTACCTTTGAATGAATTAATTTTCACTTAAAACAATTTCCCTTGGAGTGACCAAAAACCAATATTGCTGCCCACATTATTTAGGTAGATCTGGAACAATCACAAGACCAGGAAGTCATGATATGATGTGTGACAGAATTTCACTGAAGAATGACCTGTTTTCCATTTTGTGTTTCCTCCACAGTAATGAAAACCGGCTTCCTTTTTAATGATATGTGCAACTTATAGTTGTACATCATGCAGAAAAATGCAGTAGATCAAACTGAAATGGCTTTTTCCCAATATTTGCCAAAGAATAATGTTAATTTTTTACTTTCCATGAAAATATTAAGCATAAGTGAAAAAAACCCTCATAATAAATATAAATTTAATATAATCCTTTCCCAAACCAAGACACTTAATAAGAAATAACAAATAATCCCCAACGAAATCAACACAATCTTATCGCAAGTTAGAATTTCATTTGGGATCTGAATCCATGAAGGACAGAATAAAGAGGAAAGATTAACACATGAAGTCGTAACAAGTTTCATCTATTGCTTTTCATCAAAAAACATCAAAAGGACCAATGGATTTAGCGGCTTTAGGGAGTCCAGTTTTTCCAGGGTAATGTTTTATAGCAACACAGTACTAAGAAGTGCATGTGCTTGAATCATTTGGATGTTAGAAGTAGTTGATCACCATCTTAATTTACAGTATTTCATGCTAATAATAAGTGTTACAAAGTGTTTCACCAAAGCCTGGTGAAATATTAGGAAATTTAACTCATTGCATTGACATTTTTCAGCCTTTCTGAACAAAAAAGGAAAAAATGAGTTTTATTAAGCATTTGATACTCACAGAGACACAGAAAAATTATGCTTTTCTGTGTGTGTTTTGTTCTTATATATCGCATGTATTACAAAATGAAAGACACAGACATCAGGGTCTGACCACAATTAATTCTGCAATTTTTGGTCTAGCATCTTGCTGAAGCAGCTTTTTAAGGCAAAAGAATGCACTATTTTTGCTAAGGGCAAAACTAGCAGCAGTATTAACTTGGGTCTGGTTCATACTGCTGGTAGTCCAGACCATTTGTATTCCAAATCTTTTATAGATATCAATGTGCAGATTTTGTGCAATATGATGAAGAACGCAAAGAAAGAACTCCTAGAAAGAGCATAATCTTTTTTACAATATAAACATTTTCAAGTGAGCATGTGCCTGACTTTGCAGACAGCAGTGTGTTATCCATATAGGATGTATGTGCTTTTACAGTGTAAACAGAAGAAAGAATGAAGATCTACTATGAAATCTGTGAGTAAATGTTGTAAAAGAGTGTTTTCTCACGACTTTAAAATATAGCTTATATGCCTTGCTAAAGTAACACTAATACAAATAAATGCAATGTACGTATTTGTTTTCTACATGATTCCACAACTTGGAGAAGTCTTGGGAGACTTGTCTGGCCTTGCAACAACCTTGTTTACAGGCAGAGATGAAGCAGTAGCCCGTGTTTGTACACACTGCCTGTCCCACTGACCTCTTCCAGAGAACTGAGGCCACTGCCAGGAGTGCCAGACTAGAGCTCCTTCCCTCAGAAAATTGATGCTGCTTTACAGCCTCCCTAAGGCTGGATGAAGAAGATCAAAATCACATTGTTAATCTAGGCAATCACCTGGGCTTTCATGATGTAACTGGTGTTTGCATTGGTGATGTCACAGGGAAAATTTTGAATTGCATATTTAAAAATGGATAAAGTTTGCCTCTCCTACCTGTCTCACCATCCATCCTACAGATTTATTATATTTCTCTAGCAGAGCCTGCAAGGATCAGCAGGACAATATATTAGTTTGAGGATGTAGAAATTACAGAGTTGCAGCTGACTTGATGGCAACTGAAGTTAAAAACATTTTATGAACAGCCTCCCCAATAGGAAATCATCTACAAGGATGTGTTTTTTGTGAAACAAAATAGGAATTAAAAAAAAAAACAAACCTTTGGTGTTTCCCCCAACCCTGGCCCTTCCAAAACCAGCAGCTGGATAGGATTTCCACTTCAGCTCACACAAAAAACAAGAGGTTGATAGCATGGGTTCACAGGTAGTGTCTTGGTCAGGGGAGAGTGGCATGTGATTTTTAAGTACCAAGTTTGTGCTACTCATTTAAACAATGAATGATGTATGAAAACATTTCAGCCCTGACTGACACAAAAGCTGCTTTCTGTGCACTGCAGCAGCAAAACAAGCAGAGAATTGCTGACATTTGTTAATCCATCAGATGCGGGAGTACATAACCTACAACAAATGTTTAATATTCTTGATACACCATTCTAGTCAATGTGGGGAAGATTAATAAAATCAAAAAGTCTCATTTGATTTGGATTTTAAAGTACAAATTATTCAAGTCTTAAAAGTGAGATGTGTAATGACAAAAACCTAAATATCACATTTCTAATTACATTCTTACCACAAGTTTTGTTTTGCTCTTCCAAAAATTGTGACCATAACAGAATAAAGGTGCACTTCTAAGGAGAGTTATATCCCATGGATGAAGCCATGCTGGAGCAGGATGATGGGCCCTAAAGGTCTGCAGGTTGTATGCCAATTAATGGCAGAGCAGGTGAAAGGAGTAAAAAACAAAGAGCAGCAAAAGGAAAGAGCTGCTGCAGACCAGTCTCCAGGACCACCTGCCCCAACACTGAAGGCACCAAATGCCACATGTGACATCAGACACTGGAGATGAGGATGGGGGAAGGAGAGGTATGTGGATGAAGGTGAAGAGTTTGCTCTAACACTTTGTTTGCCTTCTCTCTTTCTCACAACTGGAATCAGTGATTAAAAGCTTATGTTAATTGGGAATAAATCAAGTGAATTTCCCTGACTCAAGACTGTACCTGTGATAAATGCCCATGATAAGAACATAAAATTAATTCTAAGCATGCAAAAGAAGATTGAGAATCACACATTTCTTTAACTTTCCACTGTTTTAAGATCATACAAAATTAAGTTTGGTACAATATTCATCTGTCTGTAAGAAATTAAATGATTCAGGAAAACAGCCACAGTTGGTTAGATGATGGAGATCTGTAAGATTAAAAATACTTTTGTTTTATTCAAATTTATGGTTAGAGATTAAAGAACATTGTGCTTCCACATCTGCCATGCTGATATTTGTGAAATGAATGACTCAATTTTAATATATGAAGTAAATACTTGTAATTAAGTTTCTAATAAATTATATATTCTATTTTAAAAAAATCCTCAGTGAAGCAGATTAGCCTACGTGTTAACCACCACTGAGTCATCTATAATGTCTTTAGTAAAGCTGAAGTAAATGTCGCTGTGTAGAAATAACATTATTTGGCCTACTGTTTAAACCTGGCCTGTCTGTGAGATACATTCAGTGTCTGAGCACTTAATGTGCTTTAGATGAATAAGATAGACCAGGGTACATGACCAAATCTCTATGGTAGATCATACTATATGGCCAAATGTCCCAAGTAGGTGTCCAGGAGCTGGAACAGTGCGGTTTTAGTGGATACTCTGACATAAAGATATGGCTAATATCCTGAAGTCTTCAAGTGCAGGAGTTAAGGAAGCAAAATGGTAATTTGAGATGAGAGTTTGCAGAGAGGAGATAGCCAGAGGGCATTCACACTCACCAAGGCATCAAATTATCAGTCTTGGTGAAGAATTTATCATTAGAGAATAAGAACAGAAATATATAGGCCTGGGGACTGCTCAATCTTCAGCCTTTCAGGAAGCCTGCATCCATTGCTTACCTTCAGATAACACAGGAATCAATATAGGACTACATTAAGACATGGAATAACACATGTTATTGCCTTAGCAATTACAAGGGCCAACAGTTGGGCTGAATCATGCAGCTTACCCTAACTACAGTAGAGGAAAAAAGGTGACCATGGAACATTAGAGATGAAAAGACTATCAAAAAAGAGCCTGTATATTAAAATAAAAAATCAAAAAGGCAGCTATTGCAAACTAGCCAAAAGAGAAATTTGATTTCTGGCGTGGAAATTTTTATATTGTCATTTGGATTTATTTATTACCTTGAGATAATTTAATTTAACAATGGCTTGGAAAAATGTATACTAGTGATAAGGTTTCAGAACTGACACTGTGTTCATCTGGCACTTAACTTTTGATCATTCAATGTCCTTCTTTGAAACTTTCTGAATATAGTTAAACAAGACATTCTCTTATGGCTTCATTTCCTGTTAGCAATCTTGGCAGTAAATATTCGGTTTTAAACATGAACACCTATTCCAACTTCTGTTTTTTGCTTTTGTTATTATGCCCTTAATCCCAAAATGCAGACTAACAGATGAATCTTCCATGTTCAGTCTGGATCGCCTTGATCTTTATTTGTGCATCACGTTGTATGTTTAAGTAAAAATATATCTTTTAAAAATCAATTACTGGGACATTCTACTTCCCTTGATTTTTCTGGATTCCCAGGCGCCGTCATAGAGGCCAAAGGGGGACTTAAAACATAGAATATTTCATGGTTCTTAAGACAGTGTCTACCAGTGCCAATGAGATGTAATGGTCATTGATAGTTTAGATGTATCAGTAAACCAAGCAGCAAAATAAACAACAGGACAAGGTGATGCGGTGCCAGTAAAAAAAATTCTGGCTGCACTTTCAAAACTTGTTTATCCAGACATGCTAGGGTTAAGTACAAGTCTAACTAGACAATGGCATCAGATATTCAAGAGATCAAGAAAAGTATTACTTTTGGTTTTTAGACACATAGAAAAAGACCTTGTTATAATCTTAAAAAAACCTCAAAACCCAAACCTCCATGGTACACTTCTGATGTCAGTTTTTAAGCAGGCTACTGGATTTCACTGGAAAGGTACTACACATATGTACATGGTTTAAAATAAAATTAATAAGCTAAACCAAGCATGTGAGGTTTATCAGCTGTGGAAAGAAAAACTTAAGGGAAAGTCTACATTTTCAGACAGGACACCTCTCCAAGAAATATACAACCTAGAAAGAGCAAGTTTTAAAGTTTCAAACAAATTCAAAGGGAGGCCCTAGCTTGTCCTGGAAATTCTTTTATATAATGATAAATTTAACTTTTCTATCAAATTCCCAATGTCAAAAAGATATGGTCTTACTTTTCTGCCTCCTACTAATTCAAGTCACTTAGTAAACTAACTGGAATTATCTGGAAGCAAAGGAGTACCCTGATTTCATCACAATACCATAACTGGATCACTAAACAATTTTTGTTCCTGAATGATGAGAATGAAACAAATGCATGTCATTAGTAAAATAAAACTGCAGGTGGTGATGAATTCTAGACTTTAAAAAAGAAAATAAGTGTTTTAAAATACTTTCCAGCTGGTTGTGGTCTTGCTGCAAATGTCATCTGCTTACACATTTCACTGTACAAAATAGTAGGCTACATGCAACCTTTTGTGATGCCTTAGATAAAAAAAAAATTAAAGTATTTTTATACTTATCATATGCATTTTCTTATCTTCCCTTTTTGTTTTTTTGGAAGAACTCACTAACTCAGTCCCTTCTGTAATAAGTAATCGATGATCTCTACAGCAAGAGTTTTTGCACTGCCTTGTTTTAAGCAGTATTATTTTCCAAAACAGTAGAAATCTGAATAGTAATTGAAAGCTGTATCCTATTTCCTCCCAGTATTAATTTCTGTCAGTGAATATGGTAAACATAAATGATACTTCATAGGCTATGATCACAGGACTTAGTAAGAACTGTTTTAGTTTCTGTCTTGGTAACCTTAGGAGATTATTTCAGAGTCTGAAAAACAAAATTAAAAGTACAAAGACATTCCAGATATTATCCATTTTTGTATAAATAGAAATCACCATAAAACTTTGAGATTAACCATCAACACCTGCAATCAAGATACTGATGACTGCTTATATGTTTCAAAATACTATAAGACAATGAAAATTCAGAAGAAGGAACTTCTCAATGTACTATTATTAACTGTTCTTGAGACAGAATTCTAACTTTTCATCATAAACTGTCAATCCACTAATAGCAGCTAAAAAAAATCCTAGTAGACTTAACATTCACATTTCCATGATTTTTTTCACACTTTTCAGATGTCATTACCATATAAAATAAAATGTTGGTCTTTAACTTTATCCTAGACTTTCTCAACAATTAAACAGAGCAGTACCTTTTTACTATTAATTTGCTACACTTGGCATTTTTATGTCTAAAATAAAAAATAAAGAATAATATAACACTATCAATTTCTCTACTAGTTTCAAAAAGATATCAAAAAATTCTCCTTTCTTTCTTCTCTCTTTTTTCAATCCTTAGACATAGTGGCAACCAGAATTATGATTTGTTTAGAAGCCTGAGAAACTCTAAGAATTTCCTGGGGGAAAAGTCTGTGAATTACTAGTAGAAAGCTGGAAGCTAAGTTTAAATCCACC
>NW_005054297.1:19764580-19772809 GCF_000277835.1 Geospiza fortis
CTTTGAGTGCTATCAGATGAATCTCCCAGTTAAGATTGACTCAATCATTTTATCAGGTAGTCACCCAGGGCTTAATCCTTACAGAGTCATTTTACAATCTGTCTCTTGGCCGAGACAGCAATTCATTTCACACCCAGATGTCCAGCACACTGAAAATCAGTTGAAAGGTGAATTTTAGAGTTTAGGAAGTAAGGAATAAGGCCAAATCTCTAACACACATTGGCTTTAAAGAAAAGTCTCTTCATGCAGCCTATTTCTAAAAGAGAACCTACTAAAATCTCTGGCCAGTGCATCTGTTTTTCTGCACATGTACATTCTTATTTGAGCCAACATGTAAATGATGGATCATTTGTTTAGTAATGCAGAGATTAATGCTAATATGTACCATAGAAAAAGTGATGACAAATAAAATCAAAATGCCACTGATCTAAATTTTAAAGGAAAAATACCCAAAGTATCTAGGAATATTTCTAAATCACACGCTGCAAAACAGCTAATTCAATATAAGATATAAATTCTGATTAGCTAACCAGGGGGAAAAAAGGGGAAAAAAAAGCCCCATCCAGAAAATGGCTTCTATTTTATCTCACTTTGAACTGGAGAGTAAACTGGCATGGAGTACTGCATGTAAAAGCCATTTAGGTACAATCAAAAGTCATTTTCATCAGCACAGATGCCCCAAATCGACCACCATAATGTGGTGGATTAAATGGATCTTGGAATTAATCACATATGAAAGAACTTCTCTTGAATGGTGGAATCACATGGGACCTCCATACTGAGATGTTATCAATGCACTATTCGAACAGCTTACTAAAATGCTGAAAATAACTCTTTGTCTTGCAACATTTTTCACTCACAATTATATGAATGCAGGCAAATATGGCAAGGAATACTAACTGTACGCAGTTAACTATTTAAAAAGACAAATAACTCTGGCATAGCAATGTCTTTCCAGTCAAAATTATTAGTTATTTCTAATCTTGGTGATGAAGGGTTTGATTCTATAACATAGGACAAACAAAATGAACAACAGAAGAAAGAACCATCAGGAAGAATTGGTAAGGAGTACAGTCATGTTTTCCTCACTGCTTTTCTCAATCTGCAAAATCTATTCAAGCTGCGGGACTGGAAAGCAAATGTCATGTTTGCAAAACAAAAGAGGAAAACATCCCCAGAATCATAGGGCATATGAATAAATTTAAATCTATTTGAACTTCTGTGCAAAATCTATAATGAGGTATTGTAATTTCCAAGGTAGGTCGAAGAAACACAGCAGTGTGGTAAAGTGTCATCATGTGAGTCAATACAGAATCCATGGGCATTGGTCATTAGGGGCAATGGTATGGAGAACACACTTAAAAATATGACCTTGGGTACACAGGATTTATTTTAAAATTTAAATCTAAAGGGGAAAAATGCAATAATAATTTTAAAAAAAGGTTTTGTCTAGATAAGGTTCCATATGTATTAAATATAAGTACCTACAGACAGAAGAATATTGCAATTTGCTTTATATAATTACGATCTTTAAAGAAATCAAGCTAAATGACATACATGACTGCTGTAAATTCTTTGCCACCTCTCCTTTTTTCATGAGGGCACTATCATGCCTCCCACAACTTATGTGCAGTGACACCTCACAACATTTTCAGAAGATTCAAGAAGTTTCCTACTCCTCATGTTTCCCCAGAGTTAACACTTCTAATCTTAATCAATCCTTTGTAATATTTTTTTTCTGAATAAATAAGAATAGATACAAAGTGATTTTTTTTAGTCTTCCTCTAAGTCTTTGAAAACTGCACCTTGCCTGTGTTGGGGAGCACCCATCATTTAAACCAGGAAATGTGACCTGATGCCAAATAGAAAATTTCTAGAGAATGAAACTGACTGTCAAAACCATAAAAGAGGACAGTGATTGAGGGAACCATATGGCAAAGACTAAAAGTCTTTCCCTCCTTAAGTATAACCAAACACCCCAACTGAGTACCACACCCACTGAGGCAATCATTCTTCTCTATCTATCAGGATACAAGCTATTTATACAATGTATAACTGTTCTAACATGAAGAAAGTGAGAAAGATCATCCCTCAAATGATGGAGAACTGTTATTTAAGTCATTTCCAGTAGGTTTAAATTCCTGATTTCATCTTCTGCAATAAGATTTGGAATATATGTCATCAGAGTTATTTGGAAAAGCAAAATGAAAAGCAACAGACTTTGAGATATTGACCACAAAACACAATATAAAATCAGGTGCAATGTTTTAGACCAATGCTTGACCTAGCCCAAAGTTCTGCATTCAGTATTGGGCATTAATAGGGCAGTTGTACAGAATGACTTTTTCCAGATGACTGGGTTAGGCTCCAGCAATTTCTTGGCCAGAGTCTCCCTGAGCAGGGGGTGCTGTTTTTTGTGGACTCCATGTATGTATTTAAACTTGGAAAGTTTTTACTTTTACTATAATGGAAAAAAAGAAAAAAGACATATAAAGGATGAATAAATTTCTGAAATCATGTTTGAACAAGGTTGAGGCTTTCACATTTGGGAGGTGTTGGCGTCAACATAGCTGGCAGCTAAATTCAAAGCTAAATTTAAGAAGCATATATAATGTCCTAGTCTTACATGAATATTTATTTACAGGAGCAAAGCTGAGCTCTTCCAACTCTACAACCCCTGTCATCTTAGTGAAGGAATCCTGTCTGAATTTTCCTCTTCATTTTAAGTAAAAATCTCTCCCTACAGTGGAAAAGGACAAAATCTAATTGTTTTGTAATACTGCCTTTTATTAATATTTTCTGTGGTTGAGAATAAGTAAGACCTAAATATCTAAAATGACATAATTTAACCTTCTGCTAGCACCTCTTTTTAGAGCAGAGAATTCACTGCCACAGTTAACTTTCAGTAAGAAACCCAAGACCATTCATATACACAAAGGCAAACCCTTACTTTAAAATCAGAACGTTACAATTTTATTAGGAGACATTAAAGTAAAATAGATTTATGTAAATTAATTTTGTATTATACTGGTAACTTGAAAATCTCCATAGGGCTTTGAACAATACTAGATAAGATAAGAAATGATTACCTGAACCATAGAGGGAAATCACGTATTTTAAGATACTTGGCTTTAATCAACTAATTTAAAGTTAGATTTTATTAAACCTTGGGTTTTTTCAATCAAATAAGCTTAACAAGGAGAAAAGTCCTATTCCATTTAATGACACTGTAAATGCAACAGAAACATAATAGGTCTACAGGTTGCAAAAAATTCTGTATTTCAAAGAATTCTTTCAATATCACCAGTGAAAAGGTTAGAATGAAACATTAATTTTTTTAACCAATTTAGAGGTATTCTTTTCCTCTAAATGTTCATAACATACTAACTTTAGTCTAGCAGAAGAAATATCAGGTTTTCACGTGATTATGACCTGTTGATTAAGTTGTTTAAAGCCACTGAAAGCTCTGAAGGCTCTCTTGCAGTTAGGAGGTTTGTACTGCTCTTTTTCCTCTAAATGGATTCTCTAGTGTCTAACTGGAGATTAATCTCCTGTTGCCTATTTTCTGTCTAACAGGGCACTCAGAGGTTATATGTGTTCTTTTTTTCCTGGAGCTTGTAAGAACATAAGCATTTTTGAGACCTCTAGCCCCTGTCAAACTTAGTTGAAACATTCATGTTTTAAAGTTATTAAGGAGGTGGAAGAGAAGTGGAGAGAAATTCACAAGTGCATAATGTGGCTGTAAGACTTTACATCCACAGAAGTTCAGTTGAAAACATTAAACAAATATATAGTATCACTGCCCACTTTTGGATTGATAGAATTCAGCTACATCAATAAAATCATATTTTATTGAGGGAAATACAACTCTGCTGATGGCTGACAACTCCCCTTATGGAAGAATTCAGATAATCTGGAGCTGGCACACCCGGCCCACTCACCCCCATCTTCCTGGGATCACACACAGTACGTCAGACATTTCTTGGCAGGGTATCTTGATAATCCTGAACAGACCAACCTTTTGGAGCACTTCCAGGCAAATATGTTCTGAAATAGCCTCTTTCTAACCTGTTTCCAGAAATCACAAGAACATTGCAGATCCAACCAGGGAATCTGGCTCCATGTCTTTAAGCACCCAGGTTTTGGTTACCCTGAACAGCAGAACTGCCCTGAATGCCTAGAGATATATAACACCAATATAATCCAGACACATTTTTATTTTGGATTCATTACTTTGTAGTTAAAAGAACCAATACTTTCTTCTACCTTTAAACATTCAATATATTTTAGTACTGCATTTCAAAGTATTTGGTGTAAAATATTTTGATAGTTTATTTTTAAAAAGTGATCTCATGAAATACAATATAATGTTAGACATAAGATAATTAGTTTTCAGTTTGTCCTTATGGATTATCTAGACAGGTGTAATTAGGGATTTCAGATTATCACTTTATTCTATTATATACTTTGCACCGTGTCTTTCTTTTGATATGAACACTCCATTGCGAAAAAACTTTCTGGTTATCTATTAATTCATCTCCTTACTTTCAGGGTGTTTAGGCAAGCTAAAATAGAGGCTTCAGAAATAATTTTGTACCTAGTCCTCATACAAGGTATGATTTGGGAGTGTAAAGTTAGTAGCATCTACGAAAGTGCCAGTATGTAGTAACAAATTGTTATGATTGATGGAAAATAATGTTAAAACAACAATAACATTCCAAAGTTTTGATTCAACCAAACAAACAGGCAAAAATTACAAAGAATCTGCATAAGTGAAATTACAAATAGAAGCTGTTCCCTTTCCTGTTTCAAGTTTTCTTCCATTCTGTCTGTATTTCTAATATGAAAATCAAGTGATATAATATGTAATTTCTCTTTTCTGTGCAGGTCCATCTTTTATTTACCATGCATTATAGTAGGCAAATCATCATTTATTTTCTCACTGAACTATCATCCATAAGAATAATTTAAAACCAGCTAATAAACATTATGGTTTGTTAGAACTGCTACTGATTAAATCTTAAGAGTCTAAAACATACAAATATAAACAGAACGCAATTAGAGCTATTTAAAGAATCCATTTTTAACTTAGATTAACCATACTTTCCATTTGCTAGGGATAAACATTCATAAATGAAACCCATTGCTGAACAAGAAGCAATTACTTCAGTTTAAAATATTAATACATATTGCCTTTTAAAAAGTCGAGGAAAATCATTTATGTACTGTACAATACAAACTCAGTTCATACTGAGAATGAAAATGGGACGGCATTCTGAATCCTAAGTGAGTTGCAACCATTTTTGAGGTACAGTTTGTTCATGTCCATTTATAAGCCCATTAAACTCTGTTCTCCAGTTAGTGTTCTTAAAAAATCATGATAAAATACATATGCATGGGTATTGTATTTTTAAGCTAATTAACCTGCCCAAATTTGTCAACTAACTCTCTTGTAACAGCCCTTATTAATATCTGAGACATGCTAGTAATGCAAACTAATTACTGATGTGCCGCATGCTAATTCTAGATCAGGTAGACTATCAAATTTAGTCCTGATTGGTGGTCTAGAAATGTACACATACATGCATATACATATATATGCACATAAATATGCACCAGGACTAACAGGTATATGTTAGATATTAGTAACTACTTGATTATGAGATACTTCTAAGTTCTAAAGACATCTGAATTCAGGAAGATTATTTCTACTTCGATGCTAAGATTTTCTTTTGCTTAGACTGTTATTGGGTTTTCTCAAAGCATGATTTTATAAACTGCATTTAAAGGTGTAATTTTGAGCTATATCATACACTCTTATTTCTGCTCATTGATGCACTAAGGAAGTATTAAGTGTTTTCCTTTCTCTACAGTCATACAAGATCCCTTCACCAGAAAGGGCAAAACCATGGCTCTGACAGTGCTGCAAACCAGCCCTTTATTATCAAGTGGTGGTGTGCCATAACTGAGGCCTTCCCTCTTCAGCCTCAGCACAATAAAGACTGTATGTGCAGAGAGGTTAGAGTAAGATTATTCATATTTTAAACCAGATCTTTTGTTTATTCCTCTGATAAGCTGTCACCTCATTTGCTACAATTTACCTGGTTGTGTAGCTCTGAACTACACTCACATGTATAGAAACCAAGCACGAGAATTTATAGAATCAAATATTCATTAAGGTTGAAAAGGCCTTGAAGATCATTAGACGAAACACCAGTAAATCCTAGAATTTAGTGCCTCATCCAGTAGTTTCTTGAACACCTCCGGGGATGTTGACTCCATTACCTCCCTCAGCAGCCCATTTCAATGTTGAACCACCATTTTAGTGAAGCAATTATTCCCAAAGTTCAGTGCCAACCTCCTCTGGCACAGCTTGAGGTCATTTCCTTATATCCTGTCACTAGTTGCCTGGGTGAAGAGACTGAACCCCACCTTGCTACCTCCACAGCCCTTCCCTCATCCAATAAATGGGCCACCTGGTCATAAAGGGGCATCAGATTGGTCTAGCAGGACCTGCCTTTCCTAAACTCATGCTGGCTAGCCTTGCCTGACCCCCTGGCTGCCCTGTACATGCCATGTGATTGCACTCTTACCTGTTCCATAGCCTTCCCTGGCACTGGAGTTGGGCTGACAGGCTTGCAGTTCCCTGGATCCTCCTTACAACCCTTCTTGTAGCTGGGCACCACACGGTCCAACCTCTGAAATTCAGGACCTCACCAGTTTACCAGGACTAAGGACAAATGATGGAGAGTGTTTTGGAGAGCTCTTCCATCAGCTCACTAAGTACACTCAGGTGAATCCCATTTGGCCCCGCAGATTTGCGAATGTCTAAGTTACAGCAGGTGTGTAACCACTGCCTCCTGCATTGCAGGGGGTCTGCTCCCTGTCCCCTGACCAGCTCAGGGAACTGACTGCCCCGGTCTCTCTGTTAAAGACTCAGGCAAAGAGGGCACAAACTCCCCTAACCTCTTTCCTCACCCTTGTGGACAGTGTTCTCCTCTGTGTCTGACAAGGGCCTCCTAGTTTACTAAGTCACAACCTACTGTTTTAACACTTTTTCCAATCCCTCACTCTATGAAGTCACAATTATAACAGATATAAAAAGTTTAACAAACTATGTTTCTATTCTCTTTGAAGTGGTATTTTATGTTTATATTTAAGTGTATGTTAAAAGGCAATTAGCAATTGAGCAAAGTGAATAATTAATTATGTGCAATTAGAGCGGAACTGTAGACAAATAGTACCACATTACTGGAAAATTTTAACAATGCGATAAATTATGGCAATTATACACAAAATAATAATGATTTGCAATCAAACAATATAAATGAGAATATGTTCTGTATTCACAACAATAAAAGTTCAATCTGTTTGCCTGTGTTTAAATTGACTGCAATTCATATACACCCAAATCATTATTATGACTTTTTTGATAAAACACATTTCTTTTCAGCACTACTTAGTATTATATATTTTTGCATACCTAGAAACATTTCCCTCTAGAAATGCTCAAAGGGCTTTGAGGATTGTCCTCAGTTCAGTCTTCTAAGACATTTCAGGACATAAAATCCCTCACCCGACTGCCTCGTGTCTCTGCAGTGTCTCGTGTAGTGCGATGGACTGCTGAGAGGAACCTACAGCTGAAAGGAGCCTTCAGACTCTCCAGTTGGTACCCTCCTGTAACAGAGCAAGTCTCCTCTCATTACTTACTAACTTTACATGCCAAGCTCTTTCCTGCAAAAATTGAGGAAATATTCCCTGCAGTTGTCTCTCTACACTGTCAGTAACCTTAAGGAAAAACGTGGGATTGAGTTATGTAGTTGCCAGAGTACAAAGTTTTTGCAGGAATTGGAGCAATCATGTCTATAAAAGCCCAGCAGTTATGTGAATTTTGGATAGGGAAAGGTGACCTGGAATTTAAAAGTACAAACAAGCACCTATGATTTCAGAAGAACAATGCAAGGAGGCACACACACACCAGGAGACAATGACGCCCACAGAGGGCTTGGGACCAAGGGCTGGGGCCAGGTGAGGAGCGACTTTTGCCTGTGGGGGCCATTGCAGGGATCCAGGCGCCGCTGCACCAAAGCGATCCCAAAAGTGTGGGTCCCGCCCTTCTCCCCTTGCTTACTGGGAAAAATCCCTGGACGAACACCCAGAGAGATACCCCAGCCGAGTGGTCCCATTTTGTTTCCCGAGGTGCGGCTGCGGGGCAGCTGTGCCAGCCGG
>NW_005054297.1:19772869-19809358 GCF_000277835.1 Geospiza fortis
TTTGCCCTCGGGCCCCGCCGCTGCCCCGCCCGCGGCACCCCCGGCCCCAGAGCCCCGAGGGTGCTCGGCCGCGGCTCTGCCTCGGAGGGAAAACAAAACGCTCCGTGCTCCAGCAACGCGTTAGTTGTACTGCAGCTGCCTTTGAGCACCGTTTGCGTCCTGGTCGATCGTTCAAAACAAGTTGAAATTATATTAAAACCAGTTCCAGGCAGTACTACAACTGCCCAGTATTATGTATCAGCATTATAGGAAAAAAAAGTATATATTTAAAAGGGAACTATGCAATATTAATATGAGCATTCACTCCAAAAAGTTTACTAGTAAAGTCATTTTAAGGACATGTGCAGGAAATATAAGGATAATTTTCCACATATTCACAGATTTTTCCTTACTTTGATTTTAATTTCCTGCACTGTATTAAGATTATATAAACCATCCTTTAGATAATTTCTAAAATTCATATCCAATAATTACTATATTATTTCAGCTACATGACCACCATGAAGCTAGAAAACTGGAAAAGCAATTTATTAGAATCTCTTTTTAAAACTAAATATAAGACTTCTACGTAAAATATTTACTGTTAATGCAATATGCACAGGACAGACATGGTTCAAGCTCCAGTCTAATTTTTTCCATTAAGTAAACAAGAAATATATAAATGTGCAAATGTACTCAAATATACCCTCCCCTTTTTTTTATCTTTAAATCTTCTATTTTCTTTATGTATTTTTTTACCTACAAAAATGACTAAACAAATGACAGGAAATTAGGTTTTTTTTTGATTGTACTGCCTTTATAATTGTCTTGTAGTGTCCACAAGGGAACTTTTGAACTTCTTGGCTACTCTTAACCAGTTTGATGATAAGCTAGAGTTTTCAAAATAGGACACTAAAAATGTCTCATGAATTCAGACACCAAGAAATAAGAGACACTATCCATGCCCTCTCAAGATGTGCCAGGATTGTGTCACACATAGCATCCAGAGAAGAGAAATATTTTTGGGGAATCCTTAATCCATTGTTATGCTTTAAGGTTCAGTCTCACTTATAAGGTTGTTACTAGAATATCTTCCTGTATGTCCAGAAAAAATGGGACATTATGGACTAATAAAACCTTAGAACAAAGCAATCAAAATTCAATTTTTCTGTAGGAAACTGGTGTGCAAGTCATGGAATTACTTCACTGAATGCAAGACGCAGTTCCAGCCGCATTTTGAGTTTACCTACTGGGTTAAATTTTTTAAGAGAAATTCTTAAGTCAAGAATTCTATATTTCTAACCTACCTGTTGAATTTGAATATTCTGAAGTAGTCTCAGAATAAATCTGAGACTAATATGTAATAATACAGAAAATTATGAGAAATTATGTAATTCGACCTTTATTTCTTGCATAATCCATTACTCTCTAAGTAATATTTTTATCTCTATGATTTTGTTTGCCAACTTTGCCCCCTTAGAAAAAGAAGTCTTACCTTTGCCCCACTTGGTTCACAAATAATTTTTGTTGCTCTTGAAGCTATCTGAGCTTTTCACTTTTAGGGCATTCCCTCAAAACATACTCTTTGCTTTCCATATGAAATCAGCCTCATAGGAAAACAGTTTTTATCTTGTTAGAGAAACCAATAGACAGTAATGTGTTACTTGTATCTAGGCCATTTAAATGCTGCTTTTTCTTGGGTTTTGTGCTGTGCTTGTTGATGGCAGCACTTCCTTTCTTTATTTTGTGGCTTTTCCTTAATTTATTTCACCATTCCTTTGCTGCATTGCAGACTTCCACTTTCTGTCCTCTTCATATCAAGTTTTTCGCTTTCCACTCTGCATTTCTTTCTCAGTAACTTGCTATATATTTTTTTTTCTGGCAAGATCTGCATACCTCAATTATTTGCAGCACAGGCTAGCTCAGATACCAGATATTTAAAAAGCAAAAATACGATAGTTCTTTTAAGATATCACTCTCTTTCTGTGTTAGATGCCAGTTCTATATACCAGAAAATACCTAATTCTAATGTTCCACTCCACTAAATCATCTCTATATATCTTCTCAAAAGTATTTGAATCAGCAAATTTACATTGTGCAGATTTCTATACATCTGTCTAAAGCAGAAAAATGTATTCATCTTTCACTTTTAACCATAGCACCAATTGCATCTCTCAGGCTTCCTTTTGGAGCCCAGTGCAGCCTGCCAGCTGTTCCACATCCATCAGGCTTCCACAGCCTGAGAACAGGCTTTATGTTTCATCATTTCAGCCAGGAGGCCCAAACAAAAAAATCTCTTTTTATATAACCTGGAAAATATCACAAGAGGAAAACTCAGCTACATCAGTGGAGGTCAGCCAGGGAAAATAGAAAAAACCCAGTGGGTATCTATTTATGTTTACCTCTTCATGAGGATCAAGGCTTCCTTTCACCCCACATTAAGTACATTTATTGTCACAAGGTACAATCTCCACTGACACAGGCTATTTTTTCCTGACCTCTGTGAACTCTGATGAGAAGTTCTAACATCTGAAAAGCTGTTTTTGTAAACCTAACAGTACTAAACAGAACAATTTTA
Organism: Geospiza fortis; assembly: GCF_000277835.1. NCBI lineage: Eukaryota > Metazoa > Chordata > Aves > Passeriformes > Thraupidae > Geospiza > Geospiza fortis. Next base: position 19,775,427 of record NW_005054297.1, read on the forward strand.
TTGGACTACTGTTTTTAAGAAACTTATTTGTACTGCAGGAGATAAATTTCACCCACTTGGCATTGGACAGACACAGATGCTGGGATGAAAGCTTAAGGACAATGCCTTGCTTCACCTCACAGAACAGAGATCCTCCACATTAGTTAAGGCCAACACAAAAGAGTGAGAAGGATCCTGGCTGCTCCTCCTCCTCCAGTGTCAGAAAAAGTGTCAATAGAGGAAAGTGTACACCATGTCCAAATGGGACCTTTGGATTCTGTGTATGAAGACCAGCACCATTGACATGCATCAAAGTTGTGTGAGTTATAAAAAACAGTGGTGTGTATATATAGGACACTTACATTCTTTCATTCTTTTGTATTTTTGTTATTAACTTCCATAAAACTGTACCATTACCAGTCCTGCATGTGTTACTTTCCTCCTAGTAATCACTGCAGCTGATTGCGAATATTATTTTATTTTTTTAATGTTATTTTTCTATTTTAACTGGAAAACAGCCTTGAAAGTGCAAGCACTATTCATAAGGCAATGTTGAGATTATTAAAGCTAGAGATACACAAACACAGTAAAATATGGAAAAAACCATATTTGCATTAATTTGTGGGCTTTTGTTCTGTAAAAATAAACTTTGGAAGTCTCTTATAAACCTCTTGTGTATTCTCAGAAACATCCTTAACTCATTATAAGCTGAATTGTCACTTTTATTATTGTATGTATTAGACCTTGCTTAAAATTAAAAACATTAATCAGAAAACTGCTGTCCTAACCAAAGAAAATATTGCCCAGTCTAAAATTCAAATATTAAATTATTTAATTTAGCCTGGGTTGTTCACAAGATCTGAATGCAGTGTTCAGCACCTGTGTCACTGAATGCGTGTGTAGATGTATCACAAGCTTTATACTGGAAATTGCAGAATTCTAAAATTGAAATTATGCTAAATCTGTGGCACATACTATTAAAAATATCTTTGCAACCTCCATGAATGGAGAACATTTCTGGCCAAAATCCAGAAGCTGTGTGATAAATCTGGGCACATGGGTACAGAAATCTATTCACATACAAAGGACTCCAGGGGCAGGGGCTTCACTCACATATATAAATAATGCAAAATTATTTTTCTTTGAGAAGGCAGAAAGTCCTTATGGGGACAATGTTGGTTACAAGACAGTTACAAGACATAATAAAAATTGTCAATTAAATAAAAACAATGGCATTTCCTTGGGATTAGTGCCTGGCTTCTGTGAGTATCTGTGAGACAGATAACCCCATTCACACAGTAATCAGTGACGCATAACTTCAGACATGAATATTCCTCGCTGAATATAAAGGGATGTCAACAAAGTCACACTTCTGTAGACTTTCTAAAACCTGTTACAGTTTCAATGAAACCTTCCACTGCTCTAAATTGAATGGCCCTACAGGAAGGGATTCTCAATTTCTCAGCTTATTCATCTTCAGGCAACTGACCGGATTTGGATGCAGAGTTATTTTCACCTCTTCACTTTTAATATGGAATAGGCACAGTGTCCTCCTGTCAGACATTATCCAGACAGTAACAGAACTTAAGGCTAACTACGTCCCTTTTAAAATTTGACCTTTTTTTTCTTTTGCAAAAGGTGTTACTGATTTGACACTGATGTGTGCATCTGTGCCTTTTAATTGTTAGTAACAAAAAAAAAAAAAAAGAGCCATATCCATCTTGAAAACCTCTTGCCTTCCTGGAAAAAACTGCATATAGAGATATGAAATCAGTCAATAGTATGCCTGGGCTGAAAAAATCAGGCTTTTTTCCTGAAATACTTTAGAAGACATTGTTTAATTTATTCAAATCTACTTTGATATGTATTCTACTTGTTTAATAGATAAAGAGAACAAATTGAACAAATATAACGATGATATTTTATGTGTGCTTGTTTCTATTTCCTCCCACTTTTCTGTCTGTCCATAAAATAAAATACTGTTTGAAACTTCAAGTGCATAAGGAATCATCTGAAGACTTTGTAGAACACAGCATAACGGAGTGGGGAGTAAAGCCATGATCACTGAGAGATATAAGGGCTATAGAAAGATTGGAGACAGGCAAAAGGGTCTTATAAAATTTGCATAAGGACTCCAATTATTCTTTTAAGCTTTTGATATTCAAGCACATGTCATTAAACACTTTATGTTGCTGTCCAGACCGCTCCTACATAAGTAACTTGAAAGAAAGACTCCTATTTTGCAGGAAATAGTTTCTTTCTTTTTTTGTAACTTCTCTAACTATATTTTTTCATCCATTTTACAGTTACCATGAAGAACACCAAAACCACAGCTTTAATGTTTAATTTATGCATAAACATTATGTTTCTGTATAAGAAATATAACTTCAGACCTATCCTCACAGCTATACTTTTTTTTTCTGTAGTATTACATATAAAATTAAAACACAGTCTCTCTGTACAATGCTGTTTATATATATAACACTGTAAAGGTACTATGTAAACATATGTATAGTATGTAAGTGTTATATGAAAGCATAATCTAGTGTCTTCTGGAAGCCAATAAGAAATACTTTTTTTGGAATGAGATGATTTACTAATCCAATCTCTTCTAGTATTTACTGCTTTGTAACTTGTTATTTTGGTTTTGTAAGATGACTGCATTACAGGTATTTATCAAATAGGTCAAGACCTTCATGGCATTTCAGAACAGAAGTGCTACTTCTAAAGAAGTAGAGTGGGGGCATCAAATATAGGCCCTTAACAATAAATTGCACTCTTAGGTGACCCTGCCTTACACTTCTATAATATGTTTCTTGTGAACATGTTAAGGCTTTGGTAATTGCCGTTTTATTACATTGAAATTCTTATACAATGTATCAAGAGAGTGTTACGATGTGATTATGATTATCAGAGAGATGGCTCTTCTTGAATTAAGGTGCAAATGAGACAATATGCTGAAGTCAACATAATGGGTTTTATTTAGCAGTAAATGTGAGGTAGAGAGGGAGATAGAAGGAAATAGGAAAAAGAGGGAAGGGAAGAGAAGGAGAGTGAGAAGGAGACAGATTATAGGAGCAATATCTAAAATACCAACAGCCAGTACCTCCCAATACAAATCAAACATAGCTTTCACTGGAACCACCATCCAAACCACTAGAAGAGGCAGGCCCACATTTGTGTCTCTTACTACCAATTCCTCAAATATAATGCACTCTAACTCATTCCTCTACCGTAGATTCCTGAATTGTTTTTGTAAGAAACATGGGAGATTCTATGAATGTACGTTTTGTTGCAGACATCCTAGAAGTCACATTCTTACCAAATTTTACATAGATACTTGTGTTGCTTATTCCTGTCTCAGTTGGCAGATCTTAGAAGAGGCCATAGATGTAATTTTACATAAATATCAGTTCATGTGTGTACTCCCTCCCTCCCTCCACAGGACACTAAAGTCTCTACAAACAGAAAGACAGTGGGACTCAATGATTAACATAAAAATGATGAAAGTTCTGAAAAGGATGTATAGCAGAAGGAGATACAATTTCTAAAGCTGTGTTCTTGAGCTTAAGGCAAATCAGTTGTATACCTTGCCTACGAAGATGGCCCAAGTATCAGGGAAAACCATGACAACTCTGGATCTGGCCTTTGAAGAGAACTACAGGTACACTACAGTTAGAGTGGTGAATAATTGTATTTAAAGTGAATATATGAGGAACATTAGAATGTGGTCAAAAACAGGCATCAGGACCATAATGACTTCACAACAAAACATTGATAGACTTGTCATTAGGAAAAGGCAAGTTATATTAATCCCAAGTATAGAGTGAGAAAATTGTCCTGTGAAAAACCCAATATAATTGGTGGTAAAGAAGACTTGCCTTGCTCCCCAGGGAAAGGGGGGATGGGAATGGAGGTGGGGTGGAGGGTGTTGAGCCCATTTTACTCACAGAGAAATCTTTGGGGAAATGTTAAATAGGTAATTAATTTTTTTTAAACTGTCTGGATAAAAAGCTATCAGAGTATTTAAAATTGAACATAAGAAAAAAATCCCCTAAAAAGTATCCATATCTTTATTTAGCTCTTACATCTGAAACTCTGCTTTTACTTTTTTGTAATATTATCCTATACATTTAAACTGATCACCTCCCATCGTATATAGGCAAAAATGTTTGAAACATAAAATAAAACACATTGAAGAAAGAAGACAAAGTAAATTGCTTAAGTACACGCATGCTATATATATGGTTATATGTATATATATCTGTTGTCTTTCAGGGAAGGGGTAAAAAGAGTAAAGGCACCATCTATTTGTGACTGCAAATACTAACAGGTGTTATTGGAAATGAGAGGGGAGAAGAATTTCCAGCCTTCTAGCTTCATGTCACTGATGTGAGAGAGATAACTTGATAAAATGTTTTACCACATTCTTGATAAAGCCTACCATTTATGAAAAGTCAAATTCACTGCTGCAGCTACAGAGTAAAGAGATGACCTTAAAAGAAGAATTAAAAAAAAACTACTTCCAAACAGTCATTGTCTTTGTGAATATTGTAAACTCTTGGTCATTTTCTCACACTTCCTGACAGAAATAGGATAACATTACTCTTCGAACAGTTCTTATTTGTCTGTTACACCTATTGATGGGTTTATCTCCTGTCATCCAACAATGGAGGACTTTTCTAGCGAAATCAGTCATGTCAGACCTGTAAATGAGACCATGATTATGGGGAATCTATGCAACACAACAAGGAATGCTCTGGTGTTAAAAGGAGTTTTTAGAATTTTGCAAAATTGTCTCTCTAAGCTACATTTGGAATGAATGGAATTGATTTTTATTTTCCTTCTGATTTCTAGGAAAAGAAATCGGAAGGAAGTGCTTAGTGTAAGATATTTTGTAGGACTAAGAATTTCTTGTAAATGAAACATAAATTCAATTATCTGTGTATACACATATGGTACAGCTGTGTCCCAACATAATTAGCATTTTATTCCAACTGACTTGATTACCTATCATAATCTCAGAATATAAACCTATACATATGCAACAGCACACTACGAATAGAAAGCAAACCTTTATTTAAAAATTTTTTCTAAAATGGCTGAGCAGGTTCAAAATGTGTATTCAGGATTAAAGAATTTCTACATTCAAGTATGCTATATACTCTTTCAAAGATTCTGCTGAATCAAACTGGCCTCTATCTGCAACCAAAATTCTACAGTTTTCTGCAAAGCGTTTGGTTGCAACATCTCCAGTTCTGCAAAGAGAGCCTCTGTGAGCATAATCCTCTTATCTAGGCTTGTTCTTTGCTGCACTTAAACTCAATTTACTTTAACCCAATTAATTGATTTTTATGCCAGCTAACTTTGTACCAAGAATTGGCTTCTAGATTTACTGTGAAGTGAGTGGAAGAGTACCAGAAACTGGAATTTCTTGCATAAGAAGGAGTTAAAAAATATAGGGGCCATTTTAGTCAGCTTGCAGCCTGTGGTTAAAGTGAGGAAAAAGGGATTGACTGAGTATTCTGCAGGAACCTTTCACTCTTGGAGACAATGTCCCTGCAACCAGCAAGGGTGACGAACTACCACTGAGTGAGGAACTCAGCAACATCTTGGGACTGGAAAGAGGTGCCTTAGCAAATCTTGTTTGCTGTATTTTTGATGGGTTTATCACCTGCCAGTTGGTAATGTGTAACTCTTGCTCATTTATCACCTCTGTGATAATACAAGACTTTGTCCCTGAAAGACTGGAATCTGTTCAGGACTCTCATCTCAAAGTGAGGGCAGAATTATGTCTGAGAGCCAGATTATAAACCTAGGTGAGTGGGAAGTATATTAGAGTGATGTTTACATTTTTGGAGGCAAAGAATGAATGACTGGACAAAAAAGAGAAGTCAGGCTTTTGGAAATTTCAGGGTGATAGAAAAATAGGGCAGAAAAATGCAGAACTTGCCAAAGTTAAATGAATGGAAGAGTAAGGTTTGTGAATCTCTGACAGTAAAACAGATTGGGGCAAATAATGAGAAGGGGAAAAATGTACAGTCTTTGGCTCCTGTGAAAGATGGGTGAAGAACAGGCCGTTGAGGGAAGCACTGAGAAAAGGTAGGAGTGTAAAGGGAAAAGTCAAAAGGACATTGTGTGAGACAGAAGACCCTGACAAAAGTTGCTGAGTTTTCACTCTGCTTTTGCTGAAACTATTATTATTATATGTGGAAAAGAAAGACAAAGAAACTGAAGAGAGAGAAAAAGCTTAATTTTGGTCTGAGTAATGTTAGATGACAACAGTACATGAAATTACTGGGACAAGTGGTGTCTTCAAGAATAAAAGAGAGATTTTTGTATAGGTGGCAGAATGAAGGAGAGATAGAGCAGAGTATTAGGGCCACAGGAATATATTGGTTTGATCTCCTGTTTGAAATAGTTGGCAGAGGAGGAAGTGAGAAAAATTAAGAGTAACAAACAGCCAGCAATACTTGCTAACATGATGTTTTACTGGAAGGAAAATTCCACTACTGAATCCTACAGATGAACAAAATGGAATTTTAAAAAGTCACATTCACTAATCTTTCCTATGAGAATGTAACATGTCAGCCTGCACAGCTTTTTGCAAGGAATTCTATATAAATATTTCCAAATTGTCTTATGTTCCTACTGTAAACTGACATGGACAAAATAGAAGAAAGAAAACATGCATGGAAAAGTGGTTATAATTTTGTTCATACTGTAACATTGCAAATTGTATTTCTTACTGTGAATATTTTGGAAGGTACTTATGAAGGATTTCTCTTGGCACCTTAGTAATTTTTTTTTGATTCCTTAGTGTTTAAGAGATGGTGCAAAAAGGAAGCTAACATGATGGTGTTGGAAAGAAGTTCCCTGTTTTGCATTCATTTCACAGAAAGTAATTTACAAGACTTCAAAGACTTTAAAATACAAACTTACAGTGAAATCAATATGAAGTTGTGAGTATTATTTTCATCAGTCTGATTTAAACCAAGGAATAAGGAAATAAACACACATAAACAAAAAATTGTGGGCTTTATCCAAATAATGAAAATAGCTGCATGTAGACAGTAATGACAGCAACATGTTTACAGAGCTAAGTTTGATTTGCCTCACTTCAGTCATGATGGACGAAAGCTGGTTCTGATTTGCAGAACTGCTGCTTAAATCTTTGTACCAACACATTTATGTGGTTTCCCCATCATAGCTGGCTCATGTCCCATCAGTTTAAGGCTGGGCAAAGTAAGCTTGCACCTGTCAAGTTATATCCATGTAGGAGGTTTCCTGGTCTGTATTGCAGCAGCTTGTTGTCACCGCATGCCTTTAACATTAGGATGTGTCACGTTACATTATGCCTGCAATGTGACATAATATAGAACTTCATGCACTGCTATTGATAGGCAGCAGCAAAACTTCTGACTGAACATAAACCATTCAAGCCCAGTTTATTGCAGCACACTGTAAGAGAATGTGCAGTAAGGTATTAGAAGAGTACTCAGTATGCTGACTAGTCAAAAGTACTTTTAGATAGTTCCATATATTTCTAGTTTTCAGGTTTCATTTGTGCTGGCTCAAGGGAGCAATCTCTCTATCACTGGAAAACACATTCAGCATTAAGTCAGCTCCTGAGAGGAATGTCAAATATGAAACCAAAAAACAAAGCAAAAAAAGCTCCTGCAATACAGCAGAGCAGGAGTGTCTTGGTGAATTAAACAAGAATTGAAAATAATTAAATTACTACAATATGACTGCTAATATGGTTTACCTTGTATTTTTTGATTTAAAGTTTGCAAATGGATTGTCACAGTAGAATGTCTGTGTTACGACACACTGTGTAGAACATATGCTAATTTTAAACCTGTGAAACTCAGTTTGTGAAACTGGGATGTACAACATATGAACCTTGGTGGGGTTAAATAATCTGCTATGTATATTCCTAAATTAACAAAAGACACCAGCTATGAAAAATATGTAAATGGATAATGTATGTATCATAGACCATTTTGGACTACTTACTAATTCCTTTTCATGTTGTGTTGACATAAGTTTACCGATAAAACCAGGGAAATAAATTTTTTTTTTTAATTTAAAAGCTCACTGCTTTCATTGGAATGTTGAGCCTAAAGCAATAACCAGAGGAAGAAAATGCTATAGGGAACTCCTGCAGCATATTGTAGCAGGCAATGGGACTGCATTTTAATTCTATATTTTGTAACAGAATTTTTCCCCCACCCTGTTGTGTTTATACCCTTAGCATTTCAAAACCACCACAATTTACCTAGAATTTTTAAATCTTGTACTTAATCATTAATAATATTTTGTGCTTAGGTTCAATCATAAGTACTTTACACTTGCTGAACAAATTATGGTAATCATTACAGCTCAAAAAACACACTACTTTTAACTCCTTGTACAAAGTCTGAATAAAACTATCTTCTTAACTATTTTCCAAAGAGTAAATACTTCCTATTTACCAATATAAATATTACACACCTTGTGGCAAGTATCTCTGGGAACAACTTACAAAACCAAAAAAAGTTAGTGACAACTATATTGAAATAATTTATTCCCTGTCAAATTTTAAAGGAGTAATTCCTTCAGGAGTTCATATCTAGAGTTTAGAATATATTTCCTGTGTATGAACTACAACTGAACAGATGCCTGCCACAAAGGGTTTTCCTAATGTTGCAGTACCACAACCTGGGGAGTCAGAATACACCAGCTTACCTTGCAAGGGAAACAGCATGACTGAGGAAGTCCTTGAAAACAGATGTTGTTTCAACTGAAGTTTTCATGCTGATGGTTTTTTTTGTGTTTTTGTGGGTTTTTTTTTTTGTTGTTGGTTTTAATTTTATTTTTTTTTTTAATTCAGAAATTGTCCAAGGACATTGCTCCAGGTAACAGCAATCTTTTGGGGTTGCAGGAAACAATCAGACATTTCTACTGATGCTTTCAGTTCTTACTTACAATATTAAAGTCAAAAAATCATAAACGCAAATAGAAGAGGGCAAAATTTTCATGAAACACTTATCACTTTACCTGAATTACCAGAGCAGAATAACAGAGGTAATTACCACAAGATTTATAGCAAGCAAAGCTTGAAAAATAGGTTTAGCAATTACTACCTGAAAGATGAAGAGGTATTATCAAAAGCAAATACTTTGCTTCTTTGTGTTCTAAAGACACATCTACCCCTGCAGCTCATGTTCTGCCTTGCTTGGGCCTTGACCTTTTACTGACTAATCTCTGACCACATTTCTCTTCCATACCAAATACAAAACTAGATGTGTTCCCCTCAGCAATGCCTTGCCATCATACAAGAGAAATTAATGTTGCTTAGATCCTTTTCCAATTATAATCAAAGGAAGCAAAAATCAAATATAGCCTTCCTTGTTCAAGCCATTACTTTTTGCAATCTTACCATGTCCAGAGCAGTTTGTGCGGAACAGAGTTTCAGAAATTTGAACCAGAGCACATTCAGTGTTGGACTGTAAAGGATAATAGCAGTGGGAGACATGAAATCCATGACAGCAGAAAAAAAGAGGGTCAGGGTGGTGTGCTGCTACCAGGAGAATGCTCTCCTGCAGCTTTGGGAGTTTGTGCATTTGAGCAGCATGTGCTGGGCAACAGCCATGGAACTGACCCTCCTCCTGGTGTAGTACCAGCTCTTTACATATGTTAATGACATTATATCCCCATTTGGAAAATTGATAATGCTGTACTGTGAATTTTCAGTTTGGACATACACTTACCCACACAGAAGTAGTTTTAATTTCACTTATTTTCTGAATTTTTATATAGCATGAATTAGCAGACTTCAGCTGTGGTGTGGAAGACCTGTGCCTAGGTGTAATTTTGGGTTAAATAAAAATAAAACAGAGCCTTCAGAGAGAGGTTCTGAGGATGAATTCAGATGCTCGCTCTCAAATATGCATCTTGGAAGAAAGAAAGGTGAGAACAGCTACAGTTGTCAGTAGTATTAGAAATGAAGGAGAATTTTCTATCTGCAGTGAACCAGTGTCTGAGCCAATGTCTGAACCAGCAATGAACAATGAGTAGAGAACAAAATGCCGGCACAACAGTCTTATGTGGAAACCTCTCAAACTTTTTCTGGGGAATTGGAACCCTTGGGTGTGGATAATGTTTCTCTGCAATGCTTGTACACTGATGCGTGCAGCATAGGGAACAAACCAGAATCAGAAGTCAGTGTGCAGTCCCAGGGCTATAACCTTGCTGGGATTGTGAAGATATGGTGGGATGGCTCACAGGATTGGAGTCCTACAGCTCTTTAGGAAGGGTGATATAGGAAGGCAATGAGGCAGGGTTGCCTTCCTTGTGATGGAGAGCAGCTGGAATGCATGGAGTTCTGCTTTGGGATGGCTCAGGAGTCACAAGATAGGTTATGGGGGAAGATTAGTGGGCAGACCAATACAGTCTCTTCTGTTAGTTGGTATCTGCCGTAGACCCACGATCAGAAAACAAAAGTAGATGGGATCTTCCTCTAACAAATGGAAGAAGCCTCACATTCACAGACACTGGGGATAGTCCCCTCAAGTGGTGCTTTAACCATTTGATGCCTGCAGCTGGTAGAATTACAGAAGAATTTTTAGAAAAATACAGAAAAAGGTTTTTGAGTTTAAGAACAGCTTTAAAATGTTTGCAGCTGAAGAAAAAGCATCTTATTTAGCTTAATCCATTGTATTCTGGATCACATTGCTTCTAAGGAAAAGATTGCATCACAAATACCTGGCCAGAAATACAATAATCACCTTCTTTGGGTAACCTACACAGGTCAGTCTTAAATGTTTTACCAACCCACTTCCCCCACCTTGTATTTTCAAATGACATATTTAATGACCAAATGTTTGTAACTGAGAAACAAAGGATGAAAGGCCCACATTTCGGAACTTGCAACTTAAGTAAACATTCCCTCAGAATACTTGCTTAGATCTGTATTTCTGCAAACACAAATGTGAAGTAATTCTTAAAGGATGTAAATTTTCTTGCAAAATATTTTGGGCATTATGAGAAAGAAAAAAATACGTAAATTATAAATATGGACGATTTACTAATTGAAAAATACCCTTTCTATTTCTATTCAGTTTACTGGTTAGACTAGTATTTACAATTGAGAAGTATTTTTGAACCTATTTAGCTAATGAAAAGACCAAATTAAAAATTAGATGACACTTTGTTATACTTTAAGAACAAAACTCACACTAAGAGAAGTTTTAAACAGTCATTTGCAGCTAGTGTTACTGGGTAGAAAGAACCAGAGGTAGCCCATCTGTTATCAGTATTACCATTAGTTAATTGTCACATTTGCTTTTCTGTCAGTACAGTGTAAGGTGAGAACCGTATTGCAGTCAAGCTTCTAACCTTTTTCCTTCTCTGTAACCCTGTTTACATGACACAATGACTCCCTCAAAATCTCAGGAAAAAGTGCCCAAAAGATTGCTAGATTTTAAAAATTCCAATTACATACTATCTTATAAAAGCGAATTGTAAGGACTTAAAATATCTGTGTTTGACGTGGTTTTGAACAGCTAATTTTGTACATTTTGTTAATTTTGTTGTGTCAAAAAAAATTATTTTGGAAATTCAAAATATGACAACACAAGTTTGTTTGGGTTTTTTCAGTCAAAAAAAGCAGTATTGTCTTATTCAGCTGGAGTGTTTTTGAGAATACATGGCTGAGGGGAGAAATTCTTTTTTTGATATACCTAGAAACTTGGGATAAGTATTTGCATAGTTCTAAATTTCCACCAAGCAATAGTAAAAAAAAAAAAGAAACAAATTCATATTTGATGCATATTTAGAAAAATTCCTTACCTTTTGTATTGTTAATCTGTTTCCACTTGGCTGAGTTACTAGAGTTTTATAAATATTGTTCTTTCATGCAAGTATTTTTTTTTTTTGAAAGTGGTTTTTACAAATTATCACTTGAAGTTTTATTGGTACTGTATGCATGCAATTAGCTGAACCTGAATGGAACCTTAGATGATCTGATTTAAAGAATGAAAAGTAGGGAGTGCCCCTAGATTTTCAAATGAATCTATTAATTTTGATTTTATCTGGAATTATTTCAGCTAGATTTATGATTCCACTTGCAGATATAACAACTTGAAATTACTAGTAAAGAAGGTTTCCCTGTAATCTTAAGAGTCAGTTGCAATTTCATTTCTTTTGCTTTTCTGCTGCCTAAACAGAAAAAACAAAAGCCTGTCTTTGGTCCTCCCTCCTTAGAAGGTAACATAATTTGCCAGCTCTGGAACAGGAAAAAGTGTCACTGAAAGCATCTCCCAGAGCTCCCCAGGGCCTCTTGCAAAGCCTGGAAGCTCTTTGCTATCCCCATGGCAGGCATCTGTCTCCAGTTCAAGGCAATATTCTGCCCCTCCACTGCGGTCTAGTGTGCCCGAACAGAGCAGGGGAAGGACGCTGCAGGGATGCCTTCCTAACCCAGGGCAGAGTCACACAGCAGAAAGAGCTGAGGATGGGGAAGTAAATGAACATTTAGTTTGTCTTTAATTGCACAGTTCTCACAAAATCTCAGAAAAATATCCTTTGAGAGCCTTGTTATCTTTTTCCTTGCACATGTATTCCTGCACTCCAATTTCTAGCAGCTCATGTCCTGGCAAAGAATACTATTTTGCAAATGACTTCTTAGCTCTTAAAAGGAAATATTAGAACAGATGATGCTGTTTCACCCCAGCAGTGAACAAACTGGTAACACAGGTCAATTTAATTTTACTGCAAGTAATAGTATGATTTAGCCATTTCTTAGCCTGTATGTCAGCTTGAACTTAATTTTCATGACTGAAGTGTAGTTTTTGAAATGCTTTTGTAAAAATGTTCTGTCCTTTACTGAGATGCCCAAGTCTACAAATTAGTGAAATATGAAGCACTTGATAAAATTGCAAAGCTCCCGTTAGTCTAGTATAGGCTGTTAGGAGTATAGGCTCCTTTTTGGTGGCCAACTTGATCTTCCATATCACTTCAGAGTATGAACTCCTCAGTGTAAAATTGAGTTTGAAAATTCTACATTAGAAGTAATTGTAGTTTTTGGCCAATATGCTCTTAAGGTTAGATTAAAATTTAGTGTTAAACTATGATTTTAAGAAGCTTATCACTAATGAAAGCCAGCTAAGACTTTGACACATAAGAGGCTTTATAAAGGAGATTTGTATTTCCAAAATTCACGTGAAAAATAATGATATCAGTTTAAAAAGTTATGCTATTGCATTCATGAATAATTTATTTATTGTTAAAAGTTAAACTATGCACAATGGCTAGTGAATATTCACTTTCAGTACTTCAGCTAAGAGTGTCTTTAAAAGAAAAGTCCTGGGATAAGGTTACTTAGGTGGTAGAACAAAAATTGCATTAATCTGTCAGTCTCAGAACAGGAAGTTTTGGATGAATGGATCAAGCATAGGACAGTTTTGAGCCACCATTGTGATGTAATTTTGGAGCAAATTTTTGGTTGAAACTTAGAAGAAGGTTCTGACTATCAGCACCGTCGGGCTTTGAAACAATTTTCAACAAGAAGAATGGGAACAAGCAATCTAGTGACATTCAGATACTACTGGGATGGCTACACAAAACAACTGTAAGATACCACTGCCTGTGGTGGCCTGGAACAGATGTCTTCCTGTTCTCTGTTTTCTATATAGTTTTACTGCCCCTCCTTAGAGGGCAGTAAAATTCTTTTACTAGGAATTTACATTGATGTAAAGCAAATCCAAGGAAAATTTTCATTTGCTGCTCAGTGAAGAGCTGAATGAAATATCACAATCTATAGATTTGTGATATAGTGAAAACAATTTAATACCTCCTTTGCCTTAGCCTTCATGAAAACATCAACTGCAAGCAGACACAATTAACACCAGCAAAAAGGGATAAGATCTCACAGTGTAAAAAGAATAGCAAAGGTTACATAGTGCTTAAATAACATAGATGTTCTCAGATCATCCATGCTGATAAACTTAATTCATCTTAGGGGACTTAACTGATTAAAATAGACTCAGAGGGCTTAGTGGTCTTTGAAAAATTATGGAGGATATATGAAATGCTGGAGGACTGAAAAAGAGCAAATGGATTGCTGTTTTTAAAAAAGGGAAAACTTATAGTTTGGTCTACTTAATTTCACTCTCTCTATGCTAAATCCAACACTGTTCAAAATTAAAAAGGAGGTGTATTTATGACATTGGCAGATGTCACACACTTGGTGAGACTGTAAATATCTTGAGGAGTGGGATTAAAATTCAGTTATGTCTCATATCGATTGAAGGATGATCTGGGGAAGAAAAGTGACTTTGCAATAGGGACAGGGAAAAGTATTACACACAGGCAGATATACCCAACTGCACAAGTATGGAAGGGGATCAATTAATTACACAGTAATTATTCAGAAAAAGATCTCAGGGCTAAAGTGGAAGGTGATGAGTCAGGAGTGAATATGACAACAACCTTACACTGTGAAAAAGGCAAATGAGAGAACTGGGATATATGAACAACAGTACGAGTGACAAGATAGCAAGCACTTCCCTTATGCTCTTTTCAGAATCAGTGGTGGCTCAAGCAAGACTGTGCGTTCAGATTTGAGTGCCATAAATGAAAGCAAAGGGGTATGTTTGGAAATATTTCAGAATACAGAGAGTGATCTAGAAAACGTGATCTATGAAAAAAGACTGAGAAGACTGGGATTGTTTAACTAAAAAAAGAAAAAGAGAGAAGGAGAGGGACTGAAGAAGGGTTTTATAAACAGAAAAAAACTGTTGCAAACAGGAGAAAAGAAACTGTTTTTCATTTCATGTGGTGAACACAAGCAGAGATAATTTAGTTAAATTGCAGTAAGAAAGATTTTGTTCTGGCATCAAGAAAAAGACATTCTATTGGAAAGGATTAGGAACAGACTAGATTCTGAAGTTTGAAATATTGGAAGTCAACTATGAAGTTCTCAATCAAGAATGACAAGGATATAGCTGATTCTGTTTTGGATAACTGGGAGTAGATGGCCTGCTAAAGTCCCTTTAAACTAGCTTTCTGTGATTAATAAAGAAAAATATGAATATGGTTTGAGTAATTTACAGGGAAACACTGTGAACCTTTCAGAATTAGAAAATTGTTAAAACATTTTGCTATTTCAATTTTTTTTTCATTTAGAGAGGACTCCAACCAAATCTAATTAGTTTTGTCCTTCCAACGAACATACAAAGAAAAATTTCACTATCTATTTCCCAGTAATATTACACATATGTGTTCCAATACTCCCATTTTACCTGAAGAAAAGGTGATTTTACTCAGACAGTATCATAGGGTCTAATTCAGTGTGGACAGATAAATTGACATGAGTATGAATTTGGAAGAAGAAAAATTCAGTGTGTACTGACCTAATAGTAGGCCTTTGTTGTTGGCCTAAAGAAATGTCAACCTTTATAAACAAGTAAACTTTCACATTTAGTGAAATGCCTAAAACAGTATTGTAGGCCCCCTGCTCTACTTTTTACTTTTTTTTCAGAACATTTAATTACCAAATAAATAAAATAATAATATCCTGAAATCAAAAAGTCTGTACAAGACTTAGAGGATATGTATGAGCTTTCTTCTGTAGAAGTCAGTCAGTTCTACCTCTGAGAATGCTTTCAGTGATCTGGAGGCTCCCAGAGGCAGCACAGATACCAGGACTGTCCACATGGGGAACTTCCCTTAAATCAGGAAAAGTGCAAGTTTACAGTGCATTAGGCTCACTAAAGTACTCCTCTGTGTGAGCACTGCTAAGTGCATGGGACGGGCTTCTGCTTTGAGCCCAGACTGACAGATGGATGGACGAAGAGAATGCATACACTTGAATCTAATTTCATTAGACAGCCAAGCTAAAAACAACTAAAAGGAAAAAACAGTGACTAGATCCTGGAGTTGCCAAAGATTAAGGGCAATATTGTAGCAATCAGAAACCACTTCTCTTAATATAGAAAGAAAATAGGTTTTTCCCTGGTGTTAAAAGATTTAATGAACTACTGATCAGTGTCAATCCTGGTTAGATCAATAAGGAAAATACTAAATCACTTTACCATTGTTCACTTGCGTAAGAGAATTGTGCATTCAGGCATTCATGGACTAGAGATAGAACACTAAAGGGATTGTCTGAGGCTTTTTTCATCAGCACAAAACATAACACATATATAGTTAAAAAAGCTCAGTTACCTTTTAAGTGTCTTTTATATTTTTCATAAAGGGAGAGAGCCTCAAAAGTACTCCTTTTGCTTCCTAACAAACAAACTCCAATCTTTTACTGACTGGATTCAACAGAAGCAGTGTTTAAAAAAGTTTTAGGTATTGAAGGATCAGATATTAGCAAATCTAATTTAAATTCAATTTAAATTTAATCTCATTTAAATTCAACATGGATATTAATGCTTTTCCAACAAATGAGTTACATCATGTAGATTCAGTTAGCCAAGCACAAGTTTGGTGGGGTTTTTGGTGGTTTTGTGGTTTTTGGTGGTTTTTTTTTTTTTTTTTTTGTTTTTTTGTTTTTTGTTTGTTTGTTTGTTTGGTAGCATATTAGGGTTACAGTCACAAATGGCTGTTCTGGGTTTTCAAATATCATGAAGGAAAATTGTCATATCAGGAAAGCAGTAAAACCATAAATTGCTAGAAGTTAGCACAGAGCGTTGCTTCAGCAGGTTGGGCATAACGCCCAACGAGACTGAGTGGCACAGAAATCTACTGCCTGTGATATGTGCTGGCAGCTGAGGGATTTAAGAGAGGCTTTTGAATGCAGCAAGGGGGAAGGCTTGTGCAAGGAGAGGGGACCAACTGAGGATACTGATGCAGGGTATGTAATGAATTACAGATATGCTTCAGCTCCTTGTCTCAGGGTGACTTTTGCCACCTGCTTACTCAGTATTCTGCCCCTTCGCTTTCTCCTGCCACAATGGAAATTCACACTTGCCCCAAAGGAAAATCTTTTTCTGTCAAAGTCGTTGCAGAAAATTGCTCCTGCCACACATGCCTTCTTTCAGAGTCAGCTTCTTTAAACTCCAATTTAAATTAATATATTCTGTAATCAGCAAAATCCACTTCAAATAAACATATTCCTTAGATCCTCGATTTCCTTACACCTGGATTTTGTCTGCTTGATACATACAGTCTAGATATTTAATAGAGCTTTTGGTACCTTTCTGGTCATGCCAAGACTTATAATCAGCCTCTGCATCTCATTCTTTCTGTACCATACATTTCCAGGCATTTATTTCTCTGTACTGGTTTTCAAGTTCTTTCTTTCCTAGGTGGCAAAGTTCTTACTTCATGAAGAAAATGCCTTTTCTTTTTCCCATCTGCATCACGTAATAATTTTGAATCAATTATTTCAGATCTTCCAATTCTCAATTAAATGAAATAATCACTAGTTTTAAGAATGGTCTCTGAAAGTTAAGAAATGATTAGGCAGAGTATATTGAGACTCTCATGTTACCTGCAGAAAAACAGGTATGCTGTGAAACAAGCTTAAGACTCTTCTTTTTCTTAAAACAAGCTTTAAGAAAAAGCTTTGTTCCTCTGTGATTTCTTGCTTTCAGGTGCTAGAAAAATGTAAGAAGCTTTACTGACTGTAGTTGATAAATCTGCATTTAGGAAAAATGTAGATTTAGAAATTTGAATGTGTCACATTTTCCACATGTATATAACTTTCCATATACATGATTTCAGCAGTTCATTTTTCATGGTAATTTTCATTAAATAAACTAAATTTTTAGCAATCTTTCTACACTTATTTCTGATTTTTCATGTTTCTATATCAATGTATTAGTAAGGATAAATCACTAATATAATGGAATGAATCATGTTTATGCTAAAAATGCATTGCTTTTGCCTCTATGAAGAAATTTCATATTTTAAAGAATGTGAATAGGCCTTAAAAAGCCATTAAAATACCATTTAAAGTGTATAACTTGGAGTATAGAAGAGAATCCAACCTTTCTTTTCATTTTGAAAAACTAATGCATTTAATCAAAGGTTTGATTCATTTTAATGCTTCAACTTTCCCAACTTTTCAGGGTGCTGTTAGAGCTGAAATGCTGTGAGCTAGTGCTTTATGCAATTCCATTGACACAGCAGACAGTTAAAATAATGTCCTTTCACTTAACTACATTTAACTGAGATAAAGCAACACAAGATTTAATAGCTTCCAGCAGTGCCCAGTGACGGAGTGCCTAGCCCAGATTGCAGCAGCAGGTCACAGGTTCATTCAAAGGGCATTGTCCACATAAACCCTCTCACATGGTAATGGGCCAAAAGCAGATTTAATATGACTTGAAGCAACTACATCAAGTAGTTACAGTTGATTATATCAGCCCTGGATTTGGCTGAAAGGTAGAGTAACAGGAAGAGACCATGTAGGATCTACTCTAGCAGTTTTCAGCAATCCTACTTTAGCCTATGAATGAAGACTGGGATGCAATTTATGTCAGCAATATTCCTTTTGCAGAGAAACACAGGAAGCAGAAGTTATTTACCAAAAATTAATTAAGAGTGGAAGTAACCTTAAAAAGGTATTATGTACACAGGATTTCCCTCAATAGCATGTCCAAAATGAAGGAAGCAATAAGATAAAACACGTAAGATCGCGGTGCTAAATACTATCACTGATTCTTAAGATATATCAAGTAACCAAAATATTGTGAGTAGCCACACTGTTCACTGTTCAGGGCCAGTGATGAGGGGGTAAGAGCAAACAGCCAGGTAGTGATTACAGGGCTCAGCAGTTCCTTAAATGCTCAGATTTTTGTCTATGTGATGAATATTTCAGATACATCCTGCGATCTTTACATTCTTCACTGACAAGGAGACAAGATGCATTTTGCAACTGCTAAAGATTTCTGATTGGCACATATGTTGAAAGACTAGCCCAACATTGAAAGACAGAGTGTTCTTCAAAAGCTGTAGCCATGAAATATTTATTCTTTTCTCTTTCATAGAAATGCATTTGATGACTATATGACATAAAGTGCCACTAATAGCTCTGGACAAAATTATATGGCTCTAAAGACTATTAAACTATTATTCTTGGAGGGTGGAAAAGGTTTTATTTGACACATATGATCACAATAGTATTAGCAAGGCTTTGTTTACAGCCTACCATGACAAAATGTTGTACATTATGGATTTTGCACTGGTAAATTCAAATCTGACAATCACAAATAGCAACCATGATAATTGTCATATATTTCGTAGGTATTTTATCTCACAATACTTTGAATGGGATGTTTATTAATTTTTAAAAACTTTAAGTATGCAACTAAGGGCAAGTGAATACTAATGACAGTGCTCAAAATAGGTTTTGTTTGTATCCAAGAGTATATATTTTACAGAGCACAGGCAAATGAATCCCCAAATGTTATTTAAATCTCTGAAGTCAGCTGAAAAGCAAAGATACTCATACATACATAATGCCTAGCATGACAACCTGAAAATTATGTGAAAACAAAAAGACTCCTTTGTAAAATTCTAACTAAAATTTTTTATAAAAAGACCTAGAAAGCATTGCTGAAGCATAGAAATTGTATTATGAATTTTACATGAAAATTTGTAGGACTGTTGTATCTGCAAACATTATAAAATACTAAAAACCTTAGAAAAACTTAGAACCCTGATAAAATACTAAAATATTAACAAGCTGAATGAATACAGTTATCATCCTGTGAACCACATTATCTCAGTACCCATTTACAATCATATGTGTTTCATAAACCTCCTGCTACTGCAAATCCCTCAGTTGTATTTGCCATTGAATTGCTTGTTTCTCATTATTAGTGAATGAAGAAAGGCAGCACAGTCATGCTACGCTTTCTAAAATGGTCTAAAAATGCATTCCTGAAAACACAGTTTATCTTTCTCTTACAAAGGGATAAGTGCTGTGTTAAATATTTTCTTTTGCCAGAACACCCAGGAGAAGAGTAAAAAAAATCAAGCCAAAGTCAATTACTCAGTGGCATCATGCCCAAATCAATCACAGACATCACCTTTTAAACAGTGAGCTGAAACTTGCAGACTGTATTTTAATACTCATGAAGAATTTTAGTTTTGAAAAGTTACTTTGCTTAAAAGGTCTTTTAATATACTCAGGCAGTTGTTCAAATCTTGCATGTTGAGTGAAGTATATTGCTAATTATGCATATATTCAGCTCTTGAAAAAACAGAGGGCTGCATGAGTCTGCAATTTAAAAATGGCGTGCAATGAGGAAAGCCTATGGTACAACATGAAGTGACAGCAAATATTGCTTCTTCTTGCTCTCTGAATAGGCTGCTAGATTTGCTGTGAACATTTTGTGGAAGGGGCAACATTGACCACTGGAATTTGCCACATACATTTGCACACATCTTTCAGAACACCTGGCACATGTCTTAGGTTACTAAGATTTTTACATGGTTTAATATTCATATTTAAAGAGTAAATAGGGATTTTTATTTGGTTTTTACATTTGGCAATGTATTTTAACGAGGAACATATAAAAAATTCATGTATCAAACAACATAACAAAATTTCATTTATCTATAGAGCCATAGAGCTATATCTATATATGTCTTAAGTTGCTTTACTATTCTAATGTAAAATAAATAGCACATTTCAACGACCACTATGTCTTTCTGCAGTATAATAAAAGCAACTATTTTCATCTTGCAAGGGTCTTGCAACAATATGTGAATGTCTTGAACTACTAAACCTAGTGTGCCTGCAACTTTGAAAGGGAAAGGCAAAAGACATGGTGAAAAGGATGGACAAGAGAGTCTGTTCAGGAAGTTCTCTGTGAATGAGTGGTAGGGAACAGGAACATGTCTTGATCCTGATTTTTCTCTTTTTTTCTTTTTTTTTTTTTCCTTTTTTTTTGTTTGTTTTGCTTTTGGGGTTTTTGTTTGGTTTTTTGTTTGTTTTTGTTTTAAGAGCAAAAATGAATGAACAGAATCTCTTAGCAAGCTAAAACAGTGCAGCTATATAAGAGATCAAGCCATGAAACTCGAGAATCACAAACTGCAAGAGAGGTTTTACTGCAGGAGGTAGGAAGAGACCAGCTGGCCTAACACTTGCTTCACCAAGAAACCAAACAGAAGAGCAAACAGTTATGGTTCCGTGGTGGGGATGGAGTAATTAGATATTGTATGTTTCCCTGCTGTTCTTTTTGTTTCTGCTTTCAATAAAGTACTCTTGGCTGAGCCATCTGATTCATATTTGCAAGGAAAGAAAATTAGCTGACTGAGCAACAGAAAGACTATTTTAATTTCCCCAATTTTCTGTGTGGGTGTTTCAGTTCCTGTTTACTACTTCTGAAATTTGAGACTGGCTGTTGTTGCTGCTGCTAATCATGCAGCTAAGTAGGTGGGAGGGCTGGTCCAAATGCTGGTTGTGAATGATTGCTCATAAAAAAGCAGGTGGAATTCAGGTAGGTGTATCAACTATAAATCCATGCAAGTACATGAAAATACATAAGTAATGTCCTTTGAGGACAGAATGATGCAATCTGACTTCTGGTGGCTGGCTCCTTTTTTACACATAGGCACATGCTATAAGGTTTCATTTGAAAATTATCTCATGGAGTTTAAGATATGTATACTGTAACATTAATTCAGTTGCATAATTTATTTGCTGTTTTACCAAATGGCATTCTCTGAAAAATATCAAGGTTTGTAAACCTCTATAATACTCTTAAATCTATTTGTTTCTCTTGCTATTTATCATTTATTTAGTTTGTGATTGTTTTGTGATGTTACAGAACTTGCATAAGAAAGTCACACTACATCTACACATATGATGAAAATCTAAATATATGTACTACTAATAAATGATCATCACATAACAGTATCTAAGCTATTGATTCTGGTAATTGCTATGATATACTTCAACACACTACTCTTTGGATTTCTGGGTGCACGTTCAGCACTTTATCTGTTCTTTTTGCAAATTTAATTTCTTATATTGCTTCAGTTTTGCTATTTACTTTGGCAGAGGAGCAGTGTGGGTGACATTGCAAAGACTCCAAAGTCAACAGAAGATTTTTCATTATCATTGTCATAACATCAGACATTGCTACATTGCACAGATGACTCACTTTGTGATAACTTCAGAATTCACAGGTGGCAGCAGAAACACAATGCTGGTGAAACATCTGGATCAACAAAAAAGAAAAATTCTACTTCATGGTGCCATGCTTTGGGCTATAGCAATTTTACAAAAATTACTCTAATCTTGGATAGGGAACATTATGCTTTCTACTCCTGTTGAACATTCTGTGCATTGCTTGACACACAGACTCCTCTAGAAATCTTTCCTGATGTTTGTTTTGGACTGTGTGTTGGATGAAAACCACATGGCAAAAACTTAATACAGAGAAGTAGACATTGTGCTCACTGATGTAGAAAGCACTTCATAGCAGCCAAAGAAATCCACTACTGTATGTATATTAAGGGTCATTGCTTCAGCTGTTAAGGGCTCTGAGTACCACCAGCAATTAAAACAGCCCAGCAGAAGGAAATCTGCATAATCAAACTATTGGTGCTCACATCCTAATGCCCACATTAGGCATTCCATGAAGAGGCAGTTCTAGAGGTACGTTAGTTCCATGGACTGAATGTCTAACTCAATTGGAGTGCCTCAGGTGCATTTTGGTGCATCTTCTAGCTTAGTTTTAATTCATTTCAGGCATACTGAATAGATACTGAATAGGAACCAAATTTGAACAGTGGGTGGGCTGATCAGGAGACTTAATTCAAAAACACACATCTAGATCTCAACAAAAGCGTTAAAATAGACACCCTCAACAAAGGGCCTCTAAAATGATCTCCCTTAATTTTCACTGCTTTTGCTCACTTTGTTTTTAAGATTAATAATACTTTTCCTCTTTATGATATTATGCCTAAAAATCTCTGTATAGTTTTTGCTTGAATAATCTATCCATAATTACCTCTGGACTGTGTGAATGAAAAGCTTTTCCTGGCTGTAGTTAGAATAAAAGACTGAACATACTATATTGAAGTGCAGCTGCTTGCTTTCTGAGTAGCTTGATGGAGACTGGCCAGAATGCAGGAAACCACTGGTTACTTCCAGGTGAATTTAATTCTTCAAGCCATTGTTCACATTTCATTCAGATCAAAAAAAGGTTCCCAGAAGGACTTAAGTAGGGATATTTATTTACCAAAAATGTTCATTTTTCACTCATTTCACCTCTTTGGCTCATTCAAACTCTAGACCAAGCTCTGTAGGAGAGGAGTGCCTGCCTCATATTTTCTGCATATTCCATCTGACGTACCAAAGTAGTGAGATCCACCACTCATTTTTGGGCATCCTCCTTCCTAAGGTCTTCTAACCAGAGGCAATGAGAGCCTTCATGTGTTTTTCACAACCATCTTACATTTAATTTCTTGTTATGTGACAAAACTGAGAATTATCCACATAACTGTCTTATAAGATATGTGCACCAGAAAACACAATGTCAGAGGACAGGATTTTGACTAAGCAGAGTTGGTCTGTACTAGGAGATCAATAGCACCTAATAGCAAGGTGAAACTCTTGAGGTGAGTCATCTATTTCTTATCTCAAAAAATTCCATTTTTGAGTCACCCTAGTCTTACATAAAAATTGCAAAGTTCTTTGATTCTTTTGCTTGCTGTGCTCATGAAGACAGAAATACTCTGCCAGTGGCCAAACTTTTGTCTCCTTCTTCCATAATGAAGGACTTCCTTTATTTTCTTCCTTTGCCTTTCTTTTTTTAATACCAATAAATAACATGCCACTGACCACAAGAAAGGCATATGCAAATTGACAGGGATGCATCCAATGTATGATTATACACACTTTTTGCTTACTTTGTAAAGGGTATGCTCTTAATAACATCTAACTAGCATTCTCCCCTTTCATAGAGGAATAATGGGTTATAATTTAAGTCTCAGTTAATATTTATCGTGACTGATACCATATTAGTGATAAAATCAGTAAGCCACTGCTTTTAAAGACAGCTACCCTTACTATTTGAGCTCCTCCTACATGAAATGAATAGTGACAACCAAGTCTCCAGTGGATTGCAAAGTGCCTCCAGAATTTCCTCCAGTCTCTTAAAGACTTCTTATTTTCCTTTCTTTTTTTTTTGGCAGGTCTTTATTAGGTGAAAAGAGCTGTCACGATATCACAATTGTGTTTATGATGGAAATGTCTTTTCAAAGATGTTCATAAAGCTCTAGACACATTTGCTGTTACCTAGATTTTTGCTCTTTCTATGGACAGATGCCCTTGATTTTGGACATTTTATTTTTACTTTAGATTTAATAAACTGATCTACTTTACCAGAGAACAAGAAGAATGGGTTTATATATATCAAAATTAATTTTCATAATTTAGCCAAGAATAAATCCATTAATTGCATTGAAGATTATTTCGAATGTCAAAGCCCCAGAGTGGTATGGAAGCTTACTGAAAGTGAGCATGGTCTTTATATGCAAAAACGCAATAGTGGAAGTGCTCAAAAATCTTCTTTATCTGTCTGTGTCTATAGACTAAGCCTGTGATACAGTGAGATTCTTTATTCCAATTCAAGGATAATAGATGTATGGCTCAAAATGGAAATTCTTCACCCAGCAGCAGGAAAGATATTTTCTAGAGAGTTGTAAGGGAAAAAAAATAATTTTGAGATGCTTATGAACTTCATTATTCAAGTGCAGTAGAAGTCCAATTAAACCTTGAAATGAATAAGATCTTGACCTAACTTTAAAAGCATTTCCTTTCTGATTAGCATAAATTTTTCTTGATTTAAACTTGTGATAGTGATCTTCATACAACAGCTGAATTTTTCATAAGTGTATTCTGGGCTTCTTCACAGACAATGAACTGAGTTTCAGAACTACTCCCTCCCCCGCAAAAAACAAACCCAAACCAACCAAAACCAAAAAAACCTGCACCAAAGCAACAGAAGCTTTTCCTCCATGCTCTGTCCTCACATGTTCTCAGAAACCTCCAAAAAGGCAAAACTTGGCACTGAATATATATAATTTTTGATGATTATAGATTTTCTGTACCCAATACAATGAGATACATGTCTCATGACTGTTTGTATTGCTGAACACTACAATGAACTGTTTCACTGCCTTCCATCCCTGTGTCAGATAGCAGGTTAGCCATGGAACCAAGGGAGAGTTCACAAAAAGGTGGGAGCGTACAGGAAAAATAGAATCTACAGCTGTCTAACTACACAGGAAGATTTTACTGAGCTTTTTAGAAAAGAGCTAGACCCTAAGAAAATTTCAAAGGAGATATTTTGATTAAATTTTTTACTTCATTTATACTTTGGAAATTTGAAAAAAAAACTCCTTAGGTAAAGAAGATGGAATTTTCCTATCATCTATGCAAAAATGTTAGCTATAGAGATCAAAACTGAAGCTGTGAATGAGAACAAAATTACTTAATAGAGACAAAACAATAATATTTTGTGGGGAAAGAGGATTGATAATCTCTTAACAGATAAGTAACTTTCTCTCCTATGCATTTTGTGGACTTCTGTGCCTTTTTCCTAGTAAAACCTTTGCAAGTGAAAGGAATTTTGGTATCTGTTAAAATGAAATAGCATCATCTTCCTTAAAATAAAAAATTAAAAAATAAAAAAGAGTTTTTCTCCAAAACTAATTCTGAAGATCAGCTGGAGAGGGTCCACAGCAGCTGAATTGAAGTAGCACATAAGAAGAAAATGAGTCCTTAAGCCCCCCTAACCTCCATTTAAAAGAAAATCTTTCCATGGGGTATTTAGTCATTGTTTCATATGTAGATAATCCTTTGCAAATGACAAAGAACTAGAAATTATAAAAATAGTAAGCAATAATACCACTGGGAGTCATTTACTTGGGGTTCACTTACCTAAAATTACTACAATTATTAAATATGTTGGAAAGAAATAATGAAACACTACATTGCCTCCGCAAAAATGTACAAATCGTATTTCCTCTTACAGAAATTGTTTGAGAGATATAAAAGACCATTATGTCATGATTCAGCAAGTAAATTCACAATTTACTTGCAATTTAAAAGCAAATTAGATTCACACACTATCATTTATTGCCAAATGGATGGCAAAAAAAACCCCAAACAAACCAAACCAAAATATATTCTGTGTCCAAAGAGAGACTTTGCATTTGGCATGTTTGTAGGTTTCTAAATTAAAGTGTTTTGCCAGTAGTTTTCCTATGAGTATGTGATAGCCCAGTGATCTTTGGACTGCTCTGGGCTGCCTGAGGCCATGTTGCCTTGCAATGTTTCCATCACAGCAGATGATGCTCAACAAGGTTGTAATGCTCTTCAGAAGAAGTTTTTTAGGAAGAGCTGCGCTAAAGAGCTTTGATTCATGCTGCAAATTGGAGACACTGATATGAAATAAGTTGTGACTGATGATCAGTCAGTGACCATTTCCATAACCATTATGCCATCAGTAATTTATCAAGATACTACTCCTGATGTTACACAGCTTGGGTAACTGAGGGACAGAAGTGCATGCTGTGATTTTAAAATGCATTTCTAAGGATATTCCTTATGCATAATCTGCATAAGGATTCATAAGAAAATAACTATACCATGCTCTGAGCATTTAAAGATCAGCCAGGACTGTAATAAACTTTTGACCAAAAGTTTTCCCTAGAAAAAGGCGATATTTTCATTGGAACATTTAGATGAAAATTTTCTCATCAGATGGTTCATCATAATTTGCCATTGTGGTCTGAAAAAAAATAACTTGCTGTGTAAAGCAATCTGTCGAGGAAACTCACATAAACTCCACTAGGTGCTTCAAAAATATGTCTATTTCCTCTATTTGTGTTATTAAATATCTACCATAGCTCAGTGATTTTTGGTTTGCTTCTTATTTTGTTAACACAAGAGAAAGATACCATATGTAAAAGCACCCAATATTTGAAAAATGTTCTCTAATGCCATGCCTTTTTCTATACAAAAACACTAATGACAAAATGATCTCTAAATTGCCACAGTTACCTTTATGTCTGTGAAGGGCTAAAATACACACATATGGATATGGACTAAGTCAGAAAGCACCCTTTTTGGTATTCATAATGTCTAATTTACGCATTTAACTTCAGGTCTCTAAATTGGGAGCCAAGTTCTGCAGGCAGCATAGAAAGAGACAGGCTGTGCCACCACACAGTGTAGAATATGAGCCCTGGAATGAGCTCCCAGAGCAGCCTCCCTCTCTCCACTGACTATGGAGAGCTCAGTGAGGCTAACTTGCACACACACCTTAAATTAGATACCTAAAGCAGATGGACTGAACACCTGTCTTTGTTTTCCACAGAATTTTTATTATATTTGGCTTTGCAGAAGGTCTTTTTCAACAGCAGAGGATTTTGCTGACCTGAACAAAGTACTAAAAATATTGTAACAGTGACCTGATGTAGCTAAGCTCATCCCCAGAATTGTCTCTCTTTTCTTCATTTATAGTATCCAAATGGCAGGTTCACATTTAATATAAAAAAGAGTATCTTGCTTTGATCTGTAGTTTCTGAGCTGTCCCATTTCCACAAAATACATAACATTCTGTGGGCTCAATCTCACTGCACTATTCGAAAAACCTCAACATAAAATCTAAATTAAAGAAAAATGAATGCTTCTTCTGGACTTGAAGCAATGAGAAAATAGACAGATACTACAAAGCAATTTTCTCAAATGTTTTCTGGCTAAGATGAGGAAAAACTTCTCTATGATTTGAGTTGCAAGGTTTTAAACAAATATTTACATTTACAAGTATAGATATATTTTTAGTACTCCTTACAGTTGCAGATAACACATTTAAAATAACTATATGCAGACTCACAATATATCCTATCTTGTTGTCATGTCTTTTTCATACTATATAACTTCAATTACATTTTTTGGCTCACTCATATAAGAGGTGACCTTAAGAGGTGAGAAGAAAAGGGAAATGGTGATTTGGAAGGGACAGGACATAGCAAGTCCTGTTGTAAACACAAAGACTAAAAATTTACAAAAGATAAACAAGTTAGTACAAGGGTAGATAAAAGTTGTATTACTTTGTTCTGCCTGTCTCCGGACAATAAAAGAAAGAACTGGTTTTTTGGTCATGGGTAGAAGTAGGCAGCTAACCCCACTGGTGCCAGCAGGCAGGCTGCATTCTAGTAATAGAATTTAACTGCATCAAAGAAAGCTTTTTATGATTTGAATTTTGTTCGGGATTCACACATGCTAAAATTCTACAGAAAATTCAGCAAATTTCCCAGCAATTTAAAGAGTGAACCAGCCTCCATGCAATTTGAGAAATTTACAGTTTGGAAAGCATTTTGGCAGGGAAGGGTTGTACACTCAGAGTGATGGGTATAGAAGGGGTCAACTACATTTTCTTGAGGGGGAAGTGTTACAGAGTTTAACAACAATACAAAGATCAGCTCTCTTAGTAATTAATAGAAAATTTCAAAATTGCTGTAATAAAAATAGAGCTCTCTGTAAAGAAAACAGAACTGTCCAGTACTGTTAAAAACATCACCAATCTTAGATGGATGTTCTCATTGGTGAGCTCAGAGTCTTGTTAATGAAAAAAATACAAATTAATGTACTTCACATATGCCTGAAATGGGCAGGCAGTTGGGTGAGATGATCATTGTAGATCTCTCCCAAGTGATATGATCTACTCTAGTCTCTCATATTTTTGTAAAGTTGAAGGAGCTGCAATGTTTTGCAAATGAATTCAGTGCTGCCACTGGTGAAGTTTTCTTCATTGAACATTCTGTAGTATTCCAGGAGTTTTAGTGCACTTCATCTTTAAGCTCTTAGACAACCTTCATAAAGCTCTATTTAAATTGCTTGACCTCTGAACTAGAGTTCCAGATAATGACCTACATAACCAAAAGCTCCCCAATGTTCACAACAACTTGCCTCTCTTTCAGGGACTATTTATTTCACACAACACTTCCTGTGAATCTTTTACTTATTTATTTCAGCTGGCCTTTAGATTACTCACTCCTTTTTGGATGAGGTTATCAATAAAAAAATTCAACACAACATTAAAAAAGAAAAAAAAGAATGTATTGTTTTTATTAAAGTTCCTCTGCCAATGATTTTATACTGCTTGGAAATGAAAAAGACATTTAATGCTGACTATTAAAGAAACCTATGCTTTATTAAAGACATAACAAATGTCTTTCTCTTCTTTATGACAGAAAAAAATTCTTCTCTAACATCTTATGATCTGGGCTGGAACTGAATTTCTGTGACAAATGCACACTCATTATCTACAGAGATTAGAGATCTACTTAAATCAAAACTGCTCAATGTATATGCATTGGTTTTACATACCAGTGTGTTGACCCCTCTAAGAGATTGATTTTGAACTTCAGCACTGTCACTTGAACAATAATTTAAGATTCCAATAATGTCAAGCATATCAGATGAACATGAAAAGCTTTATCTGAGCCCTTGGGTAAGGTGAAAAATAGAGACATGAAACTGTTGAAGGAGAAGAGCTTCAAGACACAAGGAGAACAGATAAATAAACATGTTTGTTTGGGGAACAAAAGATCAGCCAGACCTGGTGCAGAATTTTGAAAAAGACCAAACTATAGATGCTTAGTCAGTCTAGTAAACTCTGGGTGCATTCTTCAGTAATAAATAGAATAAGACTGTTTTACTCAACTAGCCTTTTTTTAAGGTAATCCTAAAAAATTTTCTGTTTGCTCCTGTTTCACATGTGGTTCTACTGAAGAGAGGATTTAAAAAAGGATATTTCAAACTAATCTCCAAACACTTATTTTATTAAAAAACATAATGCTGATAAACTGAAATTCCAACCAAAAATAATTCCAAAGCATCCTGTCTGTAACTTTGCTTTAATGTCAAAATTAAGAATATATATTTGAAATGTCTAGAAGTCAAACTTTCTCCTGAAAAAAAGACTAGAATTCAAGCATTTATGAGAAAATGCAAGTGATAATAAAATGTTGAGACAAACTGCAACTTTTATATATAGAACCAAGAAAAATTGTGGGTGCTTTCCTAATGTTTCAGGTTTGGAAGATTGTTCCTTTTAAAAAGCCATGCAAAGCTGCAGGAATTATCCTCTACATCCATCAACTGGTTTGATTAATCTCCTAGAAAAATTTCAATAATGATCCACAGAAATTCAGACAATATCATACAGGAAGGTCTAGAAGAATAGAGAATACATCACTTTCAAGGATGACACCATGTTCCATTAGTCTGAGTTTGGTTTGACTTTTTAAGTGGCTTTTAAAAATATTTCTGAATTTTTAAACACATTAGAAGAAAACCACAATGCTTTTCAGATGATAAGTATGTAAAGCATATTTTTCTGTAGCATAATTGAAATCTAATTAATCTTTTCCCCTGGAGATCTCTTAGAGCTGAGGGTAGTGACTATCATAGAAAGAGGAGTCAGTAACAAGAGGCATTTTCATTCACATATATTTCCTCTTGGAGAATCAAAGGAATGTTTGGAAATACATTGCAACAATTTGACTTAAATGTTTTGATTATGCATTACACATGCCATTTAACCTTGCTGTACCTCAATTTCCACATATATGAGAAAAAGGAAATAATATTTACTTAATATGCTCACATGGCTTTTGCAAAAATATATTAATTAGTACTTGAGCTATACTTGAGAAGTATTATATACTACCTCAACTGAAACTTTCATGAATCCTGAACACTGCCTTGGGAAATAATGTCAATGGCTTTTTTTTAATGGCTCTTAATAAGATGTCACATTCTTATGAAAATTATATGTGAACATATTTTACTAGAGAAGGGAATGAAAACATCTTTTTATTTGTCTCTAGCCCTTAATAATATTACAATATGAGAATAATACATGAAGAAATGTTATTTGAGAACAGAAATTAAAGCATAAGAGTATCTTTCAGAGAATGAATGCAAAGCCATAATTATCTGGCAGCAAAACCTGTGCATAGGACAAGCAGTGTATTTAGATACTACTAATGCTTTTACTTTGCTATCAGTTCATTCATATCACACATTATTAGTTAAAATAGCAATAGAGATTAAACTCTGTCATAGTTCCTTCCTGCTTCAGTTTTTTTCTGTTCTGCATTTGAATTTTCTAGTCACACAGAAAAGGACTAAGAAATGTACTTCAAACTTGATTTTGGGTGTATTACACAAAACCCCAATACCAGTGGCTGTGAACACCTTTCCTTCCAGCCCAAAAAGACACTGCTTTTAGATATGTATTGAATCTAAAATTATATTTCTACTGGAAGAAGTGGAAAAGAGGTTATCCTACTTCATCCTTTCTGAAATACACACATGAAGACCAGTATGTGCTGTATACAACTATGCCTGTGAACATGGCCAGAATTTTATCACCAGAACGCAAATACGGGAGGTTGTATCTGCCAAGCATTTTGTCACATTATCAGTTAAACATTTGTAAATAAGTCAGCAAAACTGAGGATGAAAGGATAAAATGCATCTTTCACAATATTTTTCTAACAACATATAAACTATATAATAATAATGAAGCTTGAGTCAATGCTGAAAAAAATTGAAAAATGATATTTCCATCTAAGAGAATTTAGTCTTTTAGAAAATTGAAAAGAAGTTATTTTCAACATAGATTTTTCTACAAAGATTTTCACATTCATCCTTCGACATTTTCAATTTGTCTGATAACAGGATTTGATTTAAAGTTTAGAAACACATTTTGAACACTAAAATGATTTCTTTTGGTATTGAGGCAATACTTGCCAGGACTACTTGTGGCCTATTTTTTTCATACTTTAATCTTTCCAACACCAGAGAACATATTTTGTCTTTGCATTTAATTTATTTACTGTTCTGGTGTGTAAGGTTGGTTTTTAGGGTGTGTTTTGGTTTTTTTTCTTTGCCTGTTTTTATATTTCAGTATTAAATTATTATTGTGACTAAGCATTCAGTTACATCAACTTTTTTTTTTAATGGTTTAAATTTTATTTTCAATCTATTTTTTGACACCAGAAGGGATTTGAATCCTTCAGATGCTGTTCTCCAAACACAACAGAAAATCAGAAAAAATTAATAATATCCACTAGTGTACCCCTATTAGTGTAAGATCAGTGCTCAATACCACTGGTCCGTACAGGCATTTATATATATTTTAAATAAACATAGAAACATATGAAAAGTATTATGTGTCTAATGTGAATAATTTAATTAAAGTATTTCTTTTAGCATGGCAAGGAGCACTTGTTAAGTCACAGGTACTTAATTTTCTCATCTCTCTATGTACTCAAGAACACCAAATTATCAAAAGTACTCTTCTCACATCACATACACTTCCTGCCTCAGTGCTTCCAACTGGTAGGCATCTGCTCTTGGGTAACACTCAAGAAGTAAAGTCTGCTGGCAGAGAAATCCTGCACATCTCAGAGGCTTTCCCTGTTTATGAAGTGGTTTTACTCGTTTCTGCCTTCAATAGTCTTCCGGATTTGCTCTACAAGCCAGCAAGTACTGGTGACTCAAATATATTTCTTAATCACTATAGCTTTAAGTATCTATTAATATCAAAATACTACCTCAATTACTAAGAAAGAAATGATTGTAGGACTGCTGCAAGTTACATATTTTTAAACTTACAGGACATCTCATTACAGATGCTATTCGATTCACAATGAAGTCAATAAAGTCAATAGAAGTCTTCTGAATAATTCTCAAAGAAATAAATGGCATTTGATGTGGCATTTGTGGGGCATTTTTTCCCCAAACAGACACAAATATTCATGTATTTATCTCTAAACAAATTATTTAGATGAAAACACCTAATTACAGAGCGCTGTTCTTGCATTTACATCTCGTGTAACTTGCCATTTTGCATAACATAATAAAACTACACTTTCTGTGTAGTTTTATATTCAATGTGTTGTTAAATATACAAGAAGAACTAATGAGAATGCCTAGGACTGACAGGCGAAGTTCTAAGACTGGTTTAGTCTTTTATCTACCTGAGATGTCTAACCAGAAATATAAGGCACTTTGCTGCATGATGGGGACTTTTCCCCCCACGTTTTTTCAGATGTCATCCGGAAATAAACATGCCAAAACTCTGCTTTGCTGACTGCGTCATCAGAGCTTGCAAACGCTAGCACTTCTCTGACAGGCATTGTGAATCACAGTTATTTTTTCTCCCAATGTCTACGAGGTCTGCCACCTGAACTGGCATAGTCTGTAAGTGCCATCAACTTCTCCTCAGGGCTTACAAGCTATATTTGCTCTTTCAGAAGAATCTGAAAATGTTGTGAACCATAACTATGTTTCTGAGAGAACTTACAAGTTCTGCCATCTGTGCCTGCAGTGCTTCAGAGCATCATAATATGGATATAGAGATATTTTCATCATGGGGTTTACGATCTCTACCAGCTGCATCAGCAGAGATTGTTAGTGCTGTGAACCACAACCATTTATCTCTCAGCACAGATGCCTGCTTTACTTTTTCATTAATGGTCTATATCTGTTTGACCACTGTTATATATACGTGTACTTTTTCAGCATAAAGGAAAACAAACAACCAAAATAATCCTTTAAAGCTGATCTTTAATCACTGTAGATCTGGATACATTTCTAAATATTTATGGAAGTTTAACTATGCCTTGTTTAGACCAGGAATTTATTGCAAATGCAATTATTGTGATTGCTATATCACTTGTAAGCCTTTCTGTAGTCTGACAAAGCTGCAGCTCTTATTGCTATTCACAGATTTTGAGAAAGTATTTAGTTTCATAAATATGATGTTAATTCTCTTTATGCCGTCCTGACATTTTCCATCTATCTTTGGTTTAGACCATGACGTGAAAAAAACCTGTCCTGATGAAGGAAACTTTTGCTCTCGTTAGCTGTCATAAAGGAGTTTTGGCACAGGGTGATACATCACTACTTTCCC
>NW_005054297.1:19809368-19917846 GCF_000277835.1 Geospiza fortis
ATCGTTACTTGCCCTACATTGGCCCTGGGAAAGAAATGTGCTAGGTGTCTATGAGGAGTAGCAGCAGATCCAGATGGGTACAACGAGGGCTACGTGTGTCACAGGGGAATGTAGAAAGAAGATCTAGCTTCTCCATATGGTGACAGAGAAAGAAGCCATTGACATGCCAAGAAGCTCTTGACTGGCTGTCTAAATGGGGAAGCCAGGGATATAAGGGAAAGTAGTTTGAGATTTTACTACTGATGCCATTGTGTACCTGTTGCATTTCAATGCACCAGTATGGGAAAGGTATGGATCTGGAAAGTCTAGTAGTAAAATGCCTATAAATTAACAACTAATGAACTTTCCAATTACAGCTTTGAAGATACTGGGATTATATATCTATAATTCTGTGCCTGTGTGTGCACACAAGCCTGACCTGATACAGTTAGACTCAATTTAATTTGACTGTGATGAAATGCCCAACCAGAAATACTTTGTGGGTACATGGAGTTTTGAGGAAAAAGCCTTATTTGTTATCAGTCCCATGGAGACTGGTTTGGTAAGTGGAATTTTGCAGATCTTGCCTCTGGGGCTGTCTGGCTGTGTTGGTTGCCCACAGTTGGGAACACAAAGGACCCCAAAGCATCCAGGCAGAGAATCTGGCACTCAGTGGTTTCAAAAAGCAATTAAATCTGCCTCCTGCTAATCCTAGACCTTCAGACCAATTCTGAGTTTTCTTTGTAACATGGGTTTTGGAAATCAATAAACGGACTGATTTTGGGAAAACATTTGCGTACGTTGAAGGCAAGGGTGTTGGATTTCCATTATAAATGTAGAGATTTCAAAAATGAAAATACTGAAGTCAGTTTTCATTATTTAAAAATTTTTGTCCCAAAATTACTTACAGGTTGTGTTGTTGCTGAAAGTTTCTATATGAAACAAGGTCTTAATTTTTTTCTTTACTGAATATGAGCAAAAATCCTGGAATTTTTAGCATTTGAGGTTTAGTATCTAAACCACAGAAAGTAATAGAACCTTGTAAGATTAACTACTGCTTATCAACTAATACCTATCTTGCCTTTAAAAAAAATCTTGTAGCTTCAGATCAGTGCTGGAAAGCTACATATGCTAAATTTTATACAAAAGGCCAATGTTCAAAGGGAAAACAGGACTATCAACACTTTATAACTCCCTTATATGCTGATTCTACTATAATATTTACTGAGAAGTACCTTGATCCACATTCTCAGGAACATTCCAAATTTAAGTTCTTCTCCCTATTTACAATGTACCAGTGAGACACTTGATACTTTGTTCCTTGCTGGCATTAATATTTTAGCAAACCTGACATATGTTTACATACATATGTTTCTATGTTAAATCATATTGTTAATACTGTTAAAAGCCTATTTTTGTAGCTGTACTGCTTTCTGCATTTTAAGAAAAGGAATGCCAAAAGTTTTGAAGTAAAATAATTTGAAAATTTGAATTGATGCTTGTTGATTTTTTCCTGCTTTTCTACAACATATGTCGATTGAGCACACAAAATTTTTAAGTTTTGAAAAGCTTTGGAGGGAGGAGTATGTGTTCCTTAAACTAATACTAATAGACTAATACCCTTTCTGAATCAGTGCACAGCCCTTTGAAAGACAAAATCAAGATCAAAATAAATGTGGAACTGCACCTGCTTCTTGGAAGTAGGTGGTATTTAAGCTGAATTTAATCTTGGTATTTACATACAGAGAGACAGCACACTGGCAAAGAATCCACATGAACATGGTCCAGGTATCTACAATTAGGGGATCATTACTAAACCAAATTATTTTCATGAGTAAGTGCATCTGGTCATTATGCCATTGTTTGGAAACCTGCAGTCAAATCTGTAAGCAAACTGGAAGGAAACCTGTAAATTGCTAAAAACCCCCAACTTCATCCTAATTGACTATGTATTGGGCTGCCTGCATGATTT
Organism: Geospiza fortis; assembly: GCF_000277835.1. NCBI lineage: Eukaryota > Metazoa > Chordata > Aves > Passeriformes > Thraupidae > Geospiza > Geospiza fortis. Next base: position 19,811,320 of record NW_005054297.1, read on the forward strand.
TCCTTTTCTTCCTAATATGAACATGACAACATTTAGTGGGCTTATTGATCCCCAATACTTAACTGTTATGAATATGAATAGCAAATGAAATATGATATAAAATATGCAAAATAATAGTACATTAGCCTAAACAACACTAATAAATTGCAAAGCTTAGCATGAAATTGAAAATCACTAATGGAGCACTGTGCAGCTTGTTGAAGCAATGAGCAGTCAAAGAATCATACATAATGTAACAGTACAATTGCTAACAGCAGGTTCATAGAAGACAATTTAAACTTATTTTTTATGGACAAGAGGAATTGATCTTTGAAGCAATTCCTAAGGAGATTCCACTTAGCCCGAACAGCATCTTGGGATTGAGTTCTGCTCTATCCCTTGCATCAAATGCATATTTATGAACTTCCAGAAAACACAGATTTAAATGAAATATGAAATTATGGTTTATGAACTTAAACCAGAAGAAGTAAAAATATTAGACATGTGGAACTAATGCCTGAGACTGCTATTGAATTCAATGGTTACAACAGTCCCATAGGTTCCACTGAAAGATAGGTAAAATGTAATGACCTTCACTTCTTAAAATTCTTGGGAGTTACAAATATTAAAAGCTATGAACACAAAGGATGAATGTTTCAAAATTGTAATATGCTAGGTGATATTCTATTTTCTCGAGGTCATCTACATGAAAAATCAACTTATGTTTAATGTAGTTGGTATCAAATGCATTTTTTCAAGGAGCAAGACTGCTTTACAAAATGCAAGTCTTTACTATGCACTGATAGGAAAAGTTCTCACATTTTTGAACATTCAGGGGGAAATTTACATCATATTCACTTTTTATTTTTGCAGTATTTCCCAATGAAATATTAAATTTTATGTTGTCTAGCAAAATAAGTCAAAAAGGTTTTATAAAATTTGGTGTCCCATAAGATCTGATGTATTTTAAGTACATTTAAATTAAGAACTGCAAAGGCAAATGTGACATTCTTGAGATCGTATGCAGAAAATATTTTTGTCTGCTAAGAAGTATTGTAATTGTAGCACAGTAACTGCTCATTTTGAGTTATAAGCAGTTAATATTTTCCTCGATAAGCATGGCTCTTTTCTTCCAATTCCTTTCAACTCATTGTATGAATCTAGGCCCTTTTAATGCTGTTATTTTGCATTTGGGGGTTGTGTAGCCCCCATCTCTGGCCTCATTAGCCTATAGGTTTTATAGAAATGCTGAAAAAACCTACAGAAAAATCATGTATGAGAAAACTGGAGAGCTGGCACAGATGGGTCTTTTGTTTATGAATATATAAAGTATTGGATGGTGGAGGATTTTTGTATTAATAAAGTTTTGTGAACAGATTGTTACTACTTAAGCCTAGTCATATAGTTAATAAACCTAAAGCCACAATTAGTTGGACAGCAAGTCAGTTGCCTAAGAGCAACAGTTCACATGCTGACTGGGCACACAATATTGTAGTTACACTTGTTGAGATCTGAGGAATTGTTAATACATATAGAAAATACAGAACCATCAGCTTTTCCCTGATATAAAGGTGGGATGACTGAGGGAATGCAGGCTCATTGCCACATGATAATGTTTGATTGCTCTTAAAACTCCAAATGCCATAGCCTAACTACTTGCTGGAAGAAACAGTTCCAAAATTACATGGATAAAATAATTCTTCTCTTTCTTCTGAACATCCTAGACATACATTACTGAAGATACAGTGCATTAAAGTTTCATAGTACAATGCAGCAAGTAGCTTGTGGCTTCAGGGAAGCAAATGAAGACCTACAATTTTATAGCCCTATCCCTGTTAAAGACATAGGTTCCAATTTAAAATAAATTTCTCATCATAATAATTGAGGTTAAAGTGTTCCTCCACACTTTTGTTTTTACTAAAATGAGATACAGGATGTTCAACTTGCACTTCTGAGCATGAAATACAGATAAAGTAATTAAACAACTTATGCATCAAAACATTTGTCAGTAATTTAACTCCATGACAGGAGTGGTGGCATGGCAGGGGTCAGGAGGGAGGTGGGAAGTGTGTATGTCTGCGCGTGTCTTTGCTCTTCAGGGAGTATTGGGAATCTGTGCTTAGACTGGACCAGCATTGCAAGCCCCAGTATTTAGAAATGCTATTGATGTCTACTTTTGGAATATTCTCATAGAATTCTGTCTTAAAATATAAATGAGGCAGGCTAAAGTAGAGTTAATCTAGATCTTCCAGCTCACTGTCACTTCCTCTCACAACCTTAAAAATGGTCATCAGAATAAGTATTAGACAAATTTTAAGACACAAAAAGTTGGAAATAGTTTTCCTTAAGTCACAAAAGAAAATATACCTAAACAAGGATCATGGCTTATCTTCAAAAGAAGAGCATGGGAATTTTTCCAGTTCATCATCGGCATTTAAAAATCATCACTTACTTCTGAGAGCTGAACAAAACTAAAACTTTGATCCAACAAGTTTCTTAGTCTACAAAAGGCTGAATTCTCAGTAGCTCAGTTGTGAGAGAGAGGAAAATCTTTCATGGGAGAAACATGCTTATTAGAACCTGTACAATAACCTAGAATATTTGCAATAGCAGAAGAATAGAATACTGGAAGATCTGTATCTCCTGTTACAGCTAGGCTTAGGTTAAGAAGATAACACCAAATGGTGCAGTAACATCACCTATATAGTACTTCAGATTTTCTGTGTGTTTTAGGATAATTTCGTGGCCGTTTGAATTTATCCAATAAGAGTAACTAAATATAAAATATTTCTATTTCATAATCTCTAATAGCTATTTTGTTTTATTCTCCTAGTAGTTTTCATCATAAAGACATAAGTCATCAATAACTTCCTGGTTTGGGATAGATATGAATACCAGATAATGCAAAAAAATCTGTCAAGCAAAGCAGTAAAAGAGAACCCGTGGGAACAAAAAAAACCCCTAAGGCTAAACTTTTATTTGTTGTTTAGGAAGGACAGGACTCTGAAGCTATTTTAAATGTGAAAGAGTCCCCCTCCCTCCCTCCCCTTCCTTCAGTGTTTCCTTCCTTCTTCCTTCTCTCCCATCCCTTCCCTTCCTCTGACTCTCAGTCTCTCTCTGTTCCCTTCCCCTCTGTTTTTGGTCAAAACTGTCAGCTCCACCAACAAAAACTGCTAGCAGCATATGAAAAATCCCACTCCTTTGTAACTGCCTTTTTTTTAATTCACTCTACACTAGTGCTGTATAGGTTTACTGATATAGTCCCCTACTTAATAAAAGACAGATCCCCAAACTTGTGTCACAATTTAGTATACAATATATTCTACTTGAGCAGCAGTATATAGTGAAAGAGTAGTACAAATAATAAAATTTTTATTTTATATATTAATATATGCAAATACAACAAATGTATGCTACATTATTTTATACTCAGAAGGCCTCTTGACCACTGGGAAAGCTCTGAAGATCATTAAAATAGATTAAAAAAAATTATCCTTTAGGGAACTCTGAGAATATTTACTTGGTACACCCAAACATATGGTGATTCAGTATGACAAATCTTACTTCTAATAGATTTTTCTTTCATTTTGAAATGCATTTTGCTTTTGTGAAAGGTGAAAAATGGACGTCCCTGAAATTCTGAGCCTTGCATTGTTCTCATTAGAAAAAAGCTACCCCAATTTCCCACTGGCATACATAATTGCTGCCATTGAACTACTATTTGTGACAGTAAGACAGCAGCGTAGTCTATACAACCCATTCAGTGCTCACTGTTTCTACCAATAGTGCAAGCTGGAGTGCCATTTGTGGCATTAGCTTTTGTGGATATAACAACCTGTCAATTAGGAAGTGAATTAAGTAATTCACACAATAATCATCATGTAACAAGCCTTGGTCCCTGCTAGGCTGAGCTATTTTCAAACTGGCAAATCAGAGCCTCTGACCTAGAGCTGCATGCCATATAGATATCCCAAATGTGTTCATCTTATGATGCATTGGTACTTGCTGCAGTGTTAAAATATGATAGATCCAGATCTTGTTATTACTTCACCATTTCACTGGTGTGACACTCATGGTTGCAGGTAATGAACAATCACAATACACAACAAGGGCAACTATCAAAACATCACTTTTCTTCATTAAATAACCTTGAAAAAGGTTAATTATTTTGCATTAAACTTGCCAATTTTAGCTGGATATAAAAATATACAGAAGATAGCATTTTAAAACTTGTAATGAACCACCAGAAATGGATTGTTTTGGTTGTTAGAAGTAGCTGACTTTGACTATCCTTAGAGTAGTTTTTCAATGGTATGCTGGAGCTCCATTATTACCAAAACTACTGTAATCATCATGACAATAATGATATTGCTGGAACCTAAATGTGTGAAATTAAGCCTTTAACAACTGTAAATCTGTCCAGCAATAAAGTCAATGAAAGGTCATTACATTATGTACAAGAAGGATGTTGCATTCAGATGATGCATGGTTGTATTGCATCTGTACACTGGCTTCTTTGGTGAGTTCATAAAGAATGGGTGATCATAATACAGTGTAATACCAAATTTTTTCTAAGCTCAAGTTATTATAATGTAGGAAAAAACCTACACCACATTTTACTTACAATCAAACTACAGAGCTTATTCACTCTTTTAAGGAAAGGTGATATTACAGGCAATTTGGTAAGTCACTCCAGTATGACAAGCGCACATATGTTTATGTTAATTTAATCCACTTGGATCCTCATACACAATCAGAACAGGATATTTCATTAAAATGTCAGCATTTCCAAATCAGAAAAAAGTAAACTCTGGAGGTAGTGAGGCAGACTTTCAGTCTGTAACAGTTGATCTGTACTGGATGCAATTTTGCTTCTGGTACTAAATCAAGCCAAAAAGTACAAAGAAGAAATGGCATTCTAAACACTATTTAAATTTCAGGATTAGATAAAACTCTACAGAGAATCCTAACCTGTTTTTGTTTTACCATTACCATCTTTCCTTCTTTGGGAGAGGCAGGGTGATAGAGGCAGAATATATTCTATTAAACATAAAATACAATAAGAATGTGCTGTAAAAGTAGAAATTATTAGGTCCTCCTTACCATGACACTTACAATCCTATTAGTCAAAGATATCATACTGAGAAGCTTAAGTATGACTTAAGATGTTGGTGAGACCATCCTGACAAAGTATAGAAAAACAGGAAGATACAAGTAGAAGCCGGATGGAATACAAATGCAGTATAAAAGTTCAGATATAAAGAAAATACATATAAAAAAAGAGCAACATGGAATTAGAGGAAAAAGGAAAGAAGTTTTCTGTAATGAAAGCTGAAACATCACAAATAACAGAAAATACAGAAAATAATAGGAATGACAGAGACAATGCAAACAAAGGTTATGGAAGTCAGCCAAGGCTAGCATGAACAGCATTGTGTCAGGTTTTATGAATGTGGCAAGAGCCCAGTTTGTCCCTGCAGTAGTTGGAAGTTTCTGTATCTTGCTTGCAGAACCAAACCCACCTGTGATGGTCTTGGGAGGAATGCATTTAGATCCCCACGATGCAGGCTCAGCACTCACCTCTGCTGATCCTGAGCCAGCTGTGCAAGGAGACAACTCTGTATCTCTCTTATGGTCAATCTGGCACTCAAATAAATAATTGGGAGTTGACTTGAATTCAATGTCAAAGATAAGATATCTAGACATAGATATAAACAGAAAAGGAGCTAGTGAAGCATGCAAAGGAGAAAGGTAATAGAAAGTGAAAAGGAAGAGAAACTACTATCAAAAAAACCATTTTGGGCAGATGGGAGGAGCTGATTTGATAGAATTTTTAAATGCTTACGTACCAGCCAGATTATGTTGCTAAGCTTATGAAGAATGAGATCTGAATTCATATTCTCATAATAAAATATGTATGAGAAGTGTACAGATGCTGCAGTTCTGGTTGAAACTTCTTTTTGCAATAATTTACTTTTAAGCAAATAATATAAGGGTAAAATAACCTCTCCTGCAGGCTACTATTTAATGGCAATGCTCAATTCAACTAGTTTAACTGAAAGAAAGTGTATGTCATATACTGAAATACATCACCATCTGGATCGGTCTGCTAAGGGTAAAGATCTCTTAGATGAGAAGATTTCAAATCAGATGACAAAAATATTATAGGAGTTTACAATTAAATGCTTTAAAAGCACCTGTATCATCCAGAGTCCAATGGTGAATAATAATAGAATGTTTAATTTATATTCCTTCTTCACCTCTGACGAAATGCAAGCTTAATTTAAGACACATTCTTTCTGTTCTATACAAGAGGTATCATATAAGCCTATATGTATTGCTTCTTCATCCATGGAAAACCTGCACTTGTGGTTGTAATTTTCTTTTGTATTCTGGATTTTTGATTCCTCACAATGAAGACTAGTCTGAATACCAGAGAAATTTGAATAGTTTTAGACAGAGACACTAAAAGCTTGTGCCTAGGATCCTCTGCCCTAGTATAATCTGACGAGACAGAAATCTCAGTGTGTACTGTTTAAAAAAACAGTCTTAATTGTCATAAGTAACAAAAAACCTCAAGAAATGTAATTGACAAAAATGGAAGTCATCCTGGAGGGCTAGATACAACACTGACTATAACTCTTACTTCCATGATTATATGTCTCATTGTGTTACCCTAAATATAATATATAGAAGTAAATATCTCATTTTTCTTAGAGAGGAGAATTTGAATTTTATTTTTTTTCCTTTAAAGAGGAAGGTATCTGCTGGTACTTCAGTATGTAACACCCCTGCATCTTGCTCAGCCTCATGGCTGTCAGAGTACTACAGATTCCATTAGGAATTCAAACCCTGCACTTAAGTAGGGTCGATGCTGAAATCTCCTTCTGGAGGAATTCCAGTTCCCTTAACTATGTATAAACACACACCTTTAAAGCCATCTAAATCAGGCAAATAAGGCTGGGATTATTATCTCCAACCTACAACAGGGAAGAATCTTTCTACTTTTGTTTCAAACATAAGACACAAGGCCCACGAATGGTCTCAACATATTTTAGAGAGGATTCACTGTGAGCTGGAAAAAAATTAAAGGAAAGTGAAAAAGAAAGTAAACAAGTGACACATCTTTAGGGTGAGAAGGAAAAAGGTAATTGCCATATATGAACCCTTAAACACCTGCCCCGTTTCTTCCATTACCTTTAATAAAATGAATGCTGGAACCAAGATATAATTACCATTGACACTGGCTCACTGCTTACTGTGTCTTGCTCTTTTTCTGTCTGCCTGTTTAATTTTTACCATTGTCAGCTCTGATACTGAAAGCAATTAGCAAAATTCATTCTGATCTGACCTCTAGCAAGGGAGAATGTAACCATTTCTCCTCAGTAGCAGGGAAAATGGATTCACAGATAACCTGGTAAGGGCAGTGTTTGGTAGTACTAGAATAGACACCGCATTTTGACTTATCTGCAGAGATTTGGAATTATTCTAATGACATGAGCAAAGAGATTAGGTCAACTGTAGGTTAAGGTTTTTTGCAAATTAGAGGGATTTCAAAGAGAGAAAGAAATATTCCAGCACTGGAGAGATTGAAATCTAATAGCATATTCTAGACAAGTAGATATTTTAATTTTAACTTGTAATTTATACTAAGGTAGTATCCAGGGAAATCTTAGTCCAGTCTTCCATGACACATCTTCCTCAAGGATTCTCAACAATAAAGATTCTAAGAAAAAGAATAGGAAACACTACAGCCTTAACCATGTGGACTATGGGGACTGAGGAGTGGCGGAAGAAGCAGCAAGCAAGACTGTGACTTTTTCCACTTCTAGTGAACAAAGGAGAAGCAAGGGATTAGTACAAGGGGAACATATAAAAGTGGGTTGTGTATTGTACAGGCCATAATATATCAGAGACTCCAGAAAGAAGGGAATTTAGGGGAAAAGAAGTGATTCCTTTCATGATGATTCAATTTCTAATTACTACTGACATTAATTTCCTGAAGAGAAACAGACGTGTTTGAATAGAAGGTACTTCAGAGGGGATACATCTAAACATAGCGAGATGGAATTGACTAAATGGTATAGAAAAAGAAAAGGAAAATGATGCCAATGACAGTCTGTGTTGGTTGGTTGGACAGTAGCACCTCATCCAACCTCCATTAGTATTAAGGAGGCGGATTGCAGAAGGTGGTATCACACTACATTGAGAACCAGAAGTTTTTTCCAACAGATGATGCTATATCACTTGAGACGTTTAATGGCCACACTGGACTAAGCATTTAAGGCATATTATACCATTTTGCTACAGAAGAAGACAATGCAAACCATTTCCATCATGACTCACTATGCATAATACAAACTTCAGACACTAAGTGCATTACATGTAAATATTAGCAGCTCAAGCAGATAGATTGATGGAAAAGAATTCATCTAAGTGATGGCTAATGATATTGCCCTTATTTTGTGAGGGACTACATATGTCACCCTCCAGGCAATGAAAAAGGACATTCAATACATTTATCTCCCAAGAAGTAGATGAGAGGAACCCCTTCTTTTCTTACATGCATTATGTTGTAGCTGTCAAAGGCTATGTACTGTCTATATTCTGTTTATCTATCTTTATCTGTCTATAAGCAGAAGCTTTGATCAAAACAAAGTGGAGAACAAATATTTCATTAAATACATTAACATTAAACCTCCTTAATAAAAGAATTCTCCCCATATAATTTGTGACTTTTAAAATACATCCCCAGTCTCTATTTAACTGTCACTTAAGCCAATTATATTTTAATCACTGTAACAGAATTTGTGCTGAGGATCTCCAGATCTGACTTAGAATTAATTTGGTTATATATTGCTTAAAATGACCATCTTATTATAATTAAATAAAAAAAACCCACAAAGACTCATACTGTCTTAACAAAGAACTAACCTAATCTTTGCCCCTAAGTTACTGAAGAGAGAGGGAGATAGATCCCAGTAGGGTTTCATTGAGGTAATACAGGTCTTGTTGGAATACCTTTACTTTAAAATGCCTTGATATATCAGTTTTTAAAATGCATCATTCCTCAAAACCACACAAAAGCCATCACTTCAAAAGTGTCTGATTAGTCTGAACACAATCAAGGGCATGTGAGATAGCTGCCATTTAGTTCAGCCAAAGCAATCCATGCCAACTGCAATAAACCCATCAAACTGTCATAGAGTCAAGCTGTGAGAAAAAGACGACGGTGATTACATACAATAGTTTCCTTGGGTGGTTTTATAATTTCAATTTTTCAAACATTTCAAGATTTTCAATACTTACAGTAGCAATCCTTTAGTATAGAATATTTTGCCTGGGAGTTACTATCAACAACTTAGCCTATTGGTTTTTTTCCCCATCATTGAATCAAGCATATAAGCTCATCAGACAAGAAACATTGTGATTACAGTTGTATATAAATTATTTAAAGAGAGCCAGCCAATCAAAAGAGATATTCAAGTACCTATTTTCTCTGATATGTGCATACAATTCCCATTAAAAGGACACAGGTACAGTTAAGAAGCCTGAAATGCAACCTATACCTAAAATTAAAACAACATTCCTTCCTTCACCCTGAAAGCCAGTGACCCTCTGGAAAAGCAAAAAAAAAAAAAAAGGAGACTTAGTGGTCATGTTCTAAGACATAAGATGTAAATTGAAAAATGCATTGTGCTCATTATGAAAATCACAAAGCATAGAGAATAATGACATTCAAGATTAAGGAAAATTAAGACAAACTATTTGAATTGTTATTTCAAAACCACTACACTATTTATAAGAAGACTTCAGGCAGATGGAATATTGGAACCTCAAGATGTATTTTCCTCTGCACAGATGTATTTTATGCAGCACAAATGCTGTTGGGAACTTTGCAGCACACCGCAAAGAGTATAATGCTAGTGAAGGACAGAGGGGCACAACATTGTGATTCTCTGCTCTACAAACCTCTTGGATTAGCACTATGTTTAAACAAGCCACTGTCAGAGCTCAGAGCAAGACGAAGACAGTAATGAGGATACAATTCAGGAGCATTGCCCAGACTGCATCTTGCTGGGCCTATTACTTAGCTGACTAAAACACATGTCATCTCAACCTTGAACACATAGTGGCTGCGTCAGAACACTGACCTATGTTTGTGGTGTTAGCTCATCTGTGTAGACTTAAAAATGTCATATTCCCTTTCTGTCAGGCATCAATCTTAACCTACCTTCAAAATTATTTACTAGGACATGATCTATAAGCTGTAGTAAGATCTATGAATAGTCATGTAAGAAAAAAAGCAATTTTTTCTGTGTGATTTTTCACAGATTTTTTAATGAGTTTGAGGGTAGAAAGAAGTTTCTAATGATTAAGGCTGTGTAACCTTAAGATGGTTGGACTCTAGCCTGCTAGGATGTAAACAGACACTCAGATGCAGCTGATCTCTTCTTTCTGCTGAGCACTCTTGTGCTGATGAGAGTTCTTACAAAATGAAAATTGTAGAAAAATTACCCAAAGGTATTACAGAGAGTAAGGATAGCTATACTCAACAAACACTTAAGCACCAATTTCATTCTAATTAGTATGGTTTCAACCATATTCCTGAGCTACCATCACAGAGGAAGAAATTTGTTCCAATTTTAGTTCTGGGTAGGTGAGGGTAGGGATGGTAAAAAATTTGTCTCAGAAGTTCAGACATTTATGTCTATAAAAAAGAGAAATAGCACAAGACAAATCCACCACCTTCAAATATTTCATAATGAGCAGTGCTATTATTAATGAAAGCAGTAACTTCTCAGAATCATATAACATTACCATGCAACCAACAACTAGCTGAGAACTCAGCAGGTGCCATATGGGCATTCCATTGTAAAAAAAAAAGAGTGAAACAGTGGTGAGAAAGTAAAACATATACAAGTACTTCCATATAAGCAGGGTTAATAATTTCTCTATCTGAATTATCTGCCTCCTCCTGGACCATGGCAAGCACTACATCAGAGCTGTGATTGCTTATACCTTGTCTTTCTATTTTATTTTTTTTCCTCCTTGCTATTCTTTTCACAGAATCACAAAATGATTGAGGTAGAAGAGGCAGACAAGTATCATTGAATCAGACTCCTGATGCCGAACAGAACAGCCCCAAGAATCACACCATGCCTGAGAGTATTGTCCAAATGCTGCTTGAGCTCTGTCATGTTGGTGCTGTGACTACTTGCCTGGGGAGCCTGTTCCAGTGCCCAACCACTCCCTGGGTGAAGAACCTTGTCCTAATATTCAACCTCCCCTGACACAGCTTCGGGCCCTTGGGTCCTGTCACTGGCCACCAGAGAGAAGGAATCAGTGCCTGCCCCTCTTCTTCCCCTCAAAAGGCAACTGTAGAGTTCACTGAGGTCTCCTGTCAGCCTCCAGGCTGAACAGAACAAGTGACCTCAGCTCTCTTCATATGGCTTCCCCTTAAGGCCCTCCAACATCTTCATTGGTCTCCTTTGGACACTCCTGTCACCTCATGGCACTGAAACCCCGTGTTTCCTCATCTGTGTGGGAGACATAGCCAAAGAATGCATTAAACACTTCTGCCTGGTCCCTGCCCCTGTTTGGGAGGTGGCCATCCTCATTCTGTAACAGTTCTTTTAACACTGTCTATTGCCATTAATATATTTGAAAAACTCTTTTTATTGTCCCACCCATTTCTGGCCAATTTTCTTGCTTATAAAAGCATAACCAGATAATGACATTTCTACTAGAAATCAGAATTATGTGTAAAGTATTATAAAAAGAACCTGTAACTGAATTATTTTGGTGGGGGATGAGGAATATGATAAAGAGCTCCTTAAAAATATGCTTTAAATAGACCTTTGAATCTTGTTTAAGTTTCTGTCTTGTATTTTTAATTTGTGATAACTGTTTTCTCTTTTTCTATTTATCAGCTTTCCTGAAGTTTTCACACATTCAAAACATTAATCTCTGATTCTGTTATTGCTGTGTATTTTTTCAGTGACATTGTATAACATTATTTAACATTTACACTGATTGAAGAAAAACACATTGAGTAATAATTTAAAGAAGGGTCTTTACGATTTGCATATTATTTTTCTTCCCTTTCCCACTTTCCATTATATTCTACTTTAGTGATGATCTATAAGCAACACAAAAAAATGAAACGATTACATTTAATGCCAAAGGATTAATTTTGTCATTGTACTGCAAAAGCTCCCATACCTTCTCAGTGATTTCTCATGGGCATCTCCTCACAGCACTGACTGCCTCTTCACAGCACAGCCAACAAACTCCAACTCTCTCCTCATCCAGCTAACCCAATCTTTTGTAGCACTCGTCTACTTACTGGACACAGCTGTGGCCTATTAAGGGCAGGCCTGTTCCTAATCTTTGGTGATTAGTGCAGCTGCAACTCCTCAGGTATGAGACTACCTTCTGCACTATCTTTATTTTCTTACATTCTATCCCTCCACAGATTAATAAAATAAGAGAGAGCTGGCATCTAGGCTCTTCTACTATTTGACAAATAAGCTTTGAAGGCAAGAATTCTGTATGATGGAGATGCAATTTTTCTAGTTTGTCAACATTTTAATGCAATTACACTCAAGACTGGCTATGTACAAAAACATTTATTTTAAAATATTTTAAACAATTAGAATTTAAGAGGAATCATTACCTGATTTTTCCTTCATTATATGAATATGATTTGAAAAAGCTAGTTTCCCACTTTGGTTCTGATCTTATAATGTAAATAATTTTAAAAAATTATGTAGCTATTTTAATTCTCATTGCTTTTCATTTAGAATAAGCATTTTCAATGTCTTTACAATTTTTTTACAGAAAAAGCACATGACCTTTATATGTGTTGCAAATAAATAAACAGCAATTAACATTCATTGCAAATACCTAACTCTAGACACCCTTAACATATAAGCATTCTTAATAACTGTTTTAAAAACCAATCAAAATAAGATTTTACTAATTTTCTAGTTCTCAATATAGAAATTCCAGAATCTTAGATTTAAAAAAGAACAAAGATACATTACTGGCATAACATACACATATTTCATGTAACAACAAAATAGTATATAATACTTTATAAAAAGACCTCTACATTGGCTTTGGTTGATTATATGTCTCTTCATAGGTTTGGATTATTCATTTCACTGTGAAAGCTCATGCCATCTCCTACACTGAAAAGGCCAAGATGAAGGAAAAATGAAGATCTGACAAGATTTGACAAGATTTGACAAGAGGAGAAGAGCTGAAAGAACATATCCATCCTTAGAACAGGCTTTCAACCTAGCAAAGAAATTTTTTTCCTGTTCTTGGGTCTCACAAAAATTCACAGTGGCATGAGTTTAACACAGCTGAAGCTGTGTTAGGTCGGTCTGCATTTATTATGTCTGTTCAGCACATCCCTGTGTGTTTACATATATTCATATATATAACTATGAGATATACATTTTATCACACTTCAGAAGGGGCAGGAAAGGAAGGAGAGGTGATGAAGAGTATGTACATGTAGTTATGTACATTTGGGAGTGTTTCAATTGTCTAGAGCTTGATGATGCTCTAGGGCCAGTAAGGCTTGATGGTGTGTGTTACTGACCACTCAGCCAGGGTGGAGGTGCAGATGAAATATTCTGTAAGCAGCTGGGAGAAGCCTCATAGTTGTTAGCCCTTGTTCTTGTGGGAGACTTGCAATTTACTAGATGTCTGCTGGGAATAACACATGGCAGAGAGAAAGTGGTCTAGGAGGTTCCTGGAGTGCGTGGAAGAAAACTGCCTGACACAGCTGGTGAGGGAGCCAACTAGGGAAGGCTTGTTTGTGACCAGAGAATGAAATGTGCGTGATGTGGTGGTTGGAGGCCATCTTGGGCACAGAGACCATGGAATGATACAGCTTTTGATCCTTGGAGACAGAAGGGGCTCAGCTGAACTGCTGCTTTGGACTTTTGGGGGCAGATTTTAGCCTATTTAGGACACTGATTGACAGAGTCCCTTGGAAAGCAGCCCTCGAGGGCAAGGGGGTTGTGGAAGGCTGGAAATTCTTCAAGAAGAAAACTTAAAGGTGCAGGACAGTCTGCATGTAGCAAAAGACAAGCCAGTGGGGAAGAATGTTTTGACTGAACAGAGGGCTTTGGCTAGAACTTGGGAAAAAAAGAAGTGTTTGTGGCCTCAGGAAAATGGGATAGATAACTCAGGAGGACTACAAGGATGTCATCAAGTTATGCAGGGAAAAGAGGGGAACAGCCAAAGCCTAGCTAGAACTTAATCTGGCTACTTCTGTTAACAACAGCAACAATACTATAAATCAATTAGCAACAAAAGAAGAGCTGAGGAGAATCTCCATCTTTATTGGATGGGAAGGAAAACACAGTAACAAAGAAAGAGGAAAAGGCAGAGGTACTTCCATGTCTTTGCCTCAGTATTTAATAGTAAGTCCAGCTGATCTTAGGGTACCCAGCCCCCTAAGCTGGAAAACGGGGAAAATGGGCAGAGTGAAAACCACTTAATTCAAGATGCAATGATAGTGACCTGCTACAGCACTTTGACACACACAAGTCTATGGGACCAGAATGCACCACACAAGGGTACTGAGGGAGCTAGGTGAAACACCCACTTTTTTCCAACCTAGCTAATTCTATATCTTTGCAATTAGAATAGTATTTTGTATGTGACTATCTCAACAAAATAAGTATTTTGTGTCTCTTGTCAATCACTTTCTATAAACCCCCTTTCTCAGGTACAACAAATGCAAGAATTTTTAAAACAACTATTTGAAAAAAAAAAAGTGAGACACAAATATGCCAAATTTTATTTATGGATTATATGCTGATGTCAAGAAAACTCTTCCAGTTTAGTATCACCACAGATTTATGTATGTACACGCTCTGGTTTGTTTTAGTGAATTTCCACCCTACCTGCCCTGAAATTGCCAAGAGAAATACAAGTTGGGAAACATGAAGTGCAAGTCTTCAAAGACTGTGACATTCCTTAATCATTCAACTTTGCACAGAGCAAACGGAAATAGGGTGTATTTTAGCAAACCACATATGTTGAATTTTTAAACAGAGGGCACTCTTCACACTACATGTATGGATGACTGTCAGCAGTGCAAGGGCAGGAATGAATAAGCCCCCTGGTCTCAGAAGGGAGGACTGGCAGAATGCCCGCAGTAAGAATTCTTTCTGACAAGTATTTCCCTAAGTTCAATTTCATAGAATAGGCATATCTAATATATTTTTAGAAATTATAAAAGAAAATAAATATGATGCCATATTACAGGTAATACTGCAGCAAAGTCAACTGTCTTCTTCCAAATGAAATGCAGGTGATTGTTACACCTGAACTATCATTATGCCTACAGGTTTCATATTAGCTTGAGATATTCCAGTAATAAAAAGCACAAGTCATAGAGTACTTTCCATTCACTTCACTAGAATCACAGTTTGGCTCAGGAAAACTGGGTGAGCAATGAGAGCAAAGAGGAAGTTTTCTTTTTATGAAGCACATTTTAATACACACAGTACAGCGTGTAGGGTTGCTAGAAGTGCTTCTGCAGGGGGTGGCCACAGTGGGCTGCACTGGCTAACCTCTCTGGAGCTGGGATAAGAAGGTACAAATTAGACCACTTCTACCCCCAGCTGTTCTAATCGAGGATGGTGCTGGTGCAGAACTGACCTCAGAATTAGGGAACTGTGACAAGCTTTCTGTACTGATGAAAGGGATTATGTGACATGGATGCTCATGATAGCAGGGGACTGTGGTTAATGGCAGGAAGCTAAAAATCCAGTCACTCAATTGGGCCTGTGCCTGTCTCTCTCTAGGCTGCAAGAGAAGATATGTAAAGAAAACCTGTGAAAATATTTTGTACATGTACAGTATGATTATGATTTAAAGATGATTATAGCTACTGTCCTACAAGATCTCTGAGAAATTTTGCTCAAAAAAGGTATCTTTTCTGTCAATGTCACTTTAAAACTCAGGTCTAAGTTCACAAAATTTTGATAATGCCATCTTCAGAGCATTTTAAAAATTATTTATTTTAAATTAAAGTATCTTAATATTAATTTTTACTACAATGAATGTACTGTGTTTATCTTTTTTTAAAGAGGATTTGTGCTCCTCTAATAACATACTGTGAAAACCTGTGGTCTACTTTATCTCTGGATATAACTTCTCTGACTACAGAAAGGATTATATTTCCTACCATGCACACATTGAAGACATCAAGAGTGACAGAGTTTTTAAGAAACAAAAAAAAAATCACAGAAACTATGGGTAATCTGATTAAATTGTTCATAGTGCCACTGGAATTGAAGCACAAAAAACACAAATACTTTTGATATAATTTTGCAGCCTGGAACACTTCATGTAGAAAGGAAGCAAGTTCAAAACACTTTTTCTTTTAACAAATACATGTACATTTTCTGTATTTTTCCTTGGACTCTTGTATTTTCTTTGAAAAAAACCCAGGGCTTCCAGTTTGGAACAGAATAATTTAGAAAGAAAACTACATTTAGAGGCAGTTTACGCTGCTGATGGAGCACCTGATCTCATGACTGAGAAGAAATACTATTGCCCCAGGAATGAACATTAACCTGCACCTCATTCCTTGCCACCTCCCTGATTGTCCCCTGACACCAAGGGACCTGTTGGATGGCCCCAACCAGCTGCATCTGCTCAGTGCCTATCATCAGTAGCTCCACTCTGCTCCCCATGACAAGAACCACTATTTTTCTATCAGTAAAGGAGCATGGAAATAGCAGAAAATCTGTATATACTGCAGACAGCTTAGTAGTGGTGTCAGCCTGGCTATATTGTAAAATTTCGACTTAAGCGGATCCTCTCCAGTTCAGCCTTCATGATGTATGGTGACTAAAACCTGTTCCTGTTGTATGCAAGTTCAATTTGCCTTTAGGCAGAGAAGGCTTACTAAGATTTTGTAATACTGCTAGCAAAGGTAGACAGGTGCTGCAGGGAAAGTCCAAATCAAATAGGTCTAGAAGATCTACTACTCCTTCTCAGCATGAAATGATAATCAGGATATGTCATACCTGCACTCTTCTAGTTTCTGTGAAGAAAATGGTTTGGCTACACGAGCAGAGAGCAAAAGAACAGGTTTTCACACCTATGAACATACTGTCCTTGAAAGGCACAGGAATAACTGGACTGCCACAATGCTTAGGAAAAAATACAATACTGTTTGAGAATTTTAGAGCCTCTGAAAACTTACCCTGGAACACTGATTTTTTTACCTCACAACTCTTCCAGCTTTGTGTTATAGAGCAAAGCGATTGTTCAAGCTTCCCTCTGCAGCATTATATCCCAGTAATATTCTGGCTGCTAACAAGAAGGTAGAATATAGATTACAGTACTTCCTGTTAACATAAATCTAGCAAAACATACCTTTCACTGGCAAAAATTTTAAAAGAGCACAAAAATAACCCCATATAATTAAAACACCCCCATACAGATTTGTGCCAAGTGCAAAGCAATCAGTTTTTCTCTAGCAAAGAAATAAAAACATAAATAGGAATTAAAATAATAAAAAATAAATTTTAGATGTGTTTTTGTTTCAAGAATTTGTTTACTACAGCTTAAAAACAGTGGCTTTTCAAACTGTTGCTAAAAAGCTTAATGAGAATTGTTTGTGTTAATCAGGATTGAGATTTGTTGGTTTTTAAAATATCTTTCATATTAAAATGAAAAGTATTTTAATGGGAGCCTAATAAGACCTACTTATATGAAATCAGTACCTCTTCTTTGAAAACTCACTTTGTAAAAGAATTTACTTCATCATTATTCTCTCAATGCAATCAGAGACATAATTACAGAACAGATCTCCTATAGTCAAAAGAGTCAATCTTAAAGGTCTATATTCCTTGCATTACGCTGACTATTCAACTTGGAGAAATTGTGTTAATTATGATTTTGCACTATGTAGGCCCTGACAGCAGACAGAATGTAATAAACTTTTGGTCTAACCAAGAGATTTCTCATTTCCTCTTGTTACCTCTAGAAAACATTACTACAAAACATAAAGGATTATTAGAAGACAAAAATAAAAAAGATGATTGCATGTAAATTCTCTTGCAGGAGAAAAGAATACACAGCTTTTGATTGATATCACTGAATACTAAGATTCCTATGCAGGTGTTTTTCTGTTATTTCCAATATAATGGAAAGACATCTGATTTCTCACAGATGCATTGTTAACCAGTTAAAATGAGATTAAAGATTTTCTGGAGCTATTCAATGGTAATATGACAGGTCCTATGTATGTTAGTTTCATATTTAGAGCGATATATAATATTTTTGTTAATATTGCTATTTTGGGATGTTTTAATTTTGGAGCATAATTATCTTTGATCGGCAGTTCTGCAAGACTTTTTTTTTTTACTGAGAACACTGAAAAAATGTCTTTCTCCAGATGGAGATATCAAAGATCCATTCACAATATTAAAAAGTTTCAGAAACACATTTAAAACATCATATGGTATGTATTTGGATTGTCTTATTTAAGAGCAATTAATCCTTGGATATCTATGGAGGAACGAAAAAAATGCTGTACATCTGAACTGGAAGAAAAAGTGTGTCTGTACGTATTGTGAACCTTTGAATTTTACAATGCTAAAACATCATTGACATGAGCCTTGAACTGATTCATGTTTTGAAATATTGATTGATCAGTTGATTGACTTGTTTATTTTTTAGCAAAAAAAAAAAAAATCACACTACTCCTTTAGGCAGGTGGCTCCCTTCAGTCATTTACTATAAAAGTGCAAAATAATGACAACTCCATGCTGTATCTCCAAATTCATACAGATGAACATTTCTTTTGCACCATATCTGATATGGTGTGCAGGTCCTTCAGGTTCTCTCATTGTGAGATTCTACAGAGAAAGTAATCATTTGAGCCACTCATGTGATAAACCAGCACTTGAAACACTCAAATGTCAAGTTGTTTTCATCACATCGACAGCAGGTCTTAGACTTAATCTTTCCTTGGTTTATGCTGCTACTTTGCCTTTACTTTGCTGCAAAATGTGAAACCGCCGTGTATATGCTAATGGAACTGCCTTGCCCATTAGTTCTCCAATTTCATCTATATTACCCTTCACCTGTTAGTGAACAAGGCAATGGTGCATATTATTCTCCCCTCGATGCACATCCCATTAGACTTCAGTGGAGAATACACCCCCCTTGTGTGTAACCAAGATGAGATTCATAGAGATTTCCATTTGTATTTACAAGAGCATTGTTTCTTTAGTATAGAATCTGTGCTTTTTATATTCATACAAGACTCACAGACTGAGAACTTGGATCTGATTCCAGCTTCTCTTAAGCTCAAAGACCTGTGCATTCATACTTATGGCTATCTTCCAGCACCTCCAGAATATGCAGCATTTCTTCCAATGACATAGATGAATTTTCAAGTAATACCAATTACTTTTCACAAAGTCCTTTGCTACAAATTGACACCAGGTGAACACATGCTTTTAACAGTCAATATATTTTCAAATGCAAGATTGCATAAAAAAATCTGAATCATAGTAGTTTCCTTGTCCATATTTATAATTGAAATATTTTCTATAGATACAACTTAATATATATTTCTGTTCATATAATTGCCTGTGAAATTTTGAATTAAGTTAGTTAGCAGTCTGATGAGTTCAATTAAAGTTGATGATACTGCATTGTACTTTAAATACTGCTGTGAATTAACACTGAATGCTTTCCAAAACAACATGATATAATATCATGGAAAAACCAATTATGCTTTAAAATGGATAGAGAGCAATTGACAATGACATTAAGTTCTGTTCTTTGACAATAGCAGGTAGTACAAATAATCTTTTCTATACTTTAGGATTTGCAAGTGAGTGCTATGAAGAGATACCTTATTTTGAACCAACCAAAACTTTGAACAGCCTCTAAAATCTAAGTCACTATTGCAACAGCTTACATTTTCAATGTCATGCTGAAATTCAGAAATATAAATTATTACCTACAAACCTCTGAAACTAAGAGAAGTGTAATCAATTCATTTTACCTGTGGTTGGGCACTAGAAGACATGCTAGATTTTCAGTCCTCTTTCTAGAACTATCTTGTTAAAATATTCAGGTGACCCCCTGGGGAAATGCTATACTGTGGCTAATTTGAACCTGTTTACATTAGAAGGTGAAAGAACTTTTTGTATCCTGTTAGTCACAAACATTTCCTAGTCTCATCCTGTCACTTCCCCATGGGGGTTCCTGGTGCCATTCTTGAGTGTACAATACCCAGTTCTGTTGAATGGCTTGCTTCATCCTTTTCATCTTTGATTAAAGTCTGAATACAGAAATTTTTTTACACAGTGCAGTTCCAATTCTATAGGGACTATATAAATTCAGAAGATAATCTGAATTCTAAATTTAATGTTCAGCAATTGCAATCATGGAGGAAACTCCCCCATAAACTACAGCATATTCAGTGTATTTTTGGTGACTAAAGAACCAGAAATTTGTTATGTATTCTGAAAAGTGTTTATAACTTGCATTTGTAATCTAACGTCTTTGACTGAAAGCTGACTTCAAAATGTGCCCTCAGTATTAATGCAATTTACTGAAATTAAGTTTGGAAGAGGTATTATAAATTATTTTTAAAAAGCCAAGATGAATTGTAATTTGCAATGTAAGACTATATTCATTTTGAATTGCACTATTCTGGTTTGAATATTTCTAAAATGTCATAATCTGGGGATTTCATTTTTTTATTAAAGCCATAAACATTCTGGCTAGACTTTCTAATTCCAGATTTACAGATATAATAATGTCTAATGAAAAATAACAGCAAACTACATGCCACTTGAATGAAGCTTAAAGATTGTTTCTCAGCATTTGGACAGAATACTTACTTCAGGCTTACAAGTATTAGGAATCTGCAAACACAGCTCTGAAATACCTAATGAGTTCTCAGTGACCTAGAAAATGCAGTGTGTGGAAAGCAGCTTGAAATAGTGAGGTCTCTTCAGAGAGCAGCAAACAACCACTTTCACAGAATGAAAATATGGGTGTATTTGTCTGTGTGAAAGAATGAAATACCCACTCTTTCAATTAACATTGAGTTGATAGGAATTAGGAAAGCAAATTGAGAAACTGAGTCTCACAATAGTTTTTATATTTGTGAATTCCCAGTACTCTTTTCTGAGTGACTAAGAGAGAGCTTCATGCTTCAATAAAAAAAAGAGCGTATAGCCTGATCTTCAAAGAGAGGGAAAGAAGGAAAGTAGAAGACGGAGGAACAAGATGAGCTGAGGGCATATCTGCACAAATGCCTGCAGACAGGCCTTGGGTAAATGTGGCCTAAAGATCCAGGTGACTGCATGTCAGAAAACTCTGAGAAACTGTGTAGTAATGCAGTGCAAAGCTCTCAGATCATAAGACCAACTGAGATTAATTTTTAAAAGTTGCACAAATTATTTTTAGCCACATACATTTTTTCTATTAATAAAGTTTGAAAATAAAACTTTTCAGCATCCCCAAATGAGAAACTGCGTATTTTTTTCTATTTGTTTTTCTGGATTATGTCTAATAATTTTTTTTCTAGAACTAGTAATCTAGATTAAGTAAGTTAGTTTATGTAAATAGTGAATTGCCTAACAGTTGAAAAAAAGATCTGAATTAAGTGTGGGAACAGAGCAATTTAATGTCCACCTTTGAGAAGTTATTTATGAGTTATTAGGTTTCCTTGACTTTTTTGGCTGACATAATTCTTTTCAGTGCAGCAATATGTTTAGCAAATAAATATTTGAGAGAAAATACTTAAAATAAACTGGAAATAAACACACCATTTCATTAAATCAGTTATTATGCATGAATAAGCTAAATAAAATAATAGGTTACATATTTCCTTGATAGAGAATGAGATCACTACATTCAGATCTTGAAGGAATGGGTAAAAGGGAGATTTTTTAATCTATGCAATAGGGACCAAGAAGGCAACAATATAACAGCCTCCTTCAAACAAAGTATATATATGAAAAACTGAATGCTACAGACATCTTACTGTTTCTACCTAATAGAAGAGGTTAATCAACAGCAAAACTTCTGAGAATTTCTGAAGAATAATTACAGTCAGAATACGAATTTTCCCATCTGCTTTTACAAGTAGAGATGAGTTTTACTTAACGAATAAAGGAGAATTAGAAGATAAAGAGCTTTATTAAATTGCCTAGAAAGAAGGTTGAAGATCTATTGCTAGATTTAAGAAAGCAAACTGTAGGTCCAAACATGCTCAAAAACTGAAACTTCAAGCAGGATTGGGCTCCATTCAGTACACTGAATACACACAAATAGCAACAACTAGCTTTTTTCTCCAACAGGAGTACGTCTGCTAGAGGTCTTACAAGGCGAGATGGCTATAGGCCAAGGGGGAATGATTTTAGAGTGAAAGAAGAGAGATTAATATTAGATGTTAGGAAGCAATTTTTTACTCAGTGAGGCACAGGAACAGGCTGCCCAGAGAAGTTTTGAACACCCCATCTGTATTCAAGACCAAGTCAGATAGAGCCCCGATATAGTGGGTGGTGTTCCTGCCTGCCCATGGTGGTGTTTGGGGGAGTCTGCAACTAGAGGATTTTTAAAGTCTTTCTAATGGTTTTAAAAACCATTCTATGTTTCTAGGTTAATTATTTCCCATTTTGACCAGAATTAAATTCTACACTTTCCAAAAAGGATTAAGTAAAGCTAAAACAGGCACAATATATAATCTGCTCTGGCAGAAGTAATTGAGAGTGCTTATGACTACATGTGCTTCTATTCTACTACATAGGACTGGGGAATAAAAGGTGAAACATACAGGCAGCACAATAAAAGCGTCTTTCGAGAAAATTTCAAGCTTGTTTAACAAAGATATTCTTCTTGGCAAAGAAGTAATTTGTGCTTGAAATACTTGGAAAAATAAAAACATAGGTCATAAGTTTAGTCAACAGACTTGAGTGTTCAGCTACTGTCATTTGGTATTTGGAAATTTTACCAAATTTAAAGTTTCATGAGCAAGACCACACTACAAGCTCTTCCAGCCAATGATTTTGTCTTTTACCGTGGCCAAAGGTATATGCAGATTGTAAAGGTATAAGAACAGATTTACTAGGAAGCTATGGTTTCATGATACTATGGTGAATCACTAGTAAGGGTTGCCATTTTCATGATAAGCCACTCAATTTTTCTTGGGTTACATCATGGGTTCTGTTAATACCAATGTCTAAGTCAAATACCTCCAAACAGATAAACAGATAATAATTAACAACAAAATTGAAAAGGTTAGGTGAATAAAAAGTAGTTTATAAAATCCTGAAAAAGATATTAATAAATATGATTTTAATATTGCTATGCTAATACTATGTGGAGAAGTACAAGTAGTTGCTGTGAAATGGATTTCTGAAACTTTCAGTTTCCCAAAATTCTGTATATTAATATACAAAGTATGGGCAATATGTTAAATATAAAAGATGATAAATCACACAAAATAAATATCCTATAAACATAAAAGTACACTCCATGAATTTCAATTTTGCAGGCAAAAAGCACCCAATTGAAGAATCACACTTAAAAAACTATAACTACGGAAAAAGGCACTTAAGCTCTTGATTTCAAACCATCAGAGGATGATTTTTTACTTCCATAAACTCAGAAAGCCTGATGCCAAGCCCCTCTTTACACAGCCTAGTTCTTGAAATTAAGTATTAACTATAGAGTAGTGGTACAAATAGGCAATCTTTGAAAAATTGGTATATTTTCATAACCTGCATGGAACAGAGAAAACAGCACACTTTACATCTTGAGAGTACACAGAAATCCCTCAGCAATACTCAGGACTGCAGACACTTGTCTCAGCTTCAGCAGAGACGTGGGTCCACCTCACAGGAACACAATGACCATAATAGTACCCATCACAGAGGTTATTCTCCTCAATTGTACAGGCACAGTGAAACCATGGGGCCAAATCTGAGCTTTCAAATGGCTCTAAAATTGCAATCGATGAGAAATGTTTGTGCCATAATTTAAAAGCCAAGGAAGGAATGGCTGCCCTGGTGTCACAACAGCATGTATACACTATTAAAACTAAAACATCTCGCCTGGAAAAATGAATTGCTTTCTTTGTTAGACATCAGGCTGCACTAACAACTCTGATATTTTCCTGTTATCAGGGATCTTTTATGGAAGTACCAGATCAAACTTTAAAACTTTCTAATGAAGGTCAGAAAATAGGCAGTAGTTTTTTGTAGGAAGTGTTTAATAATATCCTTCTGGTACATGCTGATATAATTCTTCTGTTAGAGAATTGAAAAATAAAAGTAACATTGTCATTATAACCCCAGTCAGCATACATTATGGAAAATTATGCTGAAATATGTCTTGTATAAGCTTCTCACTGTGAAATAGTATCCTTCTTCCTCATGAAGGTTTCAGGAATCAAGTTTTTCGGGCTTTTCAAGAATAAATTTAAGGACACTTATTGAAAAGAAGCTACAGAGGGCAACTAAGAGAAGTAAATCTCTACAGACACTGTGGGAATTACAGCATGGAAATTATTTAAAGATACCACATTGGAAAAAAAATCCCAGGTGCATATTGCCAATCAAAAAAAGGGTTAAAGAGGTTATGACAAAGAAGGAATTACACTTCAAATACTTGAGATCTTACTAAAATGAATAAAATAAAAAGAACAATGAACTCTGGCAGATTAAATGTAAAAGCAAAACCAAACAGTCTAAAAATGGAGTTTGAGGAGCAACTAGTAGAAAAGATATGCAATAATAATAAACCTTTCTTAAAATGCATCAGGAGAAAGACACATTCCAGGGATTCTGTAGCATCAGTTTATGAGGATGGTACAAAAGAATTGTCAGATAACCTAAGGTCATTCCAGGAAAACTAAGTTAATTCCCTGCATTCATTGCGGAAGAAACTGGGAACAATCCCTTGCTAGCAACTGTCTGACAGAGAATCATCAGAGGATCTGACATTACATAGATTGTAGAGTTTATTAGAGAAAACAGTGACAAAAAATGAAAGGCAGTAAACACCTCGGGCCAGATGGTATTCACTCAGATTTTCTAAAAGAACCCAGAGGTGAATTGTATGTACTAATAAAATCTCTTCCTTAAATCTTCCTTGATTACAAAGAAAATGAGGGAAGGGATTTGAAATCTGATGAACTGCATACCTATATGCAATCCTGATGTCTGTGCCAGGTAAATGAATATTCTGATTAATGGTCACATGAATAGAAGTTTTCTACTTGGAAAGCGTAACTTTGGCAATCCCTGAAGCTCTTTTGAAGAATCATGGAGCATGTGTGTGATCCACTTGAGGAACAGAGTGGTCCAGTTGAGATAACATTAATCTCCAAATGACTTCTAACACAAAGGGCAAATTAAGGTTTTCTTAATTAGAAAGGGCCCCAGGTATTAGGAACCGATCAGGATGAAACACAACGAACATCACCTTACTAATTTCATAGCACCCAAAATAACTGTTCTCCCATGCCTTGAACACCTTGTGTCTCCCCATCTCAGAAATTTCAGAAATGTTCAGATGGGAGTTCAGTAGCTATCAAAATAGTGGGAGCATGGTTTTGTGAAGAAGAACAACATAGATTAAGGTCCACGTATCTGTTAAAAGATGCATTTATGTCGGTTTCAGAAGTCTTATTGAGATAGTGGATAGGGACTGGTCATTTCTTACAAAAACTAGGGACCAGTAATGAAACTAGAAGATACACTTGAAAGAAAAGGAGAGAATACTTATAAAAGGCACTGCTAGGAAAGGCTATACATATGCAAAGTCTTCACGGACTTGAGGGAGACTGGAAAAAAGAGACAAAAGAAAGACCCACAAATAAGAAGACACACACATACAACCACATCTATCTCTGTACAGTTCTAAGCATGAAAGAATTGGTAATTGGAAGAGTATTAGGGAATGAATGACAGGCCTTGCATAGCTCTCCTCCCTTATGTATCTATCCCTGGCCACTCCTAGTGACAGACTCAGAGGTTAGACAGAACTACTGCCTGATCTGTTGTGGCTATTATATTCTGAAGAGTTAAAGCACTTCCAGAAATGTGCCATATTGGAAAGGCAACAACCTGTATTCTCCCATGCAATTTACATGGCCACCAGCTTCTCTGTTTCTTGCAGCCTAACCCTCAGGATTGAGATATCAAATAGCAATCTCTGCTTTCTTTAATATGCAAGTAATTCCATTAACAGGAAGCATTTTATTTTGTTAGTTACTGTATTGCAATGATTTGATATGCCAAATTCTTTTAGGTCCTTACTCCCTTGGACAGTCTTCCAATTGCTTGCATAGCTGAGCTATTACAATTGTACAAATATTATCTATTTGATTTTGGGGAAGTTTTAAAAAGTAATTGTCAAACAACGATTGTGTTCTGATTAAATAAATACTACTATTGCAGCACTAGTTAGGGCCTAATTTATGCCATGAATAATTTGTCACTATATCTGTCATCTCAAACCTCTGCACATATTTGATGGAAATCCATCCTTTTTTTGAGTGTATTCGACACTTTTTCTAACATTATTTTATGACAATTACAATTACTCTAAATAGCGTATTACTTAATTGCTGAAAATGGCAACATGTATTTATTCAGCTTTTTACTTTAAAATCAGCAGGCTATCATTTACTTTATTAATCAAATCCAACCTTGAGGGTTATAGCCACCAGTTTCAAGTTTATTTAATTGCTGCTACTCAGAAAATGAGAACTTAGTAATTCAGTTACATTTACATTTTTGATGAGCTGCTCTTTTACATACCTCATTATATTTGGAAAGAATAGATATTTTTTTGTCCTTTCTCACTGCATATAATATATCTTACAGTATTCTAAATACTTTTGAAATTTTATTTGTTAAATACATACTAAGTGTAAAAATGAAATATCATATTTAGGAATTAAGAACAAAACATTCAAAGGTTAAATTGTTCAGGGAAGTTCCTAAAGCATCTCTGACATAGACATCAGAGTTACAACAATCTCTTCTCTGAAGGAAAGAATCTTTATTAATACAAAATAATAGAAAATAGCTAAGATTTATTTCCTTAGACTTTTCTTCCCAGTACTGTTGGGTGCTGAGGCACCCAACAAAGGCACTTCCAATTTCTCCCAGATTTCCTATTTCCTGCAATTTATAAGACAGTTCCAAAATTACTGATATGGGTAAATAAACCTACACGAAACAGAAGAAACGATGGCTACATCTCCATACTAGTGTGATTCCATAAGAATAGATTTGTACAGCTCAGTAGTGGATACTGAGACCCCATCACACATATATGTTTCAGGCTCTGTTATGGACTATCTACATCTTTTGTCTTGACCCCACAGACTACATATTTAGGAATTGGAGCAGATACTGCATAGTCAGAATATCTCCAAATTTTGTTTTAACCAAGAGATACATAGTTTATGTGCTGTGAGATTGCTCTGCAACCAGAAGAAAAGCATTTTATGAGTGGCAGGAATGAGACAATTTAGGAGTCCTAAATAGAATCAGATGAAGACTGAGGTCATGCACATATTAAAAAAGAAGTCATTTTACTAAAATTGATTCTTCAGTACTAGCTATGTATTTTACAAGAAAGCAGGATACCCTGCAAAGATCCATCATGCCCTTTGATCCTGAAGTTCTACAAAGAATAGTAGTTGCATATATTGCGGTGATCTCTAGTTTCAACTTCGATACCTGCTCATTAGACTTAATGGTAGCAGTCTAATGCAATAATGAGCTCTCTATGGCTGACCAGTACCCAAATGAATGCTTGATGGTTGTTTTTTCCCCCCTGCCAAGTTTTCCTATACAATGCTTATAGTACTCTTCAACAATCATCCAGGCATTTTGCTAACTCATTGAAATAAGTTTTTAGAAGAAATTAACATCTCTTTGTCAGCACTATCACCAGAAGCAGGGTAATGTTTTTCTTAGAGATGTAAGTCCAGGCAGAAAGTGATTTAAAAAAAAAAAAAAGAATTTTTGGATTCTCCTCATCTCCTCCGATCAATGGTAAACCAAAAAAATCTTTGAGCTAAGCTGCTCTTTCTTCACATTATGCATGGAAAATTTCTCCTACTGATCTATTAGTTCAGGAAATAGGAAGAGGAAGATGGGTAGAAAGTGTTTTTACATTCACTAACAGCAGAGACCATGTGAGAATGCTGCAAGCTGCAAGTCTCAAATCTATGCTTAAATACAGAGCACCACAGATCTTAATTTTCCCAGATCTCAGCACTACAAAGGAAATGAAAAGTAAAGTGAAAAGCATTAGGCAGGATGTTATAATGGAAGGAATTGAGGCAGCAGTACTATTCATTGCTAAGCTCTTGGTTATTTTTAAAGGAAAGGCTTATATCTTCTGAGACCTGAGAGCAGTCTGCAGCCTGCTGTAAAGAATGGAGGGCGATAAAGTCCAGACAGCATACTTTGATTGACAGCATGCAGACTGGTCCACGAGTACTGAAATCATAACCAGTATTTCTCTCATCCAAAGTCATATGGAAAAATACAAGACTTGCTAATTCAAGTTTTAAGAGTTTGCATATGAGAACAAATTAAAAACAAATGTGATTTATAATAATTGTGGGGTTTTGGTCTTCTTAATGGCATCCTGACTGGAGTTGAAGGACTATTTTGTGAAATCCATTTGCTCATCCTTAATAACAATGCTGGAATTCTTTTGCTGGTTCACTTTGTAATTAACTGTGTTAACTCCTTACCACTATCTAAAAATATTTACAGCAATGAAAGATAAGTGGAAGAAATGTTTTATATTTTAGGATAATGAAGAAAATTGTGCTGGACTCAAGTTTAAGCTCTGTTATGACTAGACTCAATAAAATTCAAATAAGCTTAAGGCTAACAAACCACATTAGTAGGTCCAATGTAATGCAATTCTCCATAAGTAGCTCTATACCACAGCATCAGGAATGAATCCTCAGCCTACTGCTGTTTTTTTACTTCCACAAAATATATTAAAAAATCATTTAAGTTGGAAAAGATACTTTAGATCATTCAGTCCAACAACCATTAACCAAGCACTGCCAAGTCTGACACAATATCATATTCCTAAGAGCTACATCTACATATCTTTTAAATACTTTTAGGGTGGTGGCATGGTATCTTCCCTGGTCAGACTGTTCAATGCTTGACAACCCTTTTGGTGAAGAAATTTTTCTTAATGTCGAAAATCTAAACCTCCTTGGATACAATTTGAGGTTGTTTCATTTGATTATGTGGCTTAATTAGGAGAACAGACCAACCCCCACCCCTCTACAGTGTCCTTACAGGTAGTGTAGAGATCAATAGGGTCTCCCCTGAGCCTCCTTTTTTCCATGCTAAACAACCCCAGCTTGCTCAGCCACTCCTCATAAGACTTCAGCTTTGCTGCCCTTCTCTGGATATGCTCCAGCACCTCAATGTCTTTCAGGAGGGACCCAAAACTGAACACAGTATTTAAGGTGCAGCTTTACCAGCGCCTATAACTGCCCTGGTCCGGCTGGCCATGCTATTTCTGATCCAAACCAGGATACCACTGGCCTTCTTGGCCCCCTGGGCACACTGCTGGCTCATGTTCAGCCAGCTGCTGATCAGCACTCCAGGTTCTTTTACACCACATAGCTTTCCAGTCACTCTGTTCCTAGCCTGTAGTGCTGCATGGGCTTGTTAAGAGCCAGGTACAGGACCTGGCATTTGGCTTTGTTGGACCTCATACAATTGGCCTCAGCCCATGGATCCGGCCTGTCCAGATCACTTTGTAGAGCATTCTTACCCTCCAACAGACCAACACTCACATCTAACTTGGTGTGCTCTGAGAACTTACTGAGAGTGCGCTCAACTCACTTGTCCAGATCATGGATAAAGATATTGAAGAGGACTGGCCCCAGTACTGGGGACACCCTGGGAAACACCACTTGTGATCAGCAGCCAGCTGGATTTAACTCCATTCACCACCACGCTCTGAGTCCAGCCATCCAGCCAGCTCTAAACCAAACAAACAACTAAGCCATGAATAGCCAGTTTCTCCAGGAGAATGTTGTGGTAATTAATGACAAAGGCTTTACTGAAGCTCAGGTAGACAACATCAACAGCTTGTCTCTCATCCAGTATGTGGATCACCTTGTCATAGAAGGAGATCAGGCTTTATGCCTTTCATAAATCCATGCTGGCTGACGCTGATCACCTGGTTTTTCTCTATGTTCCACATAACGGAACACATTTCATTCCTTCTGAATGATCCAATTCTTTTTGTCTAATTTTAGACATCTATCCCTACCTCTATTATTTTAAGCCCATACAGGCTGGTGTAGTTCTACAAGAACAGTTTTTGCTCCACTTTGTACTCAAGTTTCTGTCACAATTTTATACCATGTCAAAAAGCCTTCTAGACACATTAGAGGAAAAGTGGATAGAAAATAAGGAGAGTGTAAATTGTGCCTCTTTAGTTAAATTTAATATTTAGAGAGATACAGAAAATTTTGTGAGATTTAACCCCTATCTATCACAATCAAATCTTTACCTTTTTTTATTGTCTTGTGCAGCCACAAAGATTTGCCTCAGATACTTGGTTACACAGGGAATATACATACAAGTCAGCCAAAGCACAATTACAGTGTACATTGGAAATGCCTTCTTCCTATAAATCCTTTGAGAAGCATAAGGGGGAAGAAGTGTTCCAATATCCACAATCACTAAAGCGATTTGGTGATTTTATACAAAACCACAATCCCTAAAGAGAACATGGGCTACAAAATTCTAGATTTTCCTGTAAAAAATGGACTTTTTAGTTATCTCCGTAAGGAAGCTCACAGATTGGCATGGCTGGCAGTTTGACAACTTTCAAAGAGATGAAATAAGTCTGCAGCATCATTATTATAGGTCAATGGAATATAAGCCAAAAGCAACACAGTATTTAGGAAATGGATGCTGATAATAAAAGAGCCATTCTAATTTCCTGTGGAGATCTTAAATTAGCTCTTCCCATATGCATACTCGTTCACACTGATAGTTCTGCAAGATAAGCACTTTTGCATACCTCATTGGTAAGTAACTGATTTTCTTTTTAGAGAACAAAAACCGTTGCATTAATATTATAATTGTGGATTTATGCAGCAGGAAAGGCCACCTATTTGTTTTCTGGTTAAAAATATGCCTATGAAGTCAGAGAAAACTTAGTCCTGTTTCTAGCTATAAAAACCAGAAGTTTGCAGATCAGAGACTCAGTTAAATATACAGAGTCACAATAGCACACTTTTTGAAAAAATTCTCATTTCCTGCAACTGAAAGATATTCATTGCCTTCTACTGTCAGAGCTTGGGTTAGACAAAACATTAAAAAGAAATACATGGAACAGCATAGACAAATACGTATTTGAAGCAATTATTTAAAAACAAATAAAGTTTGCAAGGCAGATCAGACTGCAGCATTCACAGCGCTGTTAGTAACCTCGCAGTTACCAGAATCATATACTTCACACAAAATTATTCAGAGAAAAAATTCCTACAATATCTTTAGGCAACAAAGGATACTTCTGGTCATCGTGTGAATTCTGTGTGCTCAAACTCTGATACAAACCGAGGATTTTCTTCTTTGTACTAAGTATGGGAAAGTCTGCTCCTTTGAGAATTAGAATAGCTTTCGAAGACTTCTGATTTAAATTTCAAACTCTTGATCATAGTCAGGGAGCAAATGTTTGTATCCTGAAATTGAAAATTGGGTTCTTTAGCTCTCTACCAAGTGAAAATATTAAGCATTTTGTTGCACCCACTATGTGAGCCAAGTTCCCCACTGTGCCTTCAAATCCACAGTGAATGAACCATATTTGGATCTGCTTATCAGAAGGAGACATTTAGAAAGACAATGAGCCTGTCCTGCTAGACGGAGACTCCTGATGCTTTTAGATAGGCCTGCGGTGAACTGCAAAATAGGCCCTAAAATCAGGCTGACATGGTCGCTTAACAAGCTGTGGTATTAGCTGCTGGCTCAGAGAATTTCTAGTGTCACCCACAGGGCTGATGATGGCAGCCATCATAATTAGAATGCATGAATCAAAAACACCAGGTGAAGATTTTGCCTTGGAAGAAAGAAAAGAGAGAAGGAGGGAATTACCATGCCCTTTGACTACTAAGCTGCTGCATGCAGCTGGATCAGTGACCAACAGTGACTGGGCGGATTATGCTGTGGAGATACTTGCTATAGCCTTATACTTCCCACACCCAGTGGCTGTCAAAGCAAATGCTGTGAACGACTTCAAAGGAAGTGATACAAGAGGCTACATGGGGGAGAAAGGTAACCCCACTAAAGACCATGGGGGTGGGGGTAGGGGGATGCATCCAGGCTTTTCTTTGAGTTTAGCAAACAATTTCTTTTAGAATTGGTTTAGTTTATAATTCTATCATTCTGAATTCATCCCGAAAAATGAAAAACTCTACTGTTTGCTGAAGTGGAAAATCTATGCAATCTTAACTGATATGACCTTGAAAGGGATTTGCTGAACTTTTGTATGATTGGATTTTTCCCAACCTTTGCAGACTCTTGATTTTAAAATTTCCCTAACAAAAGCTCTGCCAGGAAAGCTGTTATTACAAAGATGCTTCTCAATGGGGAGAAGTGGGCTAATTGCAAGCACTTCAGTGAAATAAAGGAAGGTTTTGCAAACAAGTACAGAATTGACAAAATGCACCACATTGCTGTTAACAGAAACTATGGGGGAGAAACATCAGAAATGGCAAAGATGTCTAATATAAATAGATGCTAGAAGACTAGCTAGAAAAGGCTATACAAGATTTCAGATAATTCATAAACAGTAATTGCTCGTCTGACCTTGATGTGACTACAGAAATTCCATTAACTCACAAATCTTGACATTTAATTACATACTAAACAATATTCTACCATTTATTTTGACAGGGTCTACAATAATCCTGCATTCGACTTTTATCCATGTTTTGAGCTGCTTTTCCCACACTGCAATTTATTCCCCAAGTCACAAATAAAAGCTGCAATACAGAATATACTGTTACCTAAAAAGTACTTTAGTTCTTTCTAAAATTTAAACTCAAATACTACAAAAAATTGGGGCTCAGAACAGAATGACATGACCCTCTTTACTTGTTTTATGCAGTTGAATTGAACTGTCCTACAGATTATTCACCTGAAATAGCAAAAATTCTCTGAGTAAGACTGCAGCAAATTATTTTAAAGAGTAATTTAAAACTGGACAAAGAATTGCAAGCATTATATTAATAGATATTTAAAAACAAGAAAAAAATGCTTACTAGATTTGGAAATGCTAAATTAGTGTTTGAATAGTCATCTGTAACAATTAAAAAAAATAAAGTAAAATATAATCCAGAAAATGTAGCCAAGATGACAATTGGTGTGATGAAAAATGTTCTTTTAAGTCCTAATGAGGAAGGTTTTGGGTTTTTTCATTCATGCGGTCTAAAGGAAGTAGACTCTAGGGAGGTAAAAAGAATACTGTATATCAGCTGTATTGTCATATTCTAGAATTACTGGATTATAGCGGTGTTTGAAGGTTTTTTCCTCATTTTCATGTAACTGCTTAAGAGAGTAGGCTTTTTTTCCCCTCTTTATATGCATAGTTCAATTTTAAGGCACTTGACTATTCTACATTAGTTGCACTATCTTTACCTGCTGTTAGACTAACAAATTCCAAATCACCATATAAAATATTTTAATTTAAATACACTAGATTTCTTTTCCTGCCTCAGAACAAAAATGAATCTTTTTACTGAAAATTTCCTAACTTTAAGGAATGATTTCACATCATCAACTGATGAAAAAAAATTAAAAAGGGAAAAATATTAAACCAAATATTTTTGCTTGTCATGTGAACCAGGAAATAGAACGGTTTTCAAAAGCAGTTTGATTTTATATCCACATAATTCTACATATTCTATCTATCTCCAAACTAGTATGAGGATAATAGGTGAAACCAATTACTGGGGGGTTTTTTTTGGGAGGTGTGGTTTGGGTTTTGTATTTTTTGGTGCACTCGGCAGTCTGGAAAAAGAATTTCTAGTAGTTCCTTATTGCAAAAAAGACATAATGACAGAGTCCTATAGGATTTCCAAAAATGTTACCACTCATCAGTCTGAAAATAGGTCATAAGCTGTATTTCAAAAATATATTGAAAACATAGCATTCTGCTTAAAAGATCCACATTACCATATGTGTGTATATATACACACTGTGACAGAAAAACCTGCAAATACAGTATTTTACGGGTTATAAGATTTATTATGCTTCATTATTATTTCTCAAAAGAAACAAAGGATTTACATTTAACAGCACCTGCATGCATATATATACACACATACAAACACCAGTAGCTATTTCTTTACGTTAAAAATGTGGCTGAATATATAGATATAAAAAAGATATTTAAAAACTGAAATCTTTCCTTTACTTGATTTTGCTTATTGCTTTACTCTTCTATCTTCTAGTTTTTGGTAGGAGCTACATCTCAATTTTCTTTTGTTCTTGCTTGAATATGTTATTTTGTAACAGACACACCTTTCTGAATCACTGAGAAAGGAACCATTGACTTTTGCACTGGCTTCTTGAGATCTTCTCCCTCCAGTCCATCTGAAATCATTCCCAGCACACAACTCCTCAATATGCATTTATATAGTGCCTTTTCTCTCACCATAACAAGTTATATTTTCTCACTTGTGAAGGATCTCTCTGCAGCTATAGACCACTGTAAAGCTCTCCCCAGTCTTGTCTTGGTGCCTACTATTCCCTAATTTTGAGGCACGACTGAATAAACAACAACAACAAAAAAGTCTTTTCCCTGCTTATTAAAACTTTGCTATTAGCATTATCAGCAACATTGTATCTCTCTTTTGACCAGTTCACGTCATTATATACTATGACAGCTCTATTAACTTCAATACACTTACTATTTATGCCAGACAAGCTCTTTACAGGTTTTTAATAGGAAACATTAGACTGAAAAAGAAGAACACAAAGCAAATAAAATTATCTTTACTCCCCCCCATCACATCAGTTGCATTCTCAAAAGTAGTTTCCATTTATACTCATCTAACATCCAATTTCTTTCACTCCAGGTTTACAGTCTTCAGACTGCTCCCAACAAATACTAAACACACCTTCTGTTTGAGATGAAATCCTTGTACATTCTCGGGAAATTATAGTAAGTTTTCTGATTTGCTGTTTTCTAAACACTTCAGCACTGTAACATATAAATACCCTTTTCTGTACAGTTTTTTTTTTAAATAATTTTTTGTTTTTAAATACCTAGTTTGACAGAGTTTTCTTCAGCATTTGGTCCCTTACATTTTACTGGCCCTTGGAACTCATCTCCAAGATGAAAAATGAGGGGGTAGACATTAACTACATGAGGTTAGATACATAAACTATAAAAACAGGCATGTGAGTCTTACTGTTTCATTGATTTGGCACTTGTAACAAAAGCAGGGATGATTCACATTGCACCTTTCATTTTTCTCCTACACCATGTTCTTGGAACTTCTTGAGGAGACAGGAATGTTCAAGGCTTCTTCCATTGTCTTTTTTTGGTCATAGTTGCTGAGCTTTTCTGCTCCATCTGCCTAGTCTGACTGTCCTCCAAAAATCAAGTCCCTTAATGACTTCATCAGTCAACACATCCTAAGGAATGTGTTGGTGACCATCCTACGTCCCTCTCAGAAATAAAAAAAAACAGGATGGAAGTATTGCCCTGCAGATCCTTTTCTCTCTGTCTCAGATGGTGAGGGAGAGAAATAGATGAACTCAGTTCAGCAAATTTCCTTGCTTTTCTCAGCAGGGAGGCTCGCACGTGGTTGAGCATAGCAAGAAACATGATTTCCACAGGGCCTCAGGCAGCAGCCAAATTTCACAGCAGGGGATGAATCCATGGCCACTTCTGAGTCTACAGAACTGCACATAACACAGGCCTCTCATTATAAGGCTGGACAAACCTCTGGAGACTTTCTGCTGTTGCCATATTAACAAGAAATGAGTGGTTTGCATAGGTCACAGGAGCACTCTGTTAAATAATACTGCCTTGTATTATGCATAGTAGTATGTGTGCATTTCTCTTCTGATAAGGCACAGAGGAATCAAAGGGAGAACAAGGATTTACTGTATGAGGCTTCCAGCCCCATGTGCAAGGCAACACAGCTTGTGACAGCCACAGTGACATCACTGGGCTAGAAAATAAATGGCAGCTTGAGGTTCAGCTTATTTTTCAGTGTTATCTTACATGTTTCAGAAGTTGCTCCTACCACTTTCATGTAATTCTCTAGTATATTTCTCACACATAGAGTCACTCTTAATAGATTTGAATTTTTTTGATCTTCACTAAAGTCTACTCTACTCCTTTGAGAAAAATCTTATTACTTTGAAGATATTTCTCTGCTCGCCTGCACTTTGAAATTGTTTCTAAAACAATAAAAGCTCTAAATATAAATTAGTCTTCAAAAAATGACCGCATAGGTAGGGTGTTGATCATTCTCCATGCCATATAAAGCATAAAGCACACACTGCATGACTAAAGATTGGTAAACTATTTAGTTTTCAGGTACTAAATATGAAATCGGAAAGAGAAATATACATACATATCTTGGTTCCTTAAAAATAAACACTTAAGAAACACTAATGAAATCAAAACCAGTCACAAGTACAACATATTAGGCAGTTGAAATGAAACTGAAACTGTCCATGATAATTAGGAAAAACTGGCAATTAGAAGAATCACGTAATACAAAAAAAGTTAAGAGGAGTATGTACAAAGGAAAATACTATGGCCAGCACGAATAAAACTCTCAGAGTTATCAAAAAATAGTTTCATTCTGTACTTAGGCAGAAAGCTTCTTGTGTACGTGATCATGGTAATGAAATCAGTTCCTTGTTGACAGTAACTAGAAATAATGTTTAACACTGTTTCCTAAACCTATAATTTTAAAATCAGAATGTCAGATAAGGTAGAAGAGTTTTAAAAGAATTAACTGATGATTTAGCAAATTTTTTCCCAGTATTTGTGGGCATTACTTGGGCTGAAATTTTAAGAGTGCACAGTCAAAGCAGTAACATGTCTGCGAAATAATCTGTTGGGAAGTCCTTGTAAGTACAGACCAGTGGCCTGTCAAAAATGCCAGGTAAAACACTGAAGATTTAAAGGAATTATGAAAGAAAAGAAGAAATATAATGCAGCTGATGTTAGTCAAGATGGGTTTTTAAAGAATAGGTTTCATCAAAAGAAAACTATAAATTCTTCCTATATTTACATATTTGATAAGAATTTGACTGTGAACATAGGAGGTTTTGACTTCAGTGATATATATGACTTGATAAAGCACTTACTCTATGCTATAATTTTTACATGTAATTAACAGAGAAAGCACTGGTTAAATAATACATTTTGGAATGAGAAAAAAGGGAGTCATTACCATGCAGATAGTGTCTAAACTTTTACTTTCCCTCTCAATTTATTACTTTGTGGCAGTATACAATGGAAAAAGAGATGAATTCAAACATCAGTTATGTAACCAATCTAATATTTCTTGACCAATTTTTATACAATAGCTATAAAAGACATTAGAAATGAGATTGCAATCATTCAGTCTTTGGCTCTCAATGGATTTGTTGTACTACTTGTACCTCATGATCTTTAAGAACTACTGCAAGTGTAGCAATCAAAAACTGTGTAATGATCAATCCATGACACCAACTTAATTCATTATATATCCAACGAAATCTTGCCAGGCAACTGAGAGCAAACTTCAGTTCTCCAACATTTTTCTCATACTTCTTATGCCCAGAAACCTATGACAGTTTTCTACCTAGATTTCCGCATGCACCTCATTTCTTCCCCTACAACACTTTTTTGAAGTTCAGTAAAATTTAGCTAACTCAGCTCATTATGATATTTTAAAAGGAAGTAGGTTGGACAAATGTTTTCATTTTATAATTTAAAGATAGATAGACCTCAGGTCTATCCACCCTTGATGATCCTTCTTATTTGCATGTGATTAAAAGTATGCTTGTTAGAAATTTTAAATGTAAATATAAGGCATGTTTTACTTAGATTTTATTATTTTTAAATATTGCTGTATGGCTGAGTTGTAGTATTTTTCCCAGGATGAAGACGAAGACTAGAAGGAACTCTATTAAATCTTCCAGGAGCAAAGGACAAGGAAAATTGAGAACATATTACTCTACATATTGTAGAAGTAATAAATTGACCGTGTAAAAAATGAGAATTTATTAAGTCCTCACCTTTGTAAAATAACATTTCTAACTCAAGAAAATAGGTAAGAGAAACACTAAGGGGGAAAACCAGGAAAAATAGGAAAATAAAGGAAAGCAAGGAAGGTAGAAAGACGGCTCCTGAGCCTTTTCCTCATTTTACTTCTTTTTGTTCTGATGTTTAATTGAGCAGAAAATTGTGACAGGATCTTCCACTATAATGTCCTTCTGTCAAATAATAATAAACAATTTGATAATTTTACTCTTTTCCAACAGCCATTACAATAACTAACCTATATTTCTAGCCATTTAAAGTCTGCAACATACACAAGTGAGAAGTGTGCACACTGTCTAAAACAGCCCTGATTACTGTAGTCAGCTAAGGGTATTTAAATATATTTGAAAATATATTTATGCAAGTGTTCTACAGGAGCATTTGGCTACTGGGTTGTTCTTATTGCATTCTGAATTGCCATTCTGCCATCACAATCTGATCCTGCAAAACATGCAGATACAAGTCTAGGGAAGTAGCCTCAACAGTTATGTCCTCTACCTTCCTGTTCTTAAAAAACCATTTGTCACAAATAAAAAAAACCTATTCATAGCATTTAAATAAATACTTCCACTAACTGCAAATTGAAAGAAATATATGGTGCTAAGTGCTGAAGACAATCGTACATTTCATACAAGAACATGCCTGTAGCTAATCTCTTTATTAAGATTGAAAAAGGGAAACATCTAGTTGAGACTTTGACTGCTATTCAGAATTTCATATTTCTTTTTACTTTTCTTCCTTCTAAGCAGAAGGAAACTGCAGGTGCCCTTGAGTAACCTTCCTTTTTCTTCTTCATACAATTTTCACAGAAGAGTTGACCAAAACGGACTTTAACAGTCAAGGTAAGGATGTACATCAATTTATGTAACATTGTAATATTTTTCATAATATTCACTACACAACCCAAATATTATTCAGTTTTTTGACCTCTGATACATTTTAAGCAGATTTCTTCACTGAGCTGTCCACAGTGATGTCTAAATCTTTGTCCTGAGAGGCTATGTCTAATTCAGAGTCCCTCAGTACATAAAAGATAGTGTAATTCACTCACTGCATTGTGGGATGTTGCCCTCTTAGGGAGGATGAATTTCATCAGTCGCTGTTGAATTTATTTTCATTTGATGTGTCAGGTTCTTATGGTGTTCTTCATAATTCTCCTTAGTCTTCAATAATCCATAAAAACTTTCACCACTGGCTAATATTTCCTCCTTGGTAAACTGCTCCCCACTTCTAGGTTTTTACCAGCACCAGGTGCAGTGCATATTCCGGAGAAAACCAATTGTTAGCATCCTTCCAGACATTCCTTTCTTTTGTTATTTGCAGTAAGCGTTTGCCAGATAACATGAGGAAACAGATTTCCTTGCATATTTATGTAATTACTCCAAAAAGATTTTTAAAATCCTTTGCAAAGTCTGAGGGATCCATGCTGAAACTTCATAGTCGACTACATGTTAATAGGAATTTCATTATATAGTCTACAAAAAATGGCATCTATTTAAGTTCTAATCTTTTTATCCCTTATTTTTTATCAGCAAATCTCTTTGCATTGGGAATTCTACACTGCTCTGATGCTTGCAGAACACCTTAGTGTGTTCTCTTACAGTTCTGAAGACTGGACTAGAATTTAAAAACAAGTTTTAAATTTTTTGTCAACTCTCATGCTGATGGAAAACTAATCAAAGAAAGAGCATTTTTATTAAAACTTCAAATTTTTTATTACATTTCTTTAAATTGAATTTTCTGGTGTTCTAATAACCACATATGGATATAAGTTTTGCAATTTTCCTTAGTAGTGAAGGAAACATTGAATTGACAACAGAAGAATAATTTGCAAATGTTTGAATATTGAGTAATTTCTGCTGGCATCAATAGAATGCAGGTATTTAGCTGTAAGATATCCTTTTGAAAACCAACTGACTTTAGCACCCTATTACAGTTGAAGTTAATGCAAATTGCTTATGCTCGATATGTTATCAATACAGACAACAATTTAATCAGAACTATCGATACTTTTCACAAAGTTTTCTGATGTTCCCTATAGAAAATTAACTGGTAAAAAGAAATCTCTGGCAAACTTTATAAAGCTTTAAATATTTTTTTAAAAATACAAGATTTTTGTTTCTTTTTTTTTCCAGTCACATGACAGCTTGTCTGAGGTTTGCTTTGCTCTGTTAGCTCATACTTGATGTAGTAACTTCTTTAGAGATTAAGATCAGGAATTAAACTGACACTGGCAACAGTCTCAGAGATAGTTCCATTTATGTAACTTTGGTGACTGTATTAATTAAAGTCACATTCAGTTCTGAAAGTGTTTCCACATTTTTTTGCAAGTTCATTATGTGACACCTAAGGCAGCTTTGCAGGAAAATTAGACTGGTAGTCACAAGTCAAATTCTATGTCTGCATTTTTCTGCTATGTTCATTGTTGATTTGCATGCTGAAGTTCCAGTAAAATCTATGAATGTGAGACATAGAGCAGCACTCAGAGAATGCTTATGGTAGCAGAAAAAAAATAAATATAGGAAACCTCTCTGGGTGCTTCAAAGGAGCAGTTTAGGAAAATGATCTTATGATTACTGATCCATCACCACCATGGGTCTGAATTAACGTCCCCTTTTTTGGTCATTTTACAGTTTCCTTGTTACTGCTCCTGGCTTATATCGCTAGTGGCCACACAGCCCAAGGAAGAGAAATACCTTTATAACTGAAAACCTGTTTTATATATCCAAATTGGAGTGTGAATAGCACAGTCATATGATTGGCATGGTACTATTCTCACAGATGAAGATTTGTTGAGGCTGCCAAGAGGCAATGTTAGTGCATGAAAGCTTTTCTATTAGATTAGAATACAAAATCCAGATTGTCAAAATGGCTGTATATCCCTCTTTTTAAATTTATTTATTGTCACTTGAAATAGGAGGCATTTACTGATCCCATGGTGTCCAGTTCTGCAATGAATGAAACCAGAGAGGGGAAAGGAGAAGCTGAATACATACAGCTCTGGCTTTTGCAGCTACGATGATTGGGCAAGAGTAGTGGTGAAGAGACACAGCACTCTTAATGAAGGGACCTCAACCTTTCTGCTTTTGAAGAAAGATCCCATTGATCACTATGCTGCTAGTGACTACATCAACCCTGATTAAAGTTTCACAATTATGAGAAAAATTTCTGTTCAATAGCAGCATCACTATTGCAGCTTGTTTCAAGTTCCTTTAAAGCTGTTCCATTTATGTGAAAAGGAAATTTCTCTACAGGTTTGAGAAATAGCAAAGTAAATCAGATCACTATAACACAAGTAAATTTTTATGTTTATGCAAGTCTTCATATATACATAGATTATAACATTTAAAATTGCATTAAGAAACTAAACCATGAAAATTAAAATTCACTGTTACACTCCTGATGAAACTTTAACTTTGGGCACTTCATAGTGCGTGTCAAATTATTTCTATTCTGGAGGTTTTTTAACTGTTAACAGAAGTTTCCAGGAAGTATGAAGCCTCCTCTTTATGTTAAACTAGTAAGGCACCTTTTTCATATATTTCACCAACATTTTTATTAGTACTTATCCCCTATCTATCTCCCTAAGTGCATACATTCAAATGACAATAAGCACCAATTTAATTTGAACATGTGTTTGTTAGATTTTCATCTTAAATATCAGAAGCAGTGCTACATGCTTTGTATTAAGGTTATGAGAGATAATCCACTGTCCTTGTGTAAAAATGTTATTTTAAACTATCAATAACTTATAATAAACAGGAAATCACTAATAAGGTGACTTTCTTAAATCATCTCATAAAATACATAGTGAAAGTGAAAAAAACTCAAATCAATATACAGCTGTGAATAACTATCATGAAAGCTTAAGTACTCTCCAGATTCAAAAGGAACTCATTAATGTTTGTATAGCTCTACTGATGGATGGCAAGTAGCTTATTATAGCTAGATAATGGCTGTAACCTAGATATTATCTGAAATAGTTAAACCACACTTTATGTCTTTAGGAAGGATACTTCAGCTCCATGAATGAGCCAACATTGTTTATTCAAATGGGAATATGTTCAGCAGCCAGGAAGCAATGCAAGAGGATGAAGTGTTCTCTATTGGATTAGAATACCTATATGAGAATGTCCAAATTGTTTTCTTTCCTCAATATATATGTCTGTTCTTGATTTTATATATTGCTATGCTGTGATTCATTCATTAATTTCCTGGTGTCTAATACCACAAAAAACTGCTAAGCTAAAAAGGCTGCAATTAGAAAATTTTTTCTTTTGGGTTCATTGTGGATTAAACCTTTGGTAAGAGAAGCTAATTGCCGCTCTGACTTCCTGCCCACAGAAAACACATGCTCTCTTCCTACCTAGTTAGATGAGCATTTTGATGCTTATATTGCCATGCTATGTTTAATGTAATTTACCATATTTAACCCTCAAAAAGGTTTGTAAAAAATAATTCTTTCAAATAACCAAGAATATTATTTGTCTTTACTGGTCTCATAGATGAACAGAGTATGAATTTATATCATCTATTAAGCAGTATAAAAAGATGTACAACATCCTACGTTACTTCATGGATTTTACTGAAGGCTTTTCTTGGGTATAAGTACAGCAATTGCAATCCTGGAGGAATGACTGTTGCCAGGACAAGAATCTGTGCACTCTGAAGCTACCCCACTCCCTACTTAATGGTTTTTAATTGTATTTAAAAATGAAAATAATACATCCCACTATACAG
This sequence comes from Geospiza fortis, assembly GCF_000277835.1. Classification (NCBI taxonomy): domain Eukaryota; kingdom Metazoa; phylum Chordata; class Aves; order Passeriformes; family Thraupidae; genus Geospiza; species Geospiza fortis. The sequence continues at coordinate 19,854,412 of NW_005054297.1, forward strand.
CAGGCAGAAAACTACAGTGAGAACAAATCTAGGTGCTTCTGCAAGGGGGAAGATAGGAAGTCTAAAAAATAAAAGGAGACTTCAAAGTGAAATCAAAGAATTTTAAAAAAGACAATAAGAAAGGAGTACAGAGAGTTGAAGAGAAGAAGGCAAATTTTTTTCTTGGAAATGCAATAAGAAATTAACTGCAGTTTTTAATGGATGAAATTATGGTAAATTCTAAGCAAGACTGCAGATTATGTCTTTTCAATTAGAAATACATTTTCTACAAACTGGCAGCACCAATGCAGGCTTGGAATTTGCTCACATTCCCTCCATTATTTTTGCTTGGAGAAAAAAAAATTAAAAGATTGAACATCACATGTAAACTGAGGAATTTTTAAAAAAATCTATATTGGTCAGAATACTATATGCAAATCAGCAAAAGAATCCTTGTTCAGATACTGGACACAGCATTTTACACTGAACAAAAATTTTAAGTTAATCACTAGACATCTCTATTCCACTACTAATAGTGCAAGAATCTAATAAAGTAATACAAATGCCAGAAGATGCTTTGTGATGTTGTGGTATTTAGAGGGGTAAGTAAAACACCAATGCAGTACTCATCTATGCACACAAACACACAAATACAGAGAAAAAGGATTATAAACTAGCATTGCTCAATGCTTGTGTGTGCATACACATGCACACAAGTGCACCAGGTGTGTGTAAAGGGAAGAGGAGCATTAACAGAAGGATAACATCTGGTTTCAAGAAGAAATGCTAGATTAATGTTCAAACTCTGAGAGAAAATTAAATTAAATAAATACTCTGACATATTTGCAAGTTTGCACTTAGATTAAAGCCAAGGTCTAGTCAAAATAGAAGAACTGATTTACCTACTAACTCTGCTCTGCCAGGCAGAATTAGATATTAAACAGGTCATTCGAACACTTAAAACCTGACTAGCTGCAGGTCAGGAGACATTTATAAAATTCATACAGATAAAGTTGTTCCATGCTGCCTTTAGATCTGTTGAAGAGCTTAGACAGAAAGTAGAAATATTCTTAGATTTCACAAATAATTAAAAGCACTTCCTTTATTTCTCCTCCCTCACTTAATTCCAGTGAAAAGGCAATTCTCTATATGAATATCAAAATGATTGATGCTAAAAAAGCAAAAATACATTAATTTTTATATGACTACAGTTGTACAAATCTGAATGAAATGCAGAGAACTAAAAGCTGTCGTGGTTATGTAATTTATTCTTCCTGTTTACTCAATGTATTGGACAATGGTGTCACAGCATGCTAAACAAACACAATGCAATCTCACTCATTTTATTCCACACTGACTGTTGTCATGTTCTGAAGAACACTCAAAGACTGAGCTCCAGAGCAGTAGTTAAAAACGGCAACTGGCTGTCAGTGGTGTAGTTTGTCATTGTTCCACAGACAAAAGGCAGACTGTCACAATAAACAGCATTTATTCATTTCAGATTTGTGGCTTAGGGCTGAGGAAGGGGAGGTGTCATTCGTAGTAATTGTAAAACACATAAATAATAATAGTAGTCTGCAAATCATTTATCAAAGAAAACAGTGGGAGTTGGCAGTGATGGAGGCATGAAAATGGATGCTTCCAGCACAACCTAATTTACAGCTCTTTTAAAAAAACACATTTTTTCTTTCATAACAGTAAAATGGAATGTTTTGTATTAACTGCTTATGTGGTGGGTAAGCAAGACAGAACAACTAAATCATGACTTTAACGACTTATTTTTAACAAACCACTGAGTAGCTTTCTGAAAATGATTACTCTCAGCTGCTGTCATTTTTATTAATGTAATTTCACCAATTAAAAACCATTTCATATTGATATTGGCATCACTTCCTCTAGCTTTTTTTTTGCTTAAAAATTGCATATTTTTAAAGAAATTACACTTCTCTGTGAAAATACTCTGGATTGGTATTTGAATAGAAGAGGCTTCTTAACTGAATGTTTATGTCTGTTTTTTTCAGGATGACTCTCAAATCCTAATAATAATTTTTTGTTAATAATTTCATGGGCTGAAATTATAACGCAAACAAATACATGCTGTTGAGGTTGGCATTAATTTTTTTTTTTTTGAGTGCAGATTTTCATGCAGCCATTATCATCCTTCTTTCTTGTGAGCTCCTGTCCTGATTTACAAAGGCTGAAGTCCTACCTCAGCGACACATTTTAACTGGATTATGACACCCCCCAGCCAACCCTCTGAGGATCTGCAAAAAATCTGGGAAGAGAAGTGAAAAAAAAAGACACCAGCAGCTGAAAAGGTGTTCCAAAGGGAAACTACTAATTTACTACTGCATGGTCAAAGTCCTGCTACATCTCATAACCACTCCTGCTGCTGTCCACAACACGGATAATATTTATTAGAGCAATCTCTTCCTACATACCCAGAAAAGACAGATGGATATGTGTTCTTCTCTGGCGAACCACACAATGTTCACCAGATTGAAACAATGCTCCCTATACAGTTTCTCAGGCATTTTTGCCTACAAATCCTTCCCCTCCCAGCACGTCTCAAATCCTATCAGGGACAAGGGCATAATAAAAGGGCTAAGGAAAGGGCAGGTATGCTGACAGGAGGAACTGAACTTGTGTTTCGGAATGTATCTCTTCTGTGAAAACTCCTATATACTTTTCCAGAGAAAGAACAGAATGAGAGAGTGAAACACCATTTCAGTACTTCAACCAGGAAACGCTATCTCAGCTGTTACTACTTTGGGTATAACAGAGAAGCAGAGCTCAGGAGTTGCAAGAAGCAACATCTGGCAGTGCAAGGGTGGCTCACTGAAGATGGGTGCACAAGACCAGATCAAAGAAAAGCTTTGGCATTCTTGCCTTAATAAGATAGGATTTTCCTTAACTGATTTTAGAATTGAAAAAGATGCTAGGTTTGGCAGTCAGGACATGAATTTATGAGAATGTGAGAAAACACATAAAAAGCTTTACTTGTTTAATATCTACAGCTACATGAAATAAAAGAAATAGTATGCTGAAAAATAAATGTTGAAAAACTAATTGATAACCAACTTTTAGAAAACAGTAGTAAAAATTAAAAAATAATATTTATAGATGAAAACATGTTCTAAACAGAAATGGCAACATTTTGGACTAATTTTAAATAAATAAATACGAAAGGAGGGGTTTAGTCCTTTTAGAAGGGACATTTTCAGTCCAACATCAACTACACCACTGTAACCTTCAATTCAAGTGAGACAATTTCATCTAATCATATTGCTAAAAGCAGCAAACTGTTAACTTGAAGATTTTAAACCAGAATTTGTTCAGAATTACCTATTTTTTTTGTGAGAGCAGTTAGAAATCTAAGCATAATATTTCTAGATGCAGAAAAGGTGTATCTTGAAAAAATGAAAATATTCTTACCTATATTATCTTGCTAAGGATTTTGCAGAGGTTCTCTTGAACTTTTCCCAACCCCTTTCTACCCTGGTTTAGATAATACATATATATGTGGGCATACAGTACTACTCTTCTGGGCTTGGAATACAGTCTTAATTCAGCTTAAAATGAGAAACAAAAGATTCATAGTATTCCTCTCTCTTTTGCAGCCTACTAAGATATTTAGCTTCCTTCTCTTGCAAAATTTCCCTCTCCTGTTTTGTTACAAAAGCCTGCAATGCTACACTTGAAAAGACTGAACTTTGGGGGTGCATTTTCTTGGTTAACTTTTGCCATATAAGGAATATTAAAAATTCAAAGTTATTCTTTTGTAGTTGTCTTAAAGTCAGGCCTTTTCATCAGGAATGAAAGCTTTTATATTTGAATATTTAATTTTATCCTGGTCTCAGTCAGGTGCACGGTGTTTGTTTCCTGTGCACAGTTACTCAGAGTGACAAACACATGCAATCATTAAAGAGTGATGATAACCTTCATTCTAATTGCATTAGCACAGCAGCTCTCTCAAATGAAGGGTGATTTCCCATACCAGGAACAGCTAAGCACAGATGTAAATGGATCAGTGCTGTCACTCATAAACGATGATCACGGCCAGCGTCCGACAGTGGACAATCACTCACGCAATAACACAACCACTCTGCAGTTAATGCATGTCACTACTCATTTGCAGGGAAATTTTTGAAACCAGAATTTGCATGGGCTATTTGAAACTTCCCTCAGCTGAATACCTAGCTCTTAGCTTTCTAGTGGGAGTTGTGACAGTAGCACTGCTCGCAGCAAACTGCCACTGTCGTTTGTTCTGCTTCAGTGCTGTTTGACTGTCACAGCCTGTCATGTAGGAAGAAAGCACCGCATCTAACCCCCTGTGACAAGGTTTAATCACCCCTATTACTCCTATTGGCTGTTCAAGCCACCTAGGGGTGTGCAGCACACAGTTATAGATCTCAAAAATCCTTGCTTTATAAATGAAAAGGCTGAAATCTGGTCTGAGCCGATCAATCTTCTACCACACCACTGAAAGGAAGTAGAAGGACTAGAAAAATAATATTAATGCAATCAATGCTCAAGATAATTTTTTTTTTTATTTTCACATCATTAGGAATACAAAATTTTTTATTTTATTTCATGATTTTTTTATGGACTCCAGGTATTCAAAATCTGAATGTCATTTCTTTCTAGGAATCATTGCTAGAATGTGGACATATATGCAAGAGTGTCACATTAGGGATTGATTTTCCATGCAAAAATTAAGTGACAAAAGTAAAGATTGTATCACAAGGCATACCTGTCCAAATGTTAATGCTGAGTCAAAGAGCAAGGAGAGGAACGCTTAGAATAAGCTTTGTACAAAGGAAAAGTTGAACTTCAGTTTTCCTCATACAAATTAGCATTAATTAATTAAAACTTCATATATGCCTGATCTATCTAAAGAAACAACTTTGTTGCTGTTCTACATGGAAAACTATATCTTCAAGCTAGTGTTAAAAATGTCCTTTATGAGACTGCAGTCCATATTATTTATACTTAAAGCCTGAAGGACACATGGATCAGCAACTGAGACTAGCTCAGCTGATTAGAGCATGACGCTAATAACTCTTCAGGTCCTTTTGCTTACAGCTGGTTATCCAGGAGCCCAGGCAACATACACCAAAGCACATCTTTGCACATCAACAAATCTGTTTGCTTGTGCTGGTCTTATTATATCTAAAGTCTATTGACTGGGACAAAAGAAAATTATTGCAATAAGAAAACATATAACCCATTGTAAAAAAAACCCCAGACATTGTAGGTTTGGCTTTAGTGAGGTAATCTAGTACTATGAACTTCTAATTACTCCATCAGGTTAATCTTAGGCCTGATAAATGATGCTAGTGTGAGTCTTTACAATGGGAGATTCTTATGCTTGAGATCACCATTAACACAGGCTTTATTTCAATTAACATGCATTTGTAATGATCGCATTTGTTTTGCAGAGACTGGGCAGGAAAAAATTATTTGACAGAATAGATAACTTGGTGGGTCAATAATTAGCGCCAGGATTTACATAGAACAGGGATACAACCCTGCTTTAGCCCAGTTCTGAAAACAGATGAGCAAGTGCACATCCTGCAGAATCAGAATAAATATTCATTCTGTTTTCGCCATATACCTGCAAAGATACCTACAAATTAGGAATGAAATTTTCTAGAAGACAAACATAAAAAAACCCCTCACTGTCAGGTAGAGCTATCAGTACTCCTTTTTATTGAAATTAAAAATGAATTTTCATTTCTAACTAGTATTTCAGGTGAAATATAACAATCTTGGGCCAGAACATTTTAAAACTTGCAAAGAGCATGAGAATGTGTAAATGGGTGAAAAGTGCATTACATAAGTGTTTTAATTTTTCATGAAAATTCTTTCTAACAGGAAGGTGGATTGTTTTTTTCAAATATAAACACACTTATCTGTGTTTCTTCTGGCCACCTTAGAGAAAAAAACCAAAACCAAATTCCAGCTGCCAATGGCATTTCAGCATTCCCTTGATTCTTTTCCTGAATGTCTAAATGCAAATAACCCTTTTCTGTGTAAAATGAGTTTATAGTGCTGACAGCAGCTTGTGCTACTCACCCATGTACACTTCTAACCTATGTCCTCACTCCCCTAGTTTGATAATGTAAATTAGACTAGCGCTACCATGAGTCTTACAGATTTTCCATTATTAAAGACAGAGTAATTTATGTTTTCTTATATCTGTCAAACACCTGTGAAGTAGCACCTAGAAATAACCAATGATAGCACCTATCCAGCTGTATACAGATAGATGTAGGTTGCTCAGCTAAACCATCAGAAAACTGCATGCCCATACTTCCTTATGGTTTGTTGCAATGCCAGTTCATCAGCTACAGGTTGACACTACACATGCTCTCCTTTATACCTTCTGTCTGCTAATTTGACTGATGTTCTCTTCCCCCAATTTGCTTATCAGTTCTGAATGACAATAAAGGACTGGTCAGTACCATACTGTACTTTCCTTCTGTACAGTACTTTCTCTCAGAAAGTAAGTTCATGAAATTTGAATCCTGGCCCACCTATCTGAGAAAGCTGGTTTATTGAATTGTCCACTCACATAGAACAGTTTCAACAATTTTCATAATTTGAAAGGAATAAATGTTTTTGGCAATTCTTTTGCCTCAAGGTGAGGCAATAACAATGAGACAGATAAATAATAATCCTAAACCTTTAGATTCAAGTTTTCGTTTAATAAATTAACCCAAAAAATATTCTATGCAAAGATATTGATATTAATCTTTGGATATGAATCATAATAGCAGATTTTCACATCAGGTATTTGATTCCATCTCTGAACTCTGAAGCCTCTGCAGAGTGAATGGCAGCAGGAAATGGCTTTCAAACTCTTCCTAACAGATGGAATAAAATCTGCCAGGTTATTAAATTTCTACACAACTATTTTTAGTTTCCATTTCTAAATCCTTTTTCTTCTTTTGTCATATAATATGTCATTGCTAATCACATCTCAGAGGCATTACTATTTTGAAAATAGAAGCTTGAAGTGGTAGTTCATTATTCTTTGCCCTGAACATTTTTGTAGCTGGTTGATTTTTCTTCTAAAATTATGCAGTATTTATACAGATTTGTGTACTAAAAAAATGAAGAAAGTAAGTCAAAACATCAGTTGATAGGACTTACAAGCTTTAAAATTATTCTAGTGATGAACAATTGCTGTGAATTCTTATCTAGACTGCAGTCTAAGATTAAAGCAAACTGTTTGCTGAAAGCTAACAAGTAGAAATGGCCTAATAACTAGGAAAACAAAAGCAAATGCCTTGACTGTCTAGGGTAAAGCATATCAGAAGTGAAACATACTTTATTTTTTGATGAATTGTACTCAGGAAGAATAGGAAGCTACTCAACTGTTGAGAAAATTAAACCAATTGTTTCCTCGTGTGAACTGTGTCATAGTGACAGATTTTCTCAGTGTACAAAGGATCCTTTGAAGGCAAATTTGCTTGTAATTCAAGTGTTATGGAAAAAAATTGTCTCTTTGTTCATGTTACTAACAGAAACACCCACCCTTTTCTTACATGAGGTCTATTATTGCTGCTACATCTACACTACAGTACAGAAGTGACGACAAAAAGAGGAGCATTAAACATGGTTTGCAAGTATTATCATAACAAAATACTGCAACACTGAAAGGAAGTATATTAGCTATAATATGACTAGGTCAGCTGGCAAATTCTGGTTTTACTTAAGGACAACAAATTTCAATCAGCTAAGGAGTCAATCTTGCAACTTGCAAATTTCTCCTGTATCTGGCTTTCAGTAGTGCATCAGGGAACAGTCAGCCTGAGATTGAACAGGAAAATGCAATTGGAAAAAAAAAAAAAAGAAAAGAAGAACACACCAATTTAGATTGGAGTGATACTGCACACCAGACCTGCGACATCTGGAAGATGTACTGATTTGCATTACTGCTGCAAAAGCAATGTAAAAGAATGAAAAGAGCCCCTATATTTTAGTTCAGTTCTATTGAATCTAACAAGTGTGAAGAAATAGTTTTGGGATTTTTTTTTATACCACTAACATGACTGATGTCACACAGCTACAAACAAATAAATGTATTAATGGATGAGGCTTCTAACTTATCCCAGTTAAGGGACAGAACCTGCTGAACTTTTTCCAGTCAGACATGTAAACTGTGAAATAACTTTACAACATGGCCCATCAGGTATGATTTCTTAGCATAATATTTCAGAGGGAAATATTATGCATCGTAAATTTTAACTACATGGGGTTTTCTACTTATATGAATGATGAAAAAGCAGAAAAGTATCAATATTCATCACTTTTTAAACATTTCCAACTATTTACAGTATCTTTGACTTTGTGCTTTGGAGCAGAGGAGTATAATGGGAGATCTTTCACAATCCTGTATTTTTATCTTCCTATTTACTTTGCTTTTGAAAATGGAAAAAATGAAAAAATAAAATAAAATACAACTTTTTAAAAAGCATTAGTCCAAACCATGAATTTGAAGGACTCTATAAATGATGTGTCTTCTGAAAAGGTGTCAATAAGAAAGAATGGGAAAAAGAAAAAAATGTGTTTTTAAAAAATAAAGGTGATAACAAAGCCTACTCTAATTGCAAGTCTCCCAGTTAAGGGTAATTTCACAAAGCCCTTTCTTTTCATTGGACAGAACTAGACTACAATTCAAAGTAAGAATTTAGGAAGCATTTGTTCCTCAGAACTGTATGTTTTCTGTTTATTTTAGGAAAGGATGGTATCAAAATGGCATCTTTCAAATCTCTCAGAAACAACTGTGCTTAAAGTTGATTTGCAATAGAAATCTAAATATAATATATTAAATAGAAAATGCCTCTTTTCTGTGATAGCCTTTGCAACTAAGTAGTTTACTCAAGGAGCAATTAGGTATAAGAAAATCATAATACATATTTTTAAAATTTAGAATGTAATATTTTACAGTTATTGGTATATGAGATTGAATTGTTTAAATTACAGCATAATAATTCATTCCTGCAGTATTCAGTGGCACTAGGCCTTTGGCCTCTTGCCTAACAATACACTAGACAAGAATTATTACATTGTAATTCACACCCTGTCACGCCTTATTGCTTAATTAAAGCATAACCCTTCATGACATGACAAGCAATTTGACTGTTACCATAATAGATTATTATCCCACATAACTCATTTTAGTTTTACAAACCATTCTTTTTTTTTTCTTTGTACATGCATTGAGAATTATCAGAACAATTACACAGATGTGTCTTTACTTGTAAAGTGTGACTAGGTTTAGGAAGAAAAGATAACAAAATGAGGTTGTATTTTTTATTGGAACTATTACTTACGTAAACTTGGGCACCTCTTTATCTTATTTCACTTTGCTTTGGGAATTAAATCCAGCAACACTTTGTAAAACTCAGATTCAAGTTCTTGGATTAGGTTGCTGCCTATATTTTATTGTTGAGCTTAGCTACCTAAATTATAAAGTTACATTATTTTGGTGAATTCTAATGTGGTACTGAAGCAACAATGTGGCTGATGTTACAGTATCTTTTCAATTCCAGACAAGGAAGTTGCCAGTTTAATTTTGTTGCAATACAGCAGTTAGCTACTACGTGGAACATTATGTAATAGGTAAAACATTTTTCAGAAATAACTCTTTGAATCACTTTCTTACTAAGGTCCCTCCCTCTTCATGTTTCTCAGACTGAAACTTGGTATAATATAGAAAAGCTAATCTGCTGTTATTAAAACACATCTGATTATAACTAAAAATTGACTAGGTGAAATTCCTCTTTTGCAAAAAGTCAGTTACAAAGCCCATTGACTTAAGCAAAACACTGTTCCATGATATGAAATGGAAAAATGTGTCAACAGCTATGAAAACACTTTAATATTCCAGCTTGCATTCAAAATATTTTAATTACTAATTCATATTTTATTAATGCCTTCACATGTGCAATGCAACACAGCCATTTGGCTATGAATAATCCTTTGATTTTGGCAACCACAAGTTCAAAATTAAAATATGTAAACATGGAACTCTGAAGATTTGTGTGAACAAAACCCTGGATTTCTTGAGAAGACATATAGGCAATGCATAAAACATGCATACAAAACAATTTTAGCATGGGAATTATATATACCATACCTAATAGATGTCCTACTAGTTTCATATAATATCAAGGTGCAATTTAATGAGGTTCCACTGAACTCTCTATGTCTTCAAGGTGACTGGGTTGTCCCTGGAATGCTCTCTGCTATAACTATAAAGTGCCTATGATGTGACTGTGATATAACTGAAACAGCTGCAGTCTTTGATCATATGCTGGCAGTTTATGTACAGATGCAGAATGTGTAATAAGGCCACACTTTATTAACTTGACTGATGTTCTGTTATTTTACTGGTTCCAAAAGCCAAAGGAGACTAGGCTCCACTATGTTGCCCTGAGAATAATTTATTGTTGCAGCTATTCAAAATGAAATACCTATCATTAATGTCTAATTGATTACCAAAAGCAAGAGGCATACATTGGCCTCAGTTGATCTGACATTTGCTATGATCTTTAAAGCTGCTGTTATATCTAGAACTATTATTTTGAATTAGCACAAAATACATTTTAACTATGGTTTAAAACCACTGCCAGCACTCTGAATGTATGCATACATTTCCTGTTAATAGCTATTTCTACATAGATACAGTCTAGTGAAACTTACAGTGAGTTTTTACCATTTCTTAACTATAAAAATACACAAATTCTGAAGGTGTGATAATGAAGTTAGACCTTGACATGTTAGTAGCTGTATTATGCTGTACAAAAGCATCTTTGTTCTGCTTAACAAGCTAAAACATCTTTTGTTTCTACCAAAATTTTTAAACTACTTGAGGAAGTTAAATTGTATGTCCAGCAATTAAAAGAAAAATTTACTTAAAACCTAGGTATTTTTCCTCATGCATGCAATATGGAAATTCACAGCAACATTATAAATTATAGGTACATTTAAAAATTTGCAATGGGTTACTTTGCTAATTTAATCTTCTTTGGGAAATAGCTCTGTCCATTCTCATAGAAGATCTAGTAATAGTTTTGCACTAATCCTAATAGTATGAAGTTATTCTAGATATGAAGAGCATATAAAAGAGACACTTTTCTAATGATTTAATTTTTAATTCCTACTTTTTTTCCCTTGGCTCCTTTTACATCCCTGTATTCTTAACTCTAAATCTAAAATTTTACTTTGTCCTTATGTTTTTATTATAAGAAATAAAAAAGCCTGGACTCTCAAGTCATTCTGTGCCCATACTATCAGTTTGCCTCCTTCTGTTATCTTGCACAGAAAATACACATTTTCAGAACCTTTTTGGGCACAAAGGGGATGTTGCAAAATTATTGTACTGTTTTGATGGGATGGCTCTCTCTCCAGGACCTCCCTATGTAATCCTTGCTTTAGTTTTCTTTTCAATCTCTTTCTCTAAAGCCTTTATGCTGTAGCTGAAGTTAAAGAGAGCCTGGACCCCACAAAATGCATGTTTACATTTTTTCCCATGGATCCCTTAATCTAGATACAAACAGCTAAATCTGTTTCAATTCCAGTTTTGAGCATATGTCAGTAAGCATTTATACTTTAATCTTCTTCAGTATGGACATTGCCCAAGAAAGTGTAATTCCTCTAGCCCTCAAGCTTAACCCACCAGATTAAAATGCTGTCTCCTTTTTAGAATCCTAAAAGATTCTGAAATATGTCCAATTTTTTTCACCACACCTTGAATGCTTCCCATTTATAGAAACAAGCAAAGACACCAAGTAAATCTAAAATATAAACATTGAAATGGAACAGATTTCTTTCATGAAAATCTGATGTCTATTTAATGAGCTTCATTTTCACTTACATTTGTTATAAGTCACCAGAAATTAAAGCTGCGAATAAGGAATAAATAAGCTAAAGTGTTCTTAAAGTTATCCAGTCAAAAAAAACCAAGAACAACATTGTCAGAAAAGTTTTTTGAGACTGAATATCTTCTTATTGTACCCTGGATAACTTTTTAAAACATAGATAAATCTTTAAGTAGGCATATGTATGGCCTCCTTTCCATTTTTCCCCCCTTAGCTGCTTCTTGTACTTCCTATATACCATTTGAAATACAATTGTTCTGCCAAGCACTCTATTCCTTTTCATCTAAATGTTCTTCTCAGTACCTTTTTGTGGGCTTCAGCTCACATGAGTATACTGGACTTTATTCAATTAATTCATCTTAACTGACCCCAGAAAAATATGCAGTTAAATTAATCACAAAGTGAAGTTTATTATTGAAGTACTAAATTGAATCTAGAAAGAAATAATCACTTTAGAAATATTATAAAATCTCTGATACCGACTCTGGGTCAAAATTAAGAGAACATTTCCAGATAAGCTGCTACTCACCCATTGACATATCTTAGTTTAATACCACAGAACCTCTGTTCAGGAAGTAGATGCAACACTATTTGTGATGCAAAGCATTGCTCACTGACTTATAAGGTATCCTTGTTTTTTAATATTGAGTAGTATACCATTATTCAACTGTATATATATTAACAAAAATGCTGTAATTTTCATAGTAAAACAAATCTTACATCTAAAATCTGAAGAGTTGACTCCTATAGTTAAATTTTTTCCATAGTTCTGCAAGATTTCCCCCCCTCCCCACCCTCAGGAGAATATGGATGGCTAAAAAATAACTGTTCTTATGTTCATCTCTTTTCCTACCTTTTCTGAAGAGCTGGCTGCAGAAAAGTGTATAAATGGAAAGCTCAATTAGTGCAATTTTTGTATCCTTGGATGTCAATCATGACTGTCGAGAGGTGGGACTTTCAGGATCTCTGTGCATTAATTAAGAACTCATCTCAGAAGAGTAGTCATTACACCTAAGGACCAAAAATAAGTTTTAATTAGAGTCTAGAAGACAGTGTGCCATCTACTTATAAAATTAGTTCTTTAGTTAAAAATGAACAGCTATGGGACTTGGTTAGTAACAATGCAAAGGGCATAAATCTGCTGCATGCCCTTCAGAAAGCAGAAATATTCTTGCCTTTGTAGGCCTGCCTGGAAAAACTGGACACGTTCTGTAATGCTGTGCACACCACTCAGATTTCAGCCAGGTTGTAAGAATGTCAATGTGATTATTAGACCCTTGTGAAATTACTGCTGCTAGGCTGATGTTGAGTGAAGGCTGTAACACAGCTGAAGTTGGATTTTATTTCCCTCTCCTAGCCCAGACCATGGGCTAGGAGACTGCAAGCGCAAGAGGCAAACCAAGGCAAACTCAGCAGAGGGGGAAAAGGGGGTGTGCACAGTGCACCAGGGCTCTTCACCACTGATACAGCACACAGGCAGCTTTGGCTGGCCTGAGACATGCCAGGGCTCAAGAGAGGCTACCAACAAGCTGGGCTAACTGGTGTCAGCTGCCCAAGAGATCTTGCCTCCTGGCATGACTTATTTGAGGACAATCAAATATTCTGCCTAGGATTCTCTAGGGAAATAAGGTGTAAATAATTAACTATATAATTTAGAAATTAATGGTAGGAAAACAAATTTTAAGAGCTGGTCTGGAAAATAAATATGTCAGGTTATAATTTGGGCATGAAAGGGGTAAAACTTAAAGAAAAAATAAGTTTACATTCCAGAGAACAAGAAAAAAACCTTGTTTGGCTATGGCTGAACTAAAAAATATAATGTATCAATAAAAAAATCAAAACAGCACTCAGATTTGTCTAGAAGGCTGAGACAAGACAAAAAAATCAAGCTCCAGTATGAAAATAAAGACAGAAAAACAGTCATAAAAATGGTTGTAAAAATTCAGTGCTACAAATATTGTAGTTTCTTGAAGCACACAATTTAGCATATACTTAAAATGATATAAGTAATAAGAATAATAATTATAAAGGTTATTGCATAGAAAAAGAGTGGAATGGGAAAGCATGTCAAAAGGAGAATAAGATTTACTATGCATCCAGGAATAGTAGAACAAGTGTTACGACCTTCTTCATTGCTTTTATGTTTCATGGTTTTTACCAAACTATCTGTAAATACATTTAAGAGACACATACTTTTCTGAAACACTTGTTTGAGAACTACATACTATAAATTTCCAATCTAATCAGTATACCTGAGGAATAATGAAAAATAGCACCGAGTTTAACAGCGAAAAAAGCAGTAGCTATTGCTGCTAGGTAGTTTAAAAATTATTTTATCCAAATAACAGTGAATGATAAAATTAACATCACAGTGAGGGAGCAATCAGTCTTTTAAAGACATTCAGAAAAATGCGGACAATTTACGCTGATGTCATTCAGAAAATTTATGTTAATTCCATGAATAAATATTTTTAATATTTCATGCCCAAATGAAATTTTATAATATTTTTAAAGCAATATTTCTTGTAAATTTTTTCAGCCAAGAATTGTTTTCTAGAGAACAGGCACAGAAGCACTCTCCAGAATGTACTGACTTGGAGTATTACTGTATTTTCTGGTAGATTTCAGAGGGCTTCTTCAGGTTATCAGATATGCTGGCAGTACACACCAATACACTCTTGAGAATGTTAAATCTGAAACTTCCTACCTAAAAGTTCAACTTTCATTCTGTGAAACAGTATATGCTACTGCTATGGTTATATGTGTACTACAAAATCTGGTATTTACTTCCCTGTAGGTCTAAGTTATTTTTCACATGATAACAGATTTCAGGAAAGGCCACAATCAATATTGACTAGCACCATGGGTAGGTTGTTTTAAATGAAAAGAAAAAGGAATTTATCCAGGGCTTGTCACTTGTATTCTCTGAAGTAAAGAAAAGTCCTGAGTCTTGCTATCTGGGGTTTCCTACTAGTAACATTTAACACATTTCTTTTCAGCTGCTTCTCTTGATTAAGAAGACAGAAGAGATAATAGATACACTAGAATCAGAAGAAGAGAGAGAGAACACCTTTGTTCCTTCATACAATTATAACAATTTATAATGGTTTAATTTGTTATTATTCATAAGGGACAATGCCAAGAGCTGAAGCAAAGGACTAGCAAAGTACAGATTGCATGTTAGCAGCATGGTGCCTTCTCAGTCCTTCATGTTTCCAAGTTTGCCTCTTCTGAACTCCTACTCCAATACGCTATTTTGGAAGCCAGCCATAAAAGAGGCTAACTCAGACAATAAAATCTGGGTGATCTACTGAACTGTGACTGAGATTTGTGACCTGCCTTAAACTGAATCAGATTCAACTACAAGACTTCTTACAAGCAGCTCTCACCAAGAGCCTGGCAGAATGTCAACACAGTTATACTAAATATTTGACACAAAACTTGCTGAGAACCACATGGTATCATGTATTGTCATGAAAGTAACTTAAAGCTGGATTAATTCACAGGAAAAGAATAACAAAAAGTAGCAATTATAAAATGTTTCTTACAGTGGAGAATGTTATATAGCAACTAAATTATATTGAACAGAAAATCAAAAAGAGGAATAATATTAAAATTACTTCAGGCACCCTCTTGGCCAACTTTCAACCCTTCACTGAAGTTTGAAAGTTTGATGTCTTGTCCAAAATTCCCCCTGTGGTCAACAAAGAAAGGGAAAGGCACTTCCAGATATCAAACTGGACTTAAAAGAGCTTCTACCTTTACACTTGTAGTGGGAGTGTTGAACACAGACTTGGACGTGTTAGTGAGTACTCATATTTACTTAGTCTACATCCTACAGTTTGATTTTCAGCAGTGTCTAGAAAATAAATTTCAGGGCAGCAGCATTGAACATTTACCTGCACATTTAGCTGCTACCAGAGATATGGGCAGGGATTTCAGTTTCTATAACACTAGCCAAATGCTGATGAGCAGAACTGTACAGAGGTCCTTAATTCTATTGATCAGTGCCTTTCCTGCTCCCTACCACAAAATTAATAACAAAAACACAATAATTTTTCCTATTTATACTGAATTGTAGTTATTGTCTCTCATATGGTTAACACTTCAGCCTTTGGGAAAAAATAATTTTATCCTGCTTTAACAGTTTTAGTTTTCTTTCCTCAAAAAGAGACCAGAACAATGAAAATATTTTTATTAATTTATCACTATAGATGTGCTCTTTCCTCCATTTAAACTAACATTTTAAGAAAATTTCTGAGACTCCTATAAAAAATAAACCTCAGTGTGTGATCAAAGCCAAGAAGCCTACAGAACACATACTTAGCTTTCAATCTAGAAATAGATTATGGGGTTGGAACTGGAGGACCACAGTTTATTCTTTGCTAACTGATGAAACATTTAACTGATTAGTCTTGAAAAACAATAAGAATCTGAAATTCAAGCTGAATATCAATGTGCTCACACAAGGGGTGGAGATAAGCCAATAAACATAATATATAGCTTTTAACCCCACGGAACATGTCTTATCTTCAGTAGTTTCTGCTGAAACTGTAGTGACAATAGAAAAATATTTATGCAAGAACTATACAGAAGCATGCGATAAGGCACTGGAAAATATAAAAGTATAAAGAAAAATGAATTAAAATTTGACTGAAAAGACATAGCAAAATTTATTCAAAGTAGCAAAGCAGAGAGAGATTTCTCCACGGCCAGCACTCTCTACAGATCCAGGCCTCTTCCTGAAATCCATCCATTTATCATGCAGCATTGGAGTCACTTTGAAAACTATTCCATTGTAGTCAGCAACACCTAAATTGCAA
Organism: Geospiza fortis; assembly: GCF_000277835.1. Classification (NCBI taxonomy): domain Eukaryota; kingdom Metazoa; phylum Chordata; class Aves; order Passeriformes; family Thraupidae; genus Geospiza; species Geospiza fortis. Next base: position 19,871,108 of record NW_005054297.1, read on the forward strand.
ATGGAAGTTATAAATCAGACAGCAGAACCACAATGTTTTCTACTGTCAAAACAAAAACCACTGCTGACTAATGAATAAGAGAAGAGTTTGTTTTAAATTAAGATACACCTGTATGTGATAACTTGGGTTTCAGAATTTTGCTGCCTCATTTTGGTACACAATTAACATTTTATTTGTTAACTTTTTCTTATCTTTTTCTTATCTCAGTTTCTGTGTTAGTTCACAGGACCACAAAATTTTCCTTTTCTTCATTGTTGATTGGGAAATTTTTGATTGTTTTTTATTGTATTTTTACATTTTTAAAAATTGAAGAAGTTCAGAACATCATGGTCTTTATTAGAATACAAAAATGTTTACTTATTTTGGGGAACATGAGAGGCAACATTATAAAAATATTTTCTGTTCTTTAATTGAGCTGACTGATATCATTACAGCTTGTTGGTTAAAACTTTGTGAGAAAAAAAAATCATCACAGATAAAATATAAGAATTCCAAGATATAATAAGACAAGAATAGAAGAACTACTAATTACAAAATTTCTGGCTGTCTCATTTCAGCTTGATTTATGGGTTTCTTTCATTCGTTGGAATTATATGATCAAAAAAGGTACTAAAATGTTAACAAAAATCTCACAGGCAGAAAGGGATTAAGGCAGCACCGGCAAAATGATGCAGGAGTGATACTGAGAATGAAACATGGTTGCACAGAAACAATTAAGCTTAAAAATGAAGAACCTGGGCCTGCCTAAATTTGAGAGAATAATATGCTTTAAGCAACATTATGCTTGTACTGAGTCGTGCTGCCATGCTCATAGAAGGGTTTAGGTGGGAAGGGGCATCAAAGACCACCTAGCTCCAACCATGGGCAGGGACACCTTGTGGACACCTCTTCCATTTAGAGACAGAAGTTAGGAACTGGAAGGGTATTTTCAGAAACCTCCAAGATTGCTAATGTTCTTTTATGCTGTCCCTTTAACAGATACTGGGGTAGTTCAAGTGCCTCATGAGAACCAGGCCTCCTGAACACAGGACTGCTCCTGTCTGTCTGTAAAGGGTTTCATACACACGGTCAGATGGCCTGTAGCAGACCCTCACTATAATGTTACCTGTCCCTGCACTTGTTTTATCCTGAGCTGGAAGCTTTTGGCTGACTCCTCATCCATCTCCAGGCAGAACTCCATGCATTCTAGCTGGTCATTGACAGAGAGGGCAACACCACCACCTCCTGGCCTCCCACATCTGTTCTTCCTAAAGAACCTATATTCTTCCATTCCAACATTCCAGTGACAGAAGCCACCCCACCACGTTTCTGTGATGTCCGTAAGATCATACCCCTACAGGCATGCAGATCTAAATCCTCATCTATTACTCACTCTACTTGGTCTTCTTCCATAGAGGCATCTAAATTGTGTCCCCAATGAAGCCAACTTACTGGCTGAAGTGGCTGGAATTCCTTTGTGCTGCTCTTCGTGAGCTATTCTGTTGGCCTGTGATACCTCTGCAGGCTTCTGGGCATCTATTGCTGGCACTAGCATCAAACTGGCAGTAGAATGGATTAAAATTCCCCTTCCCTGGAAAGTTTCAATTAAAGTCTTCATCATTTTGTCAAAGCTATGAATGAAGATGCTGTTGTCCTTCGCTGATAGATGAACTCCATCAGCCCCCAGCAGACCAGGTTTCCCAAAGTGAGTCCCATGGTGTAAGGATAAACCCTTGGCTGTGCCACCATTTTTCAATTCATGGAGTCAGCCATCCCTTTCAAACCCCTTTCCTCTAACTAGCAGGATTGATGAAAAACCTACCTGCGTTCCAGAGTTCCTTACTGCTGCTTTCCAGGCTCTAATCCTTCCTGATACTCCTCAGACTGCTTTGGCTGCATCCCTGGTGCTCACATGAAACAACAGCAGCAGACAGTAGCCAGGAGTCAGTACGTGGATTTGTAGTCTCTTGGTGCCATCCCTGACACAAGCTGCAGGCGAGCAGTAGGCCTCTCTAGAGAGCACTTTAGCCTGCCAAATGGGTGCCTCCACAGCTCTCAGAAGAGTCACTTACTGTTTACTACCTGTGGCTTCTTAGCTACACTGGTTGTTGCACAGGGAGCACGTTGGACTGCATTATTCAGCCCCAGCAGCTCTCCTGAGGTGATGGGTCTTTCCTCTTCAGTTTACAGAGCAGTGAACGGTTCTGTAAGGGCACCTCAGGCTTCAAGGAAGTCTCTTTCTCCTGCTGGTCCTTGCCATTGCAAGCTTTCATTCTTATGTATTACTGGCCCCCCTTCCTGCAGTGTGTGTGCTGTGGGGGAAGTTTTCAGCTGTTTGGCTGCAGGCTTTGGGTTCCCTGCAGACTGTACTTGGAAACAGCTATTTAACTCCTTCCCAGCCTCCCTGATGGTATATAGCCTTATCACCACCTCCTGCAGCTCAGCCACCTGCATGTTCCACTGACCTGGGCAAGTGAACCTATTGTGATCAACCTCTCCTGTACTTGTGATGTGTTTCTGACAGGAATGGATAACACATGTCTTTTTAGGGAGATACTCTTTGTAACTTTGATCTTTGTCACAGAACCTTACAGAAATGTGTCACTGAGACAAAATCAAAATTTACAGTTGGGCTCACCAGGTTCATCCTATCAGAAAAGGGAGCAGTGTCCTAGTATCAAGACTAAAAACAGTAAAGTAAAAGAAGAAATGGCAGCATAGTGTATCTGAAGAAAATACTTGTAAAGGTTCTGTAAAGGATGAATTGATAGACATGAAACTGGAGCAAGAATTTGAGAGCATGGCTTCAGTCTGAAGTTAGGTCAACTGCCATATTCAATCCTGCCAAAGTGTTGGCAAGGTTTGTTGCTTGAAATAGAAGCCTGCAAGACAGACTGGGGAAGAGACCACAGGTGCAGCTTGCCCCTGTACTGTCATAACAATAAATAAGGTTATCTGTCATGATCAAACCATCTGGAGAAGTCCTTTATAGTGTACTGAATAGATGTTACACATTTAGTTAAGGTTAGAAAGAGTGCTTAAAATAGCACTGATTTGCAAGGAATAGTCTGCATCCTATAATTAAAGGCAGTATCACTGTAAATGTGCAGGCAAAAATTGTAGGAATAATTTTAAGAGCATTTTCATAATAATGATTTATAAGTGATGATACACAAGTTTAAAAAAGAAAAACAGATGACTGTTCAAAAATGCTATATTCTTCAGCAGTCTGGAACTGAAAGCAGTGATCCAGACATTGGTGTCTGGGTATTTACTCCTTTTTAGAAAAGTTATTTAAAACAGAGGTTGGTTTCATCATCATATATCAACAAGTCAGATTGTAAGAAAAATTATCTACCCTGCAAGTAACAAATTCACAAAACCCAAAACCAAATCTCTTTTTCTTGCTAGTAAGGTATACACTCAAGCTTTGCAATTCAGCGTATATACGGAAATCCAGATAATCATGGGATTACCTACAGGAAAAATTAATTCCAGATAAAAGAACAGGATCTAGATTGAGCTGCAGCCTTGACCTACTCTCCTCTTTCTACTATAGAATGCAAAACCTGTGTTAAAGGACGTATTTTTTCAGAAATCTGAATGATCATTATGCTTACTTTTCTACTGCTATCTCTGTAATGCAGTGCATGCTTGGCATGCTCCCTAAACATCATAACAGGAAAATAAATGATAGGTATAATTTCTTTCCTGAGAAGTAGACAGGTAGATTGAGAAATACTATGTAACATGCTGATAGTCTACAGTGTGTGCAAGTGAAACTGAAATTAATTCCAGTTCCTTTGTTTTCTCCCTTGTGACCTCTCTTCTGACAGACTCAAGATCCCCTCAACTTCACTTATATAGGAGAGACCACAACACATTTGGTTCTCTGAAAAAAAATTGCCCATTTTCTGTTCTCCACATTAAGTCCACTTCACTGCAGAAAGGTCCTCTATCAGCATTTCTGTCTACAATCATAAGGTTGCTGCAGACTCAACTATAACGTTAAAAGAGTAGCTCTTTCTTTCTATAGCTATCAGTTCTTTTTCCCAATAAACCTGGCACGTTTCTCTGCAACACCACCTTTTTGTGGGCTGCAACATATGGGGCTTAATAACATAGCATCAGACTGCAATTTTTAGCCTAGCCTCTCCTGTTCTACTTCACAAAATAAAAGTGGCTGCTGCCTACCTTCAATGACCCTCATAGAAAAGAGCACCTTGTCAGATCATTTTGTAACAGATAAGCAAACCTTCAAAACAAATATGATGTCTTCAAACAAACACATCTCACCCCCTTAAATTTAAGCATGCAGTTTAACTTACGAAAGATATTGAACCTGAAAGGTTCCCTGGCTTTACAATCAGAAAGACCAAGCAGGGCTACCACAGCTTTTCTACGCTACTATTTAGCACCTCTGAATCAAGTCACCAGCTGTTGGAGCTTTGCCTAAACAACAGCAAACCAGAGAAGAGCAGCAAATTAGCACTTCCCCTCTTGGGCAGGCTGGCTGATACTTTAAGAGGAGGAAAGTAAAGGCCTCATTAAACTTGCGTTTCTTCTCCAAGAAAGTCAGGGCAGGGTAATACCCTTAGAGTGTTTACAGATAGCAAAAAGAAAAAAAAACCAACAACCCATCACACTTTGCAATAGGGCCAATGTAGTGATCTCTCTGGATCACTGGGATGTTGGGGAAGATGTGAGCAGCTTTTTCTGATGACCACGAGCTGATTTAACTTGATGAAAAATGAACTGGCCCTTAGGGGACTTTTTTTCTAAGTTGCAAGCTGCAATTCAGAATTTCAGGTTTCTTTGCATCTATGAGAGCATATACCCATCTCCCTTTCTGAGCCACATCTATCTCTCATGCACCCTCTTTCTGGAATCTCTGAAAATTCTCCCCTTTAATTTTTTTCCATTTTCACTTGAGTATTGAAACTGAGGAAAAAATTAATTTTTGTAGTGTGTAGAGTTGTACATGCCACTTTTACTGACTGCCTTTATAATTAGTCTAGGTAATGCTGATTAAATCCCCTTGGATTTTTGAAAAAAATACGTTAATTGAAATAATTGACTAGAATTAAGTTTAGGTTGAGTTTTTTTTTCCCCTCTTCTGCTTGAACTCAGCACTGAAGGAACTTGAAGACATAGGCATACAGCCTTCCCACAGTGCTGTGCTCTCCTCTGGCTGCAGGAATATCCCGTAGCAAAACACAACTCATTCCTTTAGGGGGAAAGCTGAAACATTTGAGTGAAGTTGTTGCTACTATCCTCTATTCACGCACATAAATGCCACAAAGTTTGGGAGTAATATTTCATTGGCAAATTAGAAGCAAACTTCATGCTTAAAAAAATTGTTTTCAAATGACTTCGAATCATAAATATTCTTTGTTTACTTCCTATTGTTGATAAATGTGGTCACAGTCCAAAGTCAAATTGGTACTATGTTAACTCTGTAGCATCAGCGCTTAGTGGGGAAGAGTTTTGTGAAGGCTTGGAAAAGCAGAAAAAAATTGTCACCAATCTAAGTTTGCAAAAGTGTTCAAGTTGAACCTGGTAATAATTTTTATAGTGGCAACCCAGTTGTTGACAGTCAAGTACCACACTTCTGGTTCAGAGGCTACCCCAGCTTTACAAATCACGATTAAGAACCACATCACTACAATTTCTGTTGCAAAGCAATCATGTAGACGGAATATATTCACTAGAATTGTTGTCACTGCATTGCAAGAGTTCTATTGTCATTATATTGCAAAGGTTCCATATTGCTAGAGTTTTGTACCTCCTTGACGGTTCTCATAGGCAGCCCCTCTAAGCACTGACTCTTCTTCTTGTAGTAGCCAACTGACTCCAGTTCCTCTCAACCAACCAATCTGCTCCTTTATAACACTCTTCTTATTGGCTACAGGTGTGGCCTGTTAAAGTCAGGCCTGCTCCTACTCTATAACAATTAACCCAGCTGCAACTCTTTAGGGGGTAAGATTATTTTCTATACTACTTTTATTTACTTATATTCTATCCCCCTACATAGAATGTCAGTGTTTCTTTTCTGTATGCTGTTTCTGTATAGACCTCTGTGTTTAGACAATGCAGTAAAACATCTAGTTTACTCTTCAGATTTAAAGTAAAGGAATCTGAACAATGATGGTGAAACTGTCCTTTTAGCCAAGTAATGATCTGCAAAAGTGTCTCCTTCTCATCATTAGAGGTGAATTTGTAAACTGTCTTATAAGAAAGTTTATATAAAAACAGCCTCATAAAGTGTTCAGTCTGACTAAAGCAGCATCCTTGTGTACCACAAGAGTTACACAACATTCAGCTTTCTATTTACATCAGTTAAAGGTGTAAAGCAGTAGAAAAATAATGGAACTATATCTCTGATTGCCTATGCCCTGTAGGAAGCGTGCTAATGTTTTTCTGTGTGCACGACACTGCTTCTGCTTACTGTATGTAACTAAGGAAAAGTGTTAACCATACTAAACTTTCTGTTGATAATTCCAACAGGCTGACTTGATTTCTACTTTAAAATATCTATGTGCATATTTGTTATTACACTTCTCTTATTCAATCATTATCTAAGTCAACAGAGAGATCTTCATCAAGACAGCTTGTATTTATCACACTTCATGTACTTAAATTGTATGTCACCCTGTTAAGTAAAGTCCAAGGAAATTCTTGATTGATTCTGAAGTTAACCATATGGTTATCTAGCAAGTCAGCAGAAACTAAATTCATTACTAAAATCAATTTTATGTAATTATTATTAACTAGTATTGGTTAAATGCTTGTTTTCTGTAGTCTTTGGTTGGGTTAAAATGGCAATGGTAATTTAGTGGTCACCATTTCTAATATAGCCAAAACCCACTACATTGTGAAAAAGGCACAAATCTCAAAACAGTTCAGAGAGCTTGTTTTCTGACAGCTAGACTGAACTAAAACATGATTATGACATTATGTAATCATGTATCTTTTAATGAAACTCTAAGAAGTGAAACCAAGCTTTTCCTTATGTGCTGCCCCTTTCCACCAGAATAAGGATAAGGGTAGGGAAAAAAATAAACCTAGTATTTTTCCCAACACCACCTAACCACTTTCAGTCTCTTTTTTCTTTTGTAGGAACAGCAAAAGCTCAAACCAAACTAAAAATAATTGCAAGTATTACTGCAGTTGTAAAAGCAAACTCTGAGAAATGAGATTTTTCTTTCTTGGATATCTGCATTTTGTTATATTTCATATTTGCATGATCCTACACTGTTTTTCCAAAAACTCTTCTGTGTCACGGAGCAAGGATGTGCTCTGGGCATGAATGGGGATCACTTCTCAAAGGGTGCTGTTAGTCATTAGACCCCTCTCAGATTTCTGGCAGAAGTTTCTCTCAGAATGTGAAATAAAGAAAGCAGATGCTATCAGAAGGACTTGTCCATTTATTAAACTTTTGCTGTGTAGAAGTGGATCCTATCATAGACTTCCTACAGGGTACTGCACATCCCCTAAAATGTACTCTCAAAGTTGATACCAAGTGGTGTATTCCCTGTTTCTGGGTCTGTGGACCTGGCTTGAAATTTTGTTGCCCCTTTAAAGAATAATGAAGATTCACAACTTCAAACATTTCCATGGTTGTTGTATTAAGCTGCGTCATGAACTTAGACCTATATGATTCTGATTTTCTGCGCAAATAGGGCTCAGCATCTTAAATTGTGTACTCAGATCATTGGATTCTTTTACTTTAGTCTCTATGACTATTTGACACAGATTTTTAGGCATAGCCTTAAAATAGCGTAGCTTCCTGGACTTCTGAAGATTTTAACTTCAAGCTAGGCACTCAAAATTCTCAAATATTTCTATCTGTGAGGTAGCCAAAAAGGAAGAATTGACTTTTCACTAGCTTGTGCATGGATAGACAGACTCAAGACTGATCTGTAGATCAAGATGGAGTGTATGTGCTGCCAACAAAAGAGCACAGGAGCATGATGTAGGTACTGAAGTGTCAAACTCTTATGAGGCCAGTTTCCTGTGCAATGCCATCAGAATCACAGTAGAGGTGACAAGACCGCATTCATAAAACCATAGTGGACTTGGGAACTTTTAAGCACTTCACTTTCTGGAATAAGTGAGAATAATCTATATTAGGATTCCTTGTAAATCATTCATTTTTCTTCTGAGTCTTTGACCCAGCCCCATCCATCTGCTCTCCTGTGACATTATACATAATATTCCCCTACCCCACAGGTGGGGTCTGAAATTAAATTGATAGCCATGAGTGGAACTCCTACAATAGTGATGAGTATCATGTAAAAGCTCAGAGGGTAACAACTATATAGTCCAAAATGCCTTGGAACACTCTATCCCAGGGTGATTGAAAAAGCTATTTGGTCATCCCAGCCAGCACCTGTGGTCTGAACCAGGGATGATTTGGAAAAAAAGGAGGAATCATGTGGCTGAAGATTGTAGCATTTGATATATAACAATCACCTAGTTGAAATTTACATGGGCAAATTTAATTCTAGTATTTGTAACTCCTGATAATTTGATTTTGGAACTTTGAAGTTTTGTTGTTTTAGCTGTTTTCACTCTGCTGACAACTCTGTACATAGTTCTGCATGTTCCAGCTCCCATTAAACCTATGCAACGAGAAAGAAGAAAGTAGAAATCTCCTATCCTTCCTATGTTCTGAGAAGCTGCACAAGAACAAAAAATACCCAAAAACCCAAAACCTATCCACCACAAAAAACTGAGATTTTGATAAATTTTTTTTTTATATCTTTGAGAACTGGCAGTGGTGCTTTATCAGTCAAACACCTACAGGTTTTTAATCACTAGTCAATGTAGTTCAAACTCATTATATGTCAGGTCCAACTTGAGCTGACACATTTACTAAGTCATTCAGCATCTGGTTGGCATCACTGAATAAAACTGAATATCATGCAGATTTGAGAATTATTTGATGGTCAAAATTCTGATATATTACTTTTAATATCGACATACCACTTCAGGGCTTTGGAATAAACTTGTTAAAGTGGATAAAAATTAATAAGAAGGCAGAGTTCTGTCAGGTTTCTTTTCTTGCTCTGCATACCATGAGGATACCAAGGCACAATGAGTATAATATTGCCCTTAGAAAGAGTTCAAAAACACATTGCACAGTGCTGCTTATATTCAAAGCTCACCCCACAGAGGTCTTTTTGTATTGCATGTTCTGGCTGTATTGGCCGTCATGAAAACAGGAGGACCCTTACTCACACCTCATTAAGGATTCTGACTCTAAAAATATTTAATCTGCAAATGAATGTATTAAATTTATCAATGATCGGATTTGCTTACCAAAACACTTTTTTGGAAGCCGTTATAAATTCTTTTCTTCAAGCATGTTCAGTCACTTTTGCAAGAATGATACTTTTGTATTGTGCACCTAATTGCTAAGTGATATCTACCACAGGAGAATCTCTTGTACAATGGCAGCTAAGGTGATACTCTTGCCTTTTGTAACTATTTGAGGTTTTTCAGGTTGTGCTGAGAAAGACTACAAGGATATTCAGTATAGAATGTTACAAGATGGAAAGGTACAGAATCAAAGACTTGCCTGCAGGCACCAATGCCCCTTGTAACAGCTGTTCTTTCTACTTGCACAATTAGGATACTTGTTTGAGCCTGATAAGATTTCAGTATACATCATGGTATTTCTATTTTATATTTATATTCTGTGACAGCGTATAAATCCATATGGAATGCACAGGCCTAATTGATTCATGTCCTAATATGAAAAAGTTTGTTGATGTCTCTTGTGATAAAACTGTTGTGCGTTGAAATTTCCCCTTATATAGGGGAAATATATGTATTGTTAAAGTAATGAGAAAGGATGTTGCTAGGATCTTATGACATAGAAAGCATATTACTTTCTTTAAGTGCTCTTTAAAAAAAATCATTTTAAGGTGGAAAAGGATGACAACGATTATGTTGAACATTGAAGAGATTCACATTAAAGTTAGACTTTCTCACCCTCACAAAGTGCTAAATCTGTATAAAATAAAACAAGACTTTGTTCTACATATAGTAGTTTTCAGTTATCTGAAAATACATGTTCTAGTAGCATGTTAAAAAAAAAAGAATATAACTGACATTAAGTTTCTGTTAAAAGAATTCTGTCAAGGAAAAGAAGAAAGGAAACTAAAGAAGCTGTACATCATTGGTATGTGGTATAATTAGCTGTGGCAGGTTTTTAATTGTCATAGACAAGATGACAGAAGCTACTTATGTCAGTTTTGTGGACTATTTATATACCAAAGTCATTATGACCCCTGAGCTTTAAAAAATGAAATTTCACTAATGAATTTTCAATTTTTAGGCAGAAAGCCTATCTTAAAGCAATTTTGAACAGAGTCTGTGATGTGTAAGTGAACAAAAACTACCTAAAAGAAAGCTGAGAAATCCCTTTAGGAGAGGAAACACCACAGTAATGTAGAATAAGCTACGATAGTACCTGGTGTTTGTGCTTCTCTGTGTGCAGGAGCTGTGATGGAAAAAGGGGGATTTCTGCTGGAAAGAAAAAAAGAAGTGGTTCAAAAAGTAACTGGAAGTGGGAAATGGTAAAGAAATTTACTGTTACTACAGTTTGATAGTTGCCTAAGATGGTTTATATTTCCAAGTAATAAATTTATGCAGATGAGCTTGGAATCTTTGGAAATAGGCAGTAAAAGCAATGTGTGAACATTAGACGATGTGTCGGAAAGATTCCTGAACCTGGCTGTAAAAATTTTTAATTCTGCTTAAGTAGCTCATATGTACAACATGCAACAGGTATGTTTCTATAAAGAGACAGCCAGGATGCACAGAAGAGACAAGGATAACATAAAAAAGATGAGCATACTTCTTTGAAACTCAGAGACTGGGATGCAGAAAAGGAAGCAGTGTTGGCAGGGAGAATTGGATTATGCCAGGGGAAGGGAGGATCCAAATGCCACTATCCTTTTTGGGCCACACACAGCTTCAATGGGAAACAAACTCCTGAAAAACAGATTCTACTATGGAAGAAAACAGAGGTATGAACAAAAGTGAACTAAAAGAACTGTGAAAAATTATGGAAGAAACAGAAAACAAGAAGTTGTAACTCCTGCAGATTTCAGAGATAGGATCTTTTATTGAGATAAAATCTTCATTACCTAAGGGGAGAATCTGAAAGCAATGCCACACACAGGGTGAATGTTCCAGAGTCTTTTGATCTTTTAGACACTTTTACAAAGAAAACTTTGATAAGCTCTTGATGTCCTAGCCAAAGATGTTACCACAAACCCTGAAATAATGAAAACAATTTTATAATCTATAGTTTACAGAGATAAAAGCCATACAGTTTTTTACAGTAATATATTTGCACATATACTTACTTCTCAGATTATTCTTGTGCTTCTTAGATGTGATCCAGCAAGATAACCAACAAAATAATTATAAGAATGCTGGTGCCGGCATAAATTCCTATTTACTTAGAAGTCAGCAGGCAACCTCCAAATTTAAATTTACGCATCCCTGAACACATGATGTGTGTCGAGGGATCAGAATCAAATTAAAGCTCTAAGTCACAGTATCAGAAATGGCTATACAAGCCAAGGCTGTTTATCCAACAAAGTTAGGAAAGATATATGTTAATAATCCAAAACTGAAAGAAACACTGAAAAAAAAAATTGGTTTTGGGGGAAAAGAAAATGTACATCATGTTATATCATTTGCTGATGGAAACCTACTTATTCTATAATGATGATATTTATTCAGTGGTTTTTTACTTTTGTGGTTGTCTTTTGTATAGGCTTTAAATGAATAAAATAGTCTTTGCCACTACAGTACATTAAAAGCTCCTTACATCATTATAGCCCTTAGAGAAATCTGATAGAAAAAGTAGTTATGCACTGTTTTATTTACAGTATAATTAAAGTAATTATTGTAGTTTTTACACTAGTACACATTTTATAATTTCATAGTTGAAGTGAGATCTGGGATAAATAATAGCTATCTAGTGCACTTACTGGAGACATTATTTCCTTTTACAAGCTATTGATTACCTTATAATTCACAAAAGAAGCAAAACCACAAACTCGCTTGCAAAGGACATCAATAAAGACTCTAAATAAAATTAGGTCCAGGTCCAGGTTCAGTGGGTATTTCTTTAATACAATACTATTAATACATGTTTACAAATGCATAGGCAAACCACTTAATTTTTAAAATACCATTGTTACGACAATTTATATCTGTTTTTCATTTTTAAATAGACTAGGTAACTTCTCCCTTAATGAACTTCTTTGTATGTGTTTTTAACAACAAAAAGTAATTTCGTATGTACTTGCATCAGAATAATAATTTTTAACACCTTTACTTTGTTTTTTCTGATATTACTTTATCTCTGCAGGTCACACAAACCTGACTGTTTTTCAGTTGAGTCAACATGTCCTTAGCATGAAACAAAACCCTATATGACTGCAGTGAAATAACTCATATTTTAAGAGACAAACCAAGGCACAAAGTTCTTCACTGTCTGCCAATAACTTACAGAGCAGTTGCCATTGACAGTTCATGATTCTAAGAGTTTTCAAACTAGAATAAAGAAAGAACTGCAGTATTTCCCTAGTCCTGGGGATCTAATGCAACAAAATCATTGATATAGCACTGGTAGGCCATTATACTCTAAAAAGCTTAACATTCCACCTGGTAAATAAAAAAAGTGAGATGTTTTATAGAGGATCTTTTTTACTATTCAACTGAATTTTCCTGAATATGAAAATGCCAGCTGTTCTTTTGGTTGCATAGAGGGGGGAAAAAGTGGATGAAAAAAGAATCATGAATCTTTTTACACTTTCTCTGTAGAAATTATTTCATACACTAAAATGTAATGCTTCTCCAAATACTTATTAAAATCTCTGATTGTAGTATCTAGGGAGAATAGAAATAGAATGTTCCCCATATGGTTCCCCTTTAAAACAAATGTAGCTATTAAAATTTAATAGACAAAATGTTTATGTGTTTTTTAGAAATTCTAGATAATGAGCATACTACTTTTATTTTGAACAGGTGATATTGAACAATTAAAAAATGGATTTATGCTTCTGAATTTCTGAATCAAAACCACAAGAATATATTAACCTTGAAATACCTTTTTCCATCTACCATTTCCATCAACACTGTGATCATCATTTCCTTCTGTGGACCATACCCATAAAATTTCCTATTTGGAGTAAAGCAAACTCATTTTCTACCCAAAATGTGTTCAAAACCAGAAGTCTGGAGAGAAATTGCATGGTCTTCTGCAGTTCTTTGAACTTAACCAGAAAAGGTTGTAGTTCAAGGATTCATTTTGCAGGTCCTTGACAATTCACAGCACATTCTTTTATCTTTTTTTTTTTTTTTGAAGAGTGCCAAGGAGTCTTAAGTGTCAAAAAATGAGTTTTAGTTTGATCTAGTTACTTATAAGTCTTAATTTTAATATAATTATAAAAAATTAATTTTATTATTTTCCCCTGCATTTACTAATTAGTAGATGTCCAGTAAACAAGATTATGTTTGTTTATTTATAGCCTATCTTTCTTTGTCATGGCCATCAGTCTAGATATGGTTGCAGTAGTACAATCAGTAAATTCAAAGCTAGGATTTCAGTTGTGCATTACAGAAGTTTCTGAATGGCATCTCTGACACTAGCATAGCACTAGGTACATGCAGACACTTTCTTTCAGCTTGAGCAAATACCAAACTGTCTCTGTTTACATTTTTCTTTCTCTTTTGCTATGGTTTTCTGAAAAAGATATAGATGGACAACAAAAATACAGTAAAATATTGCACAAATGTACTTCCTACTGAAACACATGGTTCTCCAAATATGAGCAACTTTATAAAACTATCTAATAAATTCTGAAGAAACAAATAAAATTTTCAATTATCCCAATCTAATTTAAATATCCACCTGGATGCAGTATCATTGCCATTCTGAAAATGTAAACTTGTTTCATGCATCCCAACCCTTTTATTAAGCACTAAAACTATGCCATGCATTTTCTGGCTGAGCACATATTTGACACTTGGCACCCTACAGGTCTCGTTACATATAATCTATTCACATGTCCATTTTACACCTTCCCAAAATCCTAGCACTAGTTCTATTTTAAAAAATATTTCTTTGTAACTCCTCTCAGATAAAAATTGCTTCTGTGGACAGGGAACAATCCAGATAAAACTTTCCCTAAAGCATCAGTTGAGTTCCACAGGCTTGGCAATGTTCTCACATACTACCCTTTTTTGCATTCTGACCTAAAATTTCATCTGTACCATTAGAAGCTTTAAAAGTTAGTCTCCATAAGTAACCTATTATATATCCTCAAATTTCATCCTATGACAGGGATGTCAGTACACAAGATTACTTACTAACAAATAGCATTCTCTGCTTGTTCAAGAAGGGGAAGCATGAAATGCAATGTTGATAGTCACTGCTGTACCTATGGAGGAGAAAAATCAGCACTCAAAAAATGAATTCACATAATTCATTACTGTATTACATCTCTTGTAAAAGTCTTCTAAGAAAGGCTGATCATGAATCCTGCTTCCAAGAGTGGAAGAGCTGTGGGTGAGAACATTGGAACACTATCCTATAAGATGCAAGATGCAAGTTACAGGAGAATTTTTGCGCAAATAGAATTTGAGTATCTAAAGCAATCCATGGCAAGACGTTCCATGTAATATAGACTCAATCAGCTATATAATACCAGTTAAAGGTAATATACTTTTGTAATTTGCGTTTTTGTCTGGGAAAAAGTTCAGATCTGCAGAACTGTACGCATGTGTGCAGATATTTATAAACTGCAAATAGCACAGGGGACTGGGCTGATGTAGGCAGTTATGCAAATGCTTCAGTTTAGATTAAGACACCTTAAATTAACCTTAGGAAATCTATGATGGAAGCCATTATGAAAGAAAACCCTTTCTAATTCAACCTCCAACCTCCATTCTTCCACATATCTTAAAGCCAAAAGCAATAAATGAATGGCATAACTATTCAGTCAGCTATTGCCTTGGTGCCTGCTGGATGTTTTTTTAACCTCGACAGCTTCTGAAGAATTAGCAGGTGAGAATTGCCAGATATTTTCATAATGAAATATATAAAAAGAAAAAAAAATCCATACTCTTTGAACTCTTCTTGTCTCTCTCTCTTTTACACTATGTAAGATTTTTGTTGATTGAATTCCTCCTAGAAACATGACATTCTATTGACTGTTGCTCATGCTGCTTGACCATAGGCTGAATGCTAAAAACAGTTCACACACTGCAGAGATGATGTTCTATGTTGCAAAATATAAACCTTCAATACCTCATTCCTTCAAATAAAAGCAAAGAGCAGACCCTTTGAGTAAAACTGAATTTAGCAGTTGCTGAAGAAGCCAAGAGACATATACTGGAAAGTACCTCATTCTTGGTTTTTAGACAGTACTACCTTTCTTATTAAGTGGTGGAGAGAAATGTTGGCAGAGAATATTCTACTAGCAGATGGCACTTAAGTTGGAATTAAATACTGCAACAGTATCCCATTTGGACACTATTCAAGAATGAATGCTTCCATGCAAGAAATTACTTAGTAAACCAGGACTTCTCAGGCTGGAAAAGAGATGACTGAGTAGGAAAGTGATAGAAGTTCATAGGCATGAATAGAAATTAATTATCCAATGTATTTAATAAGAAAAAAAATAGCTTGTAGGTGAGGGTTACTAAATGCAAAACAGGCACATCTGCAACTAAAATGATGTAAATTCTGTCATGGCCCAATACTAGAAAAAGGATAGATTTTTCAGCAAATGAGGCACTTAGGGGAACACAAACAAAATCTCCTCAAGTGAATATATTGTAAACATTCTTGGAAATGCCATATTGAGAAAACCATATTCTATGAAATTCAAGAAACTTATTTCATGTTTGAATTGCTAACAACCAGTATTTTTGTGTCATAGCTCTATAACTTTAGATATGCCTAATTCTATTGCCAATTCTGATTGGTCAGATTAAATAAGGCTCAAATCAGAAGTGGTATGCACCTAATCTGTGTATGATCTGGTGCCATCATTCACCATTTTCGAGGCAAATGATCACTCTATACATACAGACCCAATTATCATTTAAATGAAGACTCTTCATAATAATTTATCACACTGATTCTTCAGCAATGATAAATATTTTTTCCATTATAAGTTCTTTGAATTTATTTTGTACATTTTTCCATTGTCAATAGTTTTGCTTTATCTGAATTATTCTGTACCATTACCCTGAATAATCATGAATTGACTAAACCCAACAGCAACTTATATCTAAACATAAGAAGCCTGCAACTAATAATGGTATTCTTCTGTGGTATTTCAAACAAAATGAAGGCATTTCCAGTCACCTTTGAAAACCACATTTTGAAGAAATTGTACTGCTCTAAATTCTTATTTGCTACATATTTGAGACGTGACATGAGTAGGTTTGAGTCCTGAATTTTGTTTGACTTTGCATTAATTTATTTTCTGTAAGTTGCAAGTTAAACCTATTTGAAAAACTGGCAAATAAAACAATTCCATTACCAGTTGTTCTGTGATGTAGGTGATGGATCAGAAACATTCACACTAAAACTATAGTTTACTTCACTGTTGTTCTTGCTCTCTTAACTTGCAGGTCAGTAAGATCAAAATTTTGCACAAATACAGGAATACAATCCTATTCCCTTAGTAGCAATCAAACTCTGCCTTATGCTAAGGAACACCATAGCAACTCTATCAGCTTAACTTTTGTGACAGAACAGAATCTGTCCAGGTGTTATACAAAATGGGGCCATGAAACAAACATGTAAGAATCTCTTTCTCTGGTGTTCCGTTGGTGTTTCTAAAACTGCTCAGTTTTCACTGAAGTTTACAAAGTTCAGATGGAAATGAAGATAAATTTATCCTAGGAATTTCAGAGCATAGAAAAGACACATGAAATTCTGAGATATGGAAAATGTATTAATTAAAAATACTAAATAACAATTAACTAAAAGTATAAAACTGTTAACTTAATCAAATATTTATTCAATTTAGTCATAAGCAAACTTACATGGGAACACATTTCCTACCACATCTGCAAATGTTTAATCTAGTGTACTTTGTTGTGACCTATGGCAGTGCTGAAGCTGCTTAACATTATTAAAACTGATGAGACAAATTATATAGAAGCTAACCTTGCTATACAGGTAAAAGGACTTGCCCTTGGATATTACTTAGCCTGACCGCAGGGCTTTCTGGAAACAGCAAATGTTTTATAAGTGTCAGCTCATGGCTAAATCAATGTTTATGCATTGATACCTTTGAATAGCAAACACTTGCTGCCTGCAAGCTAAACAATGTTTTTATCTGTTTGCCTATTTCTGGTCCTTCAACCACAGCACAGGGTGTTGCAAATCGCATTTAGTAACAATTATCTGCTGGAATTTCATGAAGAGGAAAGTAGCATGATTAATGAAAAGTGACACACAGAGATTACTTTGCTATGCCAGTCGCCCTGGTGAATGGGTGACTCTGCTGAACGGAAGCCTGACCTTTGTCACTTTTAACGAGGTCATCGTGAATGCTAAATGCTTGAAAGATTAGCCACTACAAATGTTCCAGTACTACTTAATGATGCCTCCACTAATGAACTGCAGGTAGCCAGTTAAATATAATGATACAGTTTTCACCTTTGAAACAAAGGTTGAAAAAACCCCTCCCCTCCCTTTCCCCCCAAAATGGTTTTCTGTCAAAGTGTTTAAAAAACAACCTTGGAATTCATATCAGAGCATGTTTGCTTCACACATGGGTTACTAAGAATCTAAATTTGAATACGCCAAAGAGTCCAGCTTTTAAGGAACTTTGTACCCAACTGACCACTGGATAATTGCTCAGTAACTGTAATGTTTGCATATAATTTTCATCCCTAAACAGCAGAGGGGCTCAATATCCTGTACTTTGCTGTAAATGGGTATTGTTATAAGCACTAAAGTTTTCAATTGAACTAACTGAACAAGCATCAGACCACCTGTAGTAAAGTCGTGTAAATGTGAGATAAGCCTCATGGTAAATAGCTATAAAATAAAACCACTAGTGGGATTAATGTTTCTGTTATTGTATTGACTCATATCAGCTACCCATTAGTGTAGGTAAATGTGACAAAGTGAAATTGAGAATGGAAGCTTGAAATCAGATCTTGAAGTAACATTTGACTGAAAACACATCAACCCTGACATGAGGAAAAATAAAATTGAAAACAAAGTTTCAAGATTATGAATAATTGCTTTCATGCCCATAAATGAATCTTTGTTCTCTGTGGGAAATATATTTGATCATTTAATCAGGCAGAGCCACCATCACCTTTCTTATACTGACAAAGTAAGTCTCCTGTTATGAATTTTAATTAAACAGAAAACTGTGAAGACATAACGCCAGAAATGAAAGAATGCAAAGTATGTGAACAGACATTTCCAACAGAACACTACTTGCTGTAAAGGTGCATAAAAACATATGGTTTGTTCAACCACAATCCATATAAATATATGCAGTAGGCTGCAGGTTCAGTGAAGTTCACATGGTGCCCAACAAAGCAGGACAAAATTGAGTCCTAACAGTACATCCAATAAAACTCTCTGCAATATACCACATACTTTATTGGTACTAGTCTATCATGATTCCTCTCTAATTGGCAAACCGAAACAGCCCTGCCATAATCTCCAATGTCTCCATAAATTACAAGGATGGGAGTAAGGGTGGCACAGATTTCAAGCTAATAGTATTTACAGTAGTATTAATTAATGAGCATATGCAAGTCACAGACCTGAGGTTATATCACTGGTCCCATCCTAGACAGAGGTAAGGAATTTATTTCTGTTAACCTCTACAACTACCTGAAAGATGGATATGGCTAGGCAGGGGTTGGTCTTTTCTCCAAGAAACTAGAGACAGGACAAGAGGAAACAGCCAGGGGTGGTTCAGGTCGAATATTAGGAAAAATTTGTTTGCTGAAAGAAGGGTTAAGCATTGAAACAGGATGCTGAGGGAAGTAGTGGAGCCACAGCCATTTCCAGTTCCATCCCTGGAAATGTTCAGAAAACCAGTGGATATGGCACTTCACAATATTAAGTGGGCATAGTGGTATAAAGCCAAAGGTTGGACTTGATAATGTTTTACAACTTTAATGATCTATGATTTTATTATCCAAGGATAAGAGGTGGAACATTCAGAAGAAAATTTTTTTGCCGTAAGCAGATATTATGATTTGTGAGTAGGAAGAACACCTTGTAATTATCTTTCATACCAGAAAACAATGTAAGACTTTGAACGTGCTACATTCAGAGATTGCTCAGCATCCATGCAGAATTTTGTGTTTTATGACTGATGTATCAAGACAATATTACACCAAGTTAAAAAAAAAGCAAGAGAGCAAATGCAGAATTAGAAACATTATGCATGGCACAAGAATATATTTTTTCCATAAGGCCTCAAAACTAGGATATTAAATAACAAGATTTTACTTTTGCATGGAAATCTTAACATCTTTTCATAAGCATAAAATTTACTGTAAAATCTTTTAAAATTAACCCATGAAAAATGGTTATATGGGTGTTCTATTCAACAAAAGTCTTAAAATATAAAATAGAAAACTTATTACAAATGGCTGTAAAATGTCTGGAGAAATTCATTAGCAAAGGTTGCACATCAAGATTCTGAGGTGTTTAATATTGATCTAGATTAGAAGTGGATCAACTCCATAAAATTTCATCTAGAGTTATTTGGCTTGCAGGAAAAAAAGGAAGCTACAAATTCGGAATGATTTGACCAAATATTGATGTTGGTTCAGGGTTTAGAGAAGTAAGAAAGCACGAAGCTCTTGCACTTTCCAGTTTAGAGCAGAGAGCTACCCAGGTCTTAGAAGAATAGACAGAACCCGATTTTAAGTTTTCCTGCACTGGCACAGGAGAACATTACACAGGGTTCTCATAATTTGCCTTTCTAGAGTTCTGCAGCAGTTCATTCAAGTTTCAGGGGAAGTTTTGGTTTTCAAATTTTAATACAAATGAAGCAAAACTGATCTTGGGGCTCTTATCTCTTAAGTCCTGTATGTTCAGGATGTGCCTAAAATTAATATTACAAAGCTGTAGAGTTCAAGGTCTGTGGCTTTTGAACTTTAGATTCTGAATGTACATCTAGGTTATTTCTTTCTTTTCTACTAACTCAAATCTGTGTTTAATGGGAAAGAAGAACACAATGCATCCACAGTTTACTTCATATTTACATGTCAGCATTTGTACCACACTGGCAAAATTATTGAATCTCTATCATTTTCATTTAAAACCTACTAACCCCCCCCCCCAAAACCCCACAAGAATAGAAACATGGATGACCAAAGACTAAGGCAGTACATTATTGTAGTTTGCTTTTACCTTTATCTAATAACCATTATAAAACTCAAGCAAAAAATAATAAATGTGATATTTAATCCTAAATATGCCTCTTCTAATATACGTTAATATTTAAAAACATATTATAATGGGAACGGCTTTGGAAGTTTAACATTACTGACTGGTGCTGGAAGTCTATTTAGATACCTTTCTGTTTCCTGAAATGTTGGAGTGGAAAAGCACAATCTACAATAAAAACTAACTGCGTATAACAAACACTTATTCAACAATTACTCTTTTTGGGCGGTTGCCCTAATACTTTTGTTTGAGAAAATTTTACGTTGTTGATTGTAACTGCGATATCTTACCTCTTAATACATTTTACAATTTGTGCATAACAGTTCCAAAGGAACTTGTAAATGACAGTAAATCATAAAATTCATTTTGCTTTGCATCAGTTCATTCATCCATGTTCCAACTAATCACCTCATTTCAAAATTCAATAAGCCTAAATACCTGGATTTATGATGCTTTGTCAAAATTAACCAGGGAATATCAACAGTGTAGGATTAGAAATCTATTTCAACTTAAAGACAAGCACCTAGTTGAAAACAATTAAAAAGACTCTGCAGCAATAATTATATCCACAGTGTATGTAAATAAAATAAATTAAAACGGATTTTATTTCTGTTTTGGGAGATTGCAGGAAACACTAAAAAGCTTTAATTTAGTCACTTAAAACAATGAAGTTGTTTTGAAGTAAAACTTTCAAGAGAATGAATTGAGCGTGGAGTACTAAATATGTTAAATTGCACATAAAATGTGCATATAGATGTATTTTTTAAAGTAGACTATTTCTATTTATTATTCCAGAACTATAATAGATAAGGTTTTTATTCTGATGATAAGGTTTTTATTCTGATAGACAACATTTTGCTTACAAGTTATCATCTGTAATAATATATTTAAGGAACCTAATCATCCTATCATATCAAAATGGAAAAATAAAAAAGTGCAACATTAAAAACATATATTAACAGTAGCATTTAGGAAACATATTGTCTTTTTAAAGACTCAATAGTCTAGAATCCATTCTTTATACAAGAATTACCTGCAACAAAAGTTATAGTTTTTGGGGTTTTTTTTACCACTGTAGGCACTCTAAAACTTACTAAAAGTTGTGCAAGTTCTGGAGACATTCATGTTCAGTATTAAAAAAGAGCTTTAGTTTTATTTTTGGAAATAGTTGTGACAAACCCAAGTATTTTTTTCAATAATTTGGCATCTGTTTTTCAGATCTGTGTTGCAATGATTACATTTAGGATGTTTATTCAGTAGGCAAAACTAAAAATTAAATAAATGAAAGGAAAGAAATGTGTCTGTAGTAGTGTATAGCTTTTAGGGAATAAGCAGAATTAAAAAGAATGAGCAGGTGATAGAATTTATTTTGAAAGGATTTAAAACCCACAAATTTTGTTACAGTTAAAAAGTCTGCAGTCCTCTGGTGCTTCTTTGATTAAGCGCGGATGCAAACAGCTAATGATAAAAAGATACTATGCCATGCTGCATATTTTATCACCTATTCCTATAACTCTCAAGCCACAAAAGGCTGGTTTTTATACAACACATGAGTCACAAGATCCAGTAACTTTTTGGTGATTCTTGGTAAATTATTTCCTTTCTCTTTATAGGTATTTTTTCTTTCTTTTTCTGATTAATTTCTCTGAATCTGAATGAGCAATATTCTTTAAATGAGTATGGATATAGCCAAATATAAGCATACATGTTATGAAAATGCAATTAGTAGTTCAAAACCTTGCATACATTTAATAATCATGTCTTTCTGTTTCCCTCACTGAATGTGGGTTCTTCTAACCCGTTATAAACAATATACCCCTAGTATCTTCTTCTATCTCCATCTACGCAACTGTATCCTAACCTGGGTTTTTTACTTCTAAATATGAAGAATGAAAACATCAAAGTGCTCTGATGAGATCTATCAAACACTTCAATAATGCTTTGGAGAATATCTGTGAAAATGTCCCAGTGCATAAGGTATTGGTGTTAATCATCACGTTTTAAATTCTGACAAGAGATAACATTTATATGAGGTTTTCTATCAAGTTCTAGTCTTGCTGTCCCAATAAAGACATTTGGGAAAACACCAGATATTTTACTTATATTCAAATAAAGGTTTTTCCTGTGTGCATATTCAAATACTCTTTCATTTATAATACTCATCATGGAGAAAAGGTCACTCAAAATAATACAGAACAAGTTTCTAGTGTAAGAAAAGGTATGAAAATATTCAGGTTGTTATCTCTACATAAGCAGATGTATGCAAAAAATGGAGACACCTTTTGGTACTTTTAAAATCAAACCATATGTGCTATGTTTTAAAGGAAAAAAACCTTATGTTTTGATCTTCCTGATCATTCACTGTGATGAAAAATGTAATCTATATTTCTTTAATTTAGGGTGAAAACTGGTATTTAAGCAATGGGTATAGTTAAATGACTGTTAAATAATTCTATATTATTTTAAAAAGACATAAAAAGTATAATTCTTTGTATACTTTAATTAAAATCAGAGAAAAATGTAGTTACTCATGGACATTTTCAGAACCACTGTACTCTTCCCATGTGTTCAGGAATGTGTACAAATATTACTATAAAGATTTAACATTAAAAAATATCTGAAGTCCTAAATTTCAAGTAGGTATGCCAGAAGTTCTGTCTCCTACGATAATATAATTATGCACTTGGTCTTTAAACTGAAGGACTGAGGCTGCAATCTAATCGAGGTCTTCCTTCTGGTTGTGAAGGAATGCCATACAAAATGTAACTTACTTGTAAAAATCCTCTGGAGCAAAACCATGCCTTTTCTTTAAAAAAATCAAAACAACTTCTTCTTTAAAAAATGTAAACTGTTATGCAATCATCAAGACATTGTAAAGCTGGAAATACTTTTATTCTACACAAACCTCTCAGTGCGTTCTCCATTTCTGAGCATAATGTTAAGATATTTTATACTAGAAAATGCATGTAATTAAGAAAAGGCCAGCAACATAAACTATGTGTGTGCAGGAATGGCAGCATTTTCTTACTTCATTGTTTGAAGGCAGTTGCTGTAGCACACAGCTGGACTTGCTCTAGTATGGGGCACATCGTTGAGCCATTGATGGAGAGAAGCCAAGAAGGATTCAGGGCTGTGAAAAGGAGAAGTGGCTTGGAAACAGAAATGATAATCCTTGTGTTTTTCAAAAACTGTCCAGCAACTTCGTCCTCCTGTGATCTCCTGCTCAGTGGCTGATGACATGCTTTTAAATCCCGAGTGCTGCAGTTTCTCCTGACTGCACACATGCACACATTGTCACAGGTCCCTCCTTCAGAAAAAAAAGTGTTATCCCATTGTCCATTTTACAACAGGAAATGTTGAAGTCAAGATGCTCAGTGGACCAGGGTGACATTTATGGGTCAAGATGCACATTCAAATGCAAGCTGATTTTCACAGCAGGGATGTGAGACACAATGACACCTATAAGCAAACCCCTAAGCACTGTTCTGAACAAGCATTTTTTCCCTTTTTTTTTCAGTTTTAGCTACTGGATACAGCATATTGGTTGGTTTCTGAGGAGAGAATAACTTTCAGGGATTTCAGTAACTTGAAAAGAGGAAAGAAGGTTTTGGATTTCTATCATCCATTTGAAAAAAAAGTCCTGAAATTTTACTTGCATTGTTTTCACTGTTGGGACAAACTGCATGGAAGAGTCGGACACTTTGAGATCCAGCTTGTGAGTTCTCTGCCACTTGCTTGTTAAGTCTGTGTTTTGCTGCTCAGTCCTTTCCACAGGATGAATTTATCTGATCACTTCAGGTTTGTATGACAGCCAGACTACTGGCAACACTCTCGGTAAAAGCCTTGGTCCTTACCTAATACAGTTTTTATGAAATCAAGGGATCAAAAAAACAGGACAAATAGCTGCCTATGGAAATTTTAGAAAAAGAAAATAAGGAACCAAAAGATTAAAATCTTGGTAGTGCAGGAGAAAAGGTCTCTACTTTCACCTTTGATATATTGTTTTGACTGGGAGTTTATTGAAAAAGTGGTGAATTGAAGAAACATTAATTTATAATAATATCAAATAAGTTATTTGGAGGTGGACTTAATTAACTTTATTATGACTAAAAACCAACATGGCAAATTCTTTATCTTTTTCCTATCATGAATATAACTTGTGTTTAACTAATCTCACATTAGGACTAGTCTCCCTCAAACCAATTTTGGGATCAAAGGGTTTTGTGAGCCTAACTGAGGAAGCTACACATTACTTTTCAGAGGTCCTGTAGGAAATTAGTAACTTAATTTTCTCACTGGCTTTCTATAGACCTGGACACTTTCAACAAGTGTTAGATGCTTATAGGTTTACTAAAAATTAGTATAATTTTTAACCTATAGGTCATACTTATAAAAAAGCCTTATGAAATTTACTTTTATATTAGTAGTTTCCCTTTTACTGACTATATGTTATTTTTTGAATTCTCTCATATTTGGTTTATTTTTTACTGATACAGAAGCAGAATTATGAGTGGCTTATTTTCTATATCTCTGTGGCTTTTGATAATGTTTTCAATATCTTATTTGATTTTCTAAAATCACAATTTTTCTTTGAAAACATCAAAATCTATGCAAGTAATCATTATCTGAGCATTTCACATTTTCTCATCAGTACTAAAATAATTTCTGGCTTTAAGTCTACTAATCAAGGAGCATTCAGGGAAATAAACCTCATTTTTATGAGTAACTGAATGGTGAACATAGGAATGTATTTCCAAAAGACATGAATGTAAATCCTTATCGTGTTCACGAAAATCCATGCAGTAGAGAAAAAAAGGACAAACCTAATCCTCTTTAATAACTCGAAACTCACAGAAAATATAATTTATAACTTTTTTTGCAAGGATATTACTCAATACTAGTTCCACTTGCTCTATTAGAGTATATTTCCTCACAAAATAGAGATCTTAATTAATAAGAAGCTCAAAAGAGGATTTAATTTTGAGTGTGTGATATAATTATTTTCCCTTCAGAAAGCCTACAGAATGTGTCAACTCTCTTTTTAAAATTATTACACCAGGAAATAAAGGATAATTATGTTGGCAGCATTCTTCTTTTTTCTTTTAGGTCGAGCAAGATGTCATGTGGGAGGAATTGCCAAACAAATTCCATGATGAATTAGATGACGCAGTATGTAGAACGCTAAAGAATCTTCCACATTGTACGAAGTCCATAGCTGCTTCAATTGCATGTAAGTGGGAAAGAGGGAAAAAAGAATTCCTTGTATACACACTTACTTCAGTAAAAATGCATCCAGTGTGGCACTGGCAAGTTCACTAGCTTCATGGGAACACTTCTTGTAGAACAATGCTGGTCATTTGGAGCTGGCCTGCCAACATTTCTGCATAAGCTTATCGGTATTTGAGTCATTTCACCACTTGGCATCAACTAAATTCAGAAGACTGTTCTAACAGTAGACTTTATTGTACTGAAATTGCACAGAACAGTAAAACTAGTTTGTCCTCACACAGCAAAGGGCAGAGTGACTCAGAATATGCAAAGTGATTCTGCTTGGTTGATTTTCATTTGTCTCCAAAACAAAAACTCTTAATCACTAAAATGTCATAACAAGTCAGACAAATGGTAACAAGTCCCTTGAAACTATATTTTAAGTTAAAAACTCATCTGAGAAAGGTTCACTAACAGATGGGGAAATGTTTACAGGTTTTGGATTCTGCTTTACATACTAAAAAAAGGGGAAAAAAAGAAAAAGTAAACATTCTGTTGAGAAAGACTGAATTTATGAAAAAATAATGGGTTTAAATAAATGCAGGTGGCATGCTTACCAAATGCTGAAAACCACATCCTCATAGACACATTTTTTGTTTCATTCACTTTTTTTTGTTTGCTTATATTTTTAAAAAATATTGCATGTGTTGAATTATGTACTGTTAATCCTTTTCATAGAGTTTAGAAGTGAGCAGGTTTTTTTGTATAATTTTTGACATAGTAAATGATTTTCCAAATGGGGGGGGGGGGTTTGTTTATGTTTTTCTGGTTTTTTTTTTTTTTTTGGTTGTTGTTTTTTGGGGTTTTTTTGGGGTTTTCTGCACTGTTTTGTTTTTTGTTGTTGTTGCTATTTGCATCTGGTCTGGCGGGATGCTCTTTATTGGAATCATGCTTATGAGAGATAAGAATTTGAAGAGGTTTTGGTTTTAATAAATGCATTTATATGTAATTTTTTTCAGTAGTCTGAAAGCTCTCAGGAGTAGCTCTTGGCCGTGTCTTTACTTGTAGTGAGTGAGAGATTGGAGAGATTCAGGGAAAACTAAGCCTGAGAAGTAACACCATTACAAGACACACTGCATTGGACTAGCTCATCTACCTGGTTCTGCTTTCTTCAAGACAAAAGTGTTCAAATAGGACCTGGAACAAATCTCTAGATTCACAAGGTACACAGCTTCTATTGCTTAAAACACAGCTTCTATTGCTTAGCTTCCAAGTCAGATTCAAAAAGCTGAGTACTAAGGATGTACTAGAAAATTCAGAAGCCACCCTCCTGTGCAAAGGAAGGAGGAGGTAAGGAGAAACCTGAGAGCCACCTGGGTGTGCTGGAAATCAAGATAGGCTTCAATGCCTGATCTGGGGCCTGAGGGGCATGTTCATCATACAGATTGAGATTCAATTTTTGAGCAGAAAATCTGCCAGAGAATGCAAGAGGAGGGAGAGCATGGGGAGACAGCAGGAACAGAGCTGCATTCCCAAGGCAGGTCACCCAATTCATCCAACAGCACTGTCACAGCTGTTGGATGGCCAAGACACTCAGGCGTTGGCTGCAGGGCCAGAGAGCATTGGCCAGGGCAGAGCATCAAGCCACATCCATAACTGGTGTCAAAAATGAAAGTGCCTGGTGACAGGATGAGGGGCAGGCAGGTCCACTGCAGCACCATTCCCTGGGGTGGGAACAAGGGCCCTGGCTGGGGCAGAATGCATCCTGAGCTGGGGAGTGAATGGTGCTGGCAGGGTAGGAACAGTGAAGCTGGTTAGTGCCAACAGAGCTCTGACAGAAGGTTCGTTTCAAAAGTACAAAAAGAGGTTAGAGTGCCATTTGATACAACTTACAGTTGTATCAAATTATAGCAGTGACCCAAGAGACAGCGTATCTTAATTCAGCACTTTCCTCTCCTAAGATTAGCAGAACAAGAAAAAAATCAATAGCTTCTTCTGGCAAATAAGGGCTGTGGGTGTGCTTCAGTGCCAAAAAGAAAGAATCAGCAATTTTCCAGTCCTATATGTCCCCCCTGCAAGGGTTTTTGGTGTTTTCTGGCTTGGGGGTTTTGTTTGTTTGTTTTTCTTTCATTGTTTGGTTTGGTTTTTTTTTTTTTTTTTTTGCTTATTTTTGTTGTTGTCATTTGGTTGGTTTTTTTTTTTTGTGGGGATTTTTTTTGCTGTTTTTTTAATAGTCGGAGAGTTTTGAAACCAGACTGAGGTGCCTAAAAATTTCTGGTGTTACCAGATATATGCAAAAGATGGAGGTAGAAACTTGCTAAGTTTAGGATAAGTAGTAGGATTGAGACAGAAGCAAACACTGAATCAAGCACCAAACCTACAAGTAGAGAAGAATGGAAATGAGAAAAAATTATATTAAAATTAGCATTGGAAGAATTTCAGAAGCAACAAGTGTAGGAAAAAGCTGGAGTGACCAGCAGGTTCCTATGCCACGTATTCCCCATGACGGGTGTGCCCTTCAAGACCCATTAGAGCAGTCATGCTCTGGAAGAAAGCAAAGGGGCATCTGGATGGCAAACTTCATGCCATCTCAAACCGCTTTTTACAGTGCTATGTGAACTGAAAATGCCTTTAAATATAATAAACATATAATCATCTGATCTGGGTAGCAAACATAGTACCTGAGGAATGAAATGACTCACAAAACAGCACACCAGGCAAAGGCAGTGGGTTACTTCAGAAAGACTTAATTGGGCATCCTCATTAACTACAGTGAAAATATGAATAGCTACAGAAGTTAGCATAATATCATCTGATTATCATTTTTGTTTCTGACTTATACAATATTAGTATGAAAAAAAAAAATGTTTGATTTTCCTATCAGTTTTGCACAAACCTTTCTTTGTTACGCTAGAAATTTGTAACACCAGTCAGGGCCCTGTACAAACTATTAACTTTTCTTACTGCACACTTTGGACAAAAAGTGTGCCTATTTCCCAGCACAGTTTCTTGGCATCTTCACTGTCAGATAAGGAAAGACAAGACAACAGCTCTGGGATATATTTCTTTCTGAAATATCTACCTTCCAAGAACTACTAAGAAAAGACACAGGAGAGCTCACAAAGTTTCATCTACACACAAAAAGTATTTGAACTCTCACAGAACTGTGGCTCCTTAATCTAAGGCTTATAGGGAATTTACAAAGGGCACATTCCCTTCAGGACATGCCTGTAATTCCCATTATCATCAATGGGGGTTATGAGCAAGTTGTAACAAAGAATAAACCCTTGTGTGCTAGCACTGCCTCTGTTTAACAGTGTCTAAATCAATACCAATGATTTGACAGTTATACTTTAAATATATTCTGACTCATTTGAAATTCACTTTGCACTTAACTAATGAAAGAGTACATTTTAATCCTCCTAACAAAAGTATATAGCACAGCCATTGGCACCTGAGCCAAAACTGACAAAGTCAACGGGAAACTTTAACTCAAGAATACTTTGGATTGTTCCCTTTATAAATAAGATACAGTTCATGCTCACTAAAAAGATTTCAATGCTATTCTGTTGCTTAACCTGGCAAAACAGAGCTGCTGCATTAAAAAGAAAGCTTCTGTATACCTTTACCCAGACTTGAGCCAACACAGATAAAAATATGCAGCACTTGGGAGTTTAAAAATGCAGTGTAACTGTGGCAGAGAGAATATATACTGAAGGAACTTAAAAATGTTACTGTTTCTATCTGATGCCAGGTGCACAGCACACTTTGCCCAATGCAACCTCTAGTGTGTTTCTAAAACCAGAAAAAAGTAAAGTAAACATCAGTCAGTAATAGAAAAAAACCCAGACCTTGGAGTAGACAACGATCTATAAAAACATATGCATAGGGAATGGGGAATTTTATTACTGATATAAGTAATTTTCTAAACTGTCCTGGAAAAGATGAGACATGGAGGAATGTGTTCACACATGAAATTAGAAAGTTAGAACAGATTTACAATATGAAGGCTTTTCTGCTGTCTCAGGAGGAAATCACTGTCCTTCTAGATGTCAATAAATACAGCTATTACAGGCTGCACAGTGGCTAAGATATTCTTGACAGGATTCTTCCCCAAGGAAACATGAACACATAATTCCCAAACAATTTCATATTGGAGTTTAGTCACAGATGCAAAGACGATCTTACAAGTTCAGTTTAATTTGGGTCAGGTTTCCATTCAACCTACATAAAAATGTACACAAATTCTACAAATGTATTTCTAACTAGAGACCTGAACAGCATCTGAAATACAAGCAGGATCTCTGAAGTTTCAGCAGCAATCAGACTGCTCAAGCACTTATATTTTCTGTTGTTATCTAATGTTTCACACCAATTTTTAAAAAAAGTATATTAAAACACTAAATAGTTCACAGGCTAGAAAAGGGAAGTTAATACTGTGCTTTAAAAATGCAGTTATCAATCTGTGCCTTCAAAATGCAGATTTTTATTCAGTTCAGTTTAAGTAACTGCTTCATTTCTTTAAAATTATTTTATTCTGAACTTTTTTTTGGAGAGAACATTATCTACGCATGTTAGGAGACCACTGTCTATAAATTATGTACAACATAAATAGTAGTCTATAATAGCTCTACTTAAATAAACATGTATTATTTATAGTGTCACAGGTGAAATACTCAAAGAAATTATACAGTCTGCCATTAATCTTCTTGCAAAAATAACTTGTTCATGCTAAATGTTTGTAGTATTGGCTATTGGCTCTTTTTTTCTTTTTCTAGAGCTATTTGGATACTTTTATTAAAATTGTATAAAATATACATACATTAATAAAATAAATGCAATGATCACATTACTACTTTTTATTCACTCTAAGACAGCTGTGGCTCTTTCATTTAAGCTCTTTGCTCTTATATTACATACAATAGAGCAAGTCCTGATCTAATTTATGGTACCTTTTAAAACACAGGAACTTCATGAATGTTGTAGAAACGAGTCCTGATCTACACCACTCCAGATACAGAAAAATGAGGTGTACCTTTTCTGTACTGGCCTCTCTGTTGTTTCTACTTCTAAATTTCTGCTGAAACCTGAAGTAGCACATTCAGTATTCAATGCTCTAAAATGAATTTCAATCAATATTTTTGCCCTGTATTTCTGCAGAAAACTGTACTGGCGCTTTAACAAAGCAAGGCAATTTCTCCAATATTCCTGGTATTTCACAGAAAGAAAATGTATCTTGATTAATTTATCTCTAATTTCACAAATTCTTTACACTTTCAACACTTGTCATTGTTTGTGATAAGAAAACCAGAATCAATCAATTCAAAATGGGACATGCTCTTTAAATTACATTATAGATCTCTTTCCTCTTCAGAGGGATTAATGTATCAGTATCACTCTGTAGTTTGGGGCACTAATAAGGTTGACCTATCAGGAAAGCAAACATAGCAGCAAATTGGTTGTTTCCTTCAGCTGCTGCCATCATGCAGAAACTGAAAGATACAACTTAGGAACATTTATGCATGCTTACTGAAGATGCTTGCTCATTAGTTAGAAGAGTACAACGCTTAATTCACAAAGAGTATAAATATATGAATTCAGTCAATTTACTGGGAATTAGAACACAGACATCAGCCCTCATAAGAAAGCTTTTGGCTTTCTACATATTTCATAGCTAAAAAAACCACATGGCTTTTTACTATTATTATTAACATGCTACATCTCTTGTTTCTAATATCCTTAAAGGGCTCAAGGTTTGTTACAGCAATCTGCAGGCACCTCTCCAAGTTTTTGGCACATCTCTGCAAGTGAGCAAAACGATGGAAATCATGCCATGCAGAACCTGATGTGCACATCTGGAGCTTTCCAGATCTGCCACCTTCAGTGTTCACCCAATCACTTACCTGCTATCTAAATTTAAAAATGTGCTTTTGGCTCAAGATGCCTCATACTGGATTTCAACTGCACAATAAGATATTTGGTAGTTTTCCAGCTCAATTTTCAATAACCGAGAACAGTATTTTGGGAAGCACATTTATAATTATACTGTCAGACAACGTCCTAACAAATAATCTCAAAGAATGCAATGCATTAGTTAGTTCTCCAAAGCTGGTAAGATCAAGTTCTTTTGCAGTTTCCTCTGAGAAGTGTAGAGAAGACAACATTTTGCCTCACTCACATCAGTGAAATGATGTTTTTGCTATATTTTTACTTTCTGTTATTGAACACAACTCAACATTTTAATATCACTTCAACTGAACCTCGCAATGACAATCTAGGAAGCAAATGCATCCAGTAACATGAATACCCATGTGACACCTGCTCTAAAAACAGTTTCAAAAATTAATAAACTAAGAATCCATTTTTCTTATCCTGGAATAATCTCTATTTTTGTAAGAGAGAATAAAGAATAAAATTATTATGTATGTAATATTGAAGTTACCGTTGCTGGAAAATAAAGCTTCTCATCTGAAATTTTATGTAAATAGTATGAAAAAGAAATCACATTTTAAACTTTAAAAAGCATTAGGCATGTGGAAGAATTTTATCTGCTTTCACAGAAAATGTTTCATGGGATTAAAATAATTCAAAGATTCATCCAGATCCGTATGGCATTCATCTGAGTAACACCAGTCCAGCAATCTTTATGATGGGAGAACATGGGTTTTAAATTTCTGTTGGGAAAAAAAATTGAATCCCTCCATCTTGGAGAACAGTGGTTATGCTTCATGGTTTTTTCATTTCTAGTACAGCTTTCATATAAGCTGGTGAAACAACAAGACCAAATCACATTGCAGATAACACAATCAAATCAATTAGTTACACTCTCTTTCAGAGACTTACTTTTGAACAAAACTTTCTGCACTTGTGTTAGCATACAGTTAAAAAAGGCAGCAGTGTGTGCTGAATATAAGAGATGATCTTTGCTTGGATTTGTCTTCTATCTTCTAGGTTGTCTCACAACCATATTTTCCTGGTTTAAGCTGGGATACCAAAGTCAAATTTCTTCCTAGTAGCTGGTACAGTGCTGTGTTTTGGTTTAGGATGAGAATAATGTTGGTAACACACTGATGTTTTAGTTGTTGCTGAACAGTGATTACACCAAGCCATGGAATTTTCAGCTTCTCACCACACACCACCAGCAAAAAGGCTGGGGGCACAAGAAGCTGGGAGGGGACACAGTTGGGACAGTTGACCCAAACTGGCCAAATTCCATACCATGTGGCATTATGCTTAGTATATAAACTAGGGGGAAAACTGCCTTGGAGCCTCTGCTCAGGAACTGACTGGGTATCAGTCAGCAGGTGGTAAGTAATGGCATTGTGCACCACTTGTTTTTTATATTCTAATTATTTGAATGTTATTATTATTATTATTATTATCATCATCATCAACATTTTCCCTATTAAACTGTCCTTATCTCAAGCTATGAATTTTACTTTGTCTTTTTTTCAATTCTTTCCCCTATCCTAGTGTGGGAGGGAGTGAATTGAGCAGCTGTTTAGCCACCTGTCAGGTTAAACCAGAACACATAGTATTTAGCTAGCCTCAAAAGAGACACTAGTCTATCCATCTCAAGGGAGCCCATACTACCCACCTCCTAGAGAGGTCCAAAGTTTTTATTTACTAACCCCATTACAGCCAAGGCAAGGCCCCTTGTCTAACATGTGCATGTATTGCTATGATCTCTCAGTAACACCAGGGGCTGTATTTGTGCCTCACTCTCTTGATGTCTATAGTTCTGTTAACCCAATATCCATTCCTCCTTAACCAGGGCTTTCCTTTAGCCAGGAAGCAGACAGCTCTGTTTTTTAACTTTCCACATTCTGCTACACTCCCATCCTCATCCAGCTTCTGATTTATAACTGCCCTACTAACAACACAGCTTTTTTCTTTCAGCCTGGAAAAATTCTTTTTGTCTGCTTTGCTGAAAAGCCTTGAAAGAGTGCAACTGAGGGCTTTGATTAACTCACAACAACCAAAGCATCAAGCATCTACTTATATCAGCTGTGCTGTATAAGTAGCAGAGAACCACATCTGTGATCTATTTCCCCTCTTCTAGTTTTATTTCTTTATTGAACCAGTAAGGTTGTGTTCACTGATGCTTAGAACATTTCCTGAAACCTGCAGCAGATTTGATCCAGAAATACCCTTATATACAGAGGTATATAATTCACATGAGTATAAATTTAGCCAAATATTTGAGCTGAAGGAAGACATACCCAGGAATCATCATACTGCTAGCCCCACAGGAAGTGAAGCTGAACAAGGAAACAAACACTTTCCTTTGTTTCATTGTTCCTAGTTTAATCTATAACTTACATAAGATAATATCCCTACATTTCCTTGTTCACATGTGATTTACAAGCCTGTACACATATTAGAAAATTTTATTGAACCTGATGTGAATATTAAAGATGATATTTGGACATTTGCTACACCTTTTGAAAGAAAGGACTCAATAATGTGTAGCACCATTAAGCAGTATTAGCTACCCCACATTGTGCTTGCATCCTCTTCTGAGAGGAACCTGATTTCCCTGTTTTCATGACTCTCTATTACTGTCTTCCAACAGTTATTTTTAAAAGCAGCAGGAACCCTGTTAACACAGTAGTGTGAATGTGTTTCTGTAGAATCTTCTGTTAGACTGAGAAATTACCTCTTCTCTTTATTTGCTATTCTAATATTGCAGCAAAGTCTCAGACAGTACAAATTTTCCCCAGAAGTGCAAGGAATAAATCTCTCAGGAATCTGCCAAACCAGGTTCAGTAATGGCTGCACATTGCTATCAACAATCCAAGATATTTTTTTTGGCATGGGTACAGCATTTCAACAAGAGTAAATAGTTTGGAACTCAGGCTATTTTCAAGGCCGTTATTTGTTACTAATGTATGATTACTTTGGTGAAACTTACCAATTTCCTTAAATCCCAAAAAGTCAGAATTCATGTGACAGTTTTAGCCTTTAGATCCTTTTCTCCTACACCCTTTCTCCTCAGAAAACTGTAGATGGAAATTCCAAAATTTTTTTTCCTGGCACAATATAACAATAAAGACTCAAAAGCTGGGAAAAAAAATCAACGACTCTCAATATGCACTGTGGTACAAAAATCTCATGATGTTAATAAGAAATCTTTTTATTTCTTCCCCAGACCAGTGAAGCCTATCAACAGTAATTTTTCTCTTTACCGGTACAGTCCTCTGCTACAAAATGTGGACTGATGGGGAACAACAGTATATTGGTTGTGTTAGTGGTCTTTCTTTTGCTGTATGTGAGGAACACATACTAAATACTATGCCTCATTCAGTTTGGTAAGAAGAGGGAAAAGAAGTCTGTTTAAAAAACCAGAATTTGAAACGGCCTGACCTGATTGGAATTACTGTGTAAAATCTTCTTTACTGAAATAAAGCTGTTGATTGTTCCATAGGCTGTGCGGTCTTTCAGTTAATGGCACACAGTGGCATTTATGAAAGATTATCTGAATTAACAAAATGTGGTTTGCAGTTATGATATAATCACCATTACCACACTAGACATGCATTAAAATACTTAATCCATGTTTGTTGAACTAAAAAGATGGTCTATCAATAAAACCCTCCAGAAATCAGAAAATAAAAGCACACAACAGGACTTTTGGTCTCTGCATCCATGGCTAAAAAAACCCTAAGGTTTAATATATTGTGCACATTAATAGGAAAGAACACAGAGTAGGAATAAAATATGGGGACATTTTAAGAGCAAATCAAACAAACAGGAAGTTTTATCTAGCAAAAATGCTTTGCAGTGCTTAAACTGTGAGGTACATATCTCAATAAAAAACTGAGAAGTCAAACCTGAAACAAATTCATAAATTCCTCAACACTGGAAGGCTAACTGTTGACAAAACATATTTATTCTAAAAATAAATATATACACACTTTATTCTATATATATAATATATAGAATATATATATTATATATAACTATTATTATTAAGAGATTTCTCACCTATAAATAAAAATACCAGAAGCAATAGGAGACACCTAGATACATTTAATTGGAGTAACAGCTTTAGAAAATTTATTAGACAATTTGTGGTCCTTTATACTTACTGTAAAAGCTCCTCTAAAACTAATCAGAAGTGATAATGTGAATGAATAGTTTAAGAATTGAGTTCTTAAATGCCCTCTGAACAATCTATTATCAGTTTGTTAGGCATACAGGATACTGAAGCAGTTAATAGGGAGTTGAGCATGTTTAAAAACAAAAGATTTTTCTGCCTGATAAAGCACAGCTGCAGAACCTTATTGCTCTTCTGAATGTGGATCGACATGAAAAGAAATTTCCTCCCCAGTTTTTAATATTTTATTAATTAAAAAACCCCAATCTTTCTTTGCTTTCATTAAGTGTGGAAAAGTTTCATTAATACAGAAACCACTGTAAGCTTCTGGCCCTTACAACAATTCTCCCATGACAGCAATAGTGACATATCAACAATCAGTATTCTGCATCCTAATGGTGGTTTTCAAGCAAGTCTCATAGTTCAGATGGGGGCAGTAAAAGCTTATGCTATCCCTTTAAGGCTTTCATGATGTCTTTTGGCATTCTCTTATAATTACAGCTTTTACTGTAAGCACTGTACTGAAGGCATTGTTCTGCAATTGAGTCTTTTGAAATTATTTGAGATCACTGTAAATGCCACTTTTTAAACAACTAAACTGGAGAACATTTACTTTCCTTTAAGAACACAATCACAGCTAGAGCAAATATGCAATTAACTATCAAAATAAAATGCTGGTCTGGGAGATTTGGACAATTTTCACACAGTTGCATTAACAATAACTCTGTCCCTCTCAGTTTCCAAATTCCTTCTAAAATTTCCAAACTAAAACAGCTTACACTCACACATTGATTATAGTTGCAAAAAGTATGTATAATGGTAGAAAAGTACTAAAATTGTGAGCTTTCAGATCTGAAGATATTAGATTTGTAAGAGAGAAATAACTAAAATAGTGGTGCTGTATGCATGAATGGAATACCTCAACATGTATGAAACATACTGAATGAGGATTTGCAGGAAGATGGAAAGGACCGAGCAGATGTGCTTTGTACTAAATGATTTTCATATTTCAATGTGACAAAATAGATGAGCCACATAAAGCTTAATTTCAGTTGCAAATTGCAAGCTGGAATAAGTTCCAGAATAGTAAACAATTAGCTGCTTTATTTTCTTTTTAATAAGACTAAATTAGCAGATAATATCTACTGGCATCAACTTGGCTAATAAAAATCTGTTTAATAGGATTTGCCATTTTTCCAGTTGCTATCATGATCAGCTTTGCATTTTGATTATCTTTAAACTTTGCCTCAATTTTCTCATAGAAAAGCTCTCAGTAGTAATTGCTTTAACATTTATTCCAGGTCAAGTGGTTAAGTATGAATAATGATGTGTCAAAAATGTACAGTAGTGCTGTCAATAGAGCAATTACCATTTAGCTAGAGATTATTATGGCACAAGAGCACATTATCTGGGCACAGTAAACAGAACAACAAAGAAAGAAGGGGCAAAGGGAACAAACTGATTTCAAAACCTGCTAGTGTTCTACAGTGTGTGTTACTGCCAGATATTAGTTGTTACATAAGAGCAATTAAGTCTGCAATCAGCTTCACTCGGCAGCACTAGATTAGAATGTTTCCAATTAGAACAAGAAGTTAGAAGCATGTTTCTAGAACATTAGCTTAATTTTTAAAAATAATCTCACAATAGCTTTGTTTCCCCTTGCATATTTGGCATTGCTGCTTGCAAAGTGACCATCAACTGGCATTGTGCTTAAAGCTTACCCAAGTCACTAGGCAGCACACTAATGAAAATACAGTGTAAGTCTGCCTCTGGTCACTGGTAGTGGTGTAAAAGCTAACATTTTTTCCCCGTGTGATTTTATATCTTGCAATGTAATGCATTATTGACTTACCTGAAAAAAGTTAAACAAAAGAAAAGTTTAGAGACACACATGTCAAGATGTTTTTTCCACAGCCTCTAATAGCTAGAAATCATTTCGGTATTATTCCTTTAATTATAGCAAAATTAAGAAGTTCTGCCTACAAAAGCTATTTGATCAGACAAATCTTTAAAAATACCTCTAATCCTATCAAACACATGAAAATTACAGTCTGGCAGAACACAGAAGTGTGTCCTCTCAAGAGCTGTCTCCTCCAAGAGCAAAAGCCATTTGTGTTATCCAGTCTGCACACACTTACTTGAGAACTAAGTAATCTCTATAAACTTCCACATTAAAAATTCAGGTGCCATACAGCCTCCAACTTAAAGTATTTAAAATTCATCTTGTAAAACATACATACATACACACACACACACACACATATATATATATATATGCACACACAAAAGCATGTTTTCTGCATGTTTTATTATTCTAACTCTTGTTCTGCCCAGCACAGGACAATTACAAGCTGATCCAAATAAGAGAGTGTTGCTTCAATTGCCTCTGAGTGGTAATTAGAAAACTTCATGACATTCCACTATGTTGGGTCTAGAGAGAAGTAGGAGGCACTCTTTACCCTGAAAAATTTGTATGTGTTTCACAATTCAATGATATTAAACTTACCATAGAAGTGATGGTACAATTCCATTAGCTTATCTCTGTACATCCTTTATGCCCACAGCTGAACAGAAATTATGAGCTATGTTGTGTTCTTATAAAAAGAGCTGACCTTGGATGCCACTTCCAGATGAAGCCTTTATTGAATATTCAGCACCTGTGAAATAAGGTCAGTCTTTGAGCTCTGTGTTTTGGAAGTACAAATGTCCAGCCTAGATCCAATTGATAATTATTTTAGTCAACCTCCACTGCCAAAAAACCTTAACCCTGAACAACCCAAATTGGAAAAGATAAACATGTACCTTTGTCAAGAAGCATTTCATAGGAAGTGCTTTCTTTTTGAGGTTAAAAAAAGATTAAATCTTTGTTTTTACCTATGCTTGAGACATTTTCCAAGACATGTTTACAAATACATGAAGTATTTATAAATGAGAAAAGTCAATACTACTGGAATAAAGTAATTTTTGGCCTTAAATCATAATTACCAATATTTTTATGTTTAGGTAAACCTTAAAATCTTGGGCTATGTAGATGCCATTCAGTCACTTCCTTGAGAAAAGCTAATATCACTTTGAACACAAACTTTAATTGCAAATGAACTAAAACCTCAAGCTTTCCCTGTTTCCATGGCTTTGCAGTCTCCTGTGACACATTCTCTGAATGTGTCACTCATAAAATCTGCAACTTTTCTTTGGCCCTCATGAATTTCTGATGCAATTTCTGCATTCATCTTTGGACAGTGCCTATAATACGCACTGTGATCTAATGACAAGCATCTTCAAAAATCATGCAGCCACACACAGAGTTTTTGAATCCTGATTATTAGTTAAGCCTATTGTTTTCACTGCTGAACTTGAATTGATTGCTAACACAACTTATGCAATGAAAATTGGGAAAATCATGATTTACAAAGATATAAAATCTATGAAAAGTTAAAATTAATTTATTCTGTGCCTATATAGTGTAAATCAGACTGTCAATAACCAGGATATTGTATAGGATTGTCTCCTATGATTTATATTACAGTACACTTTAATACAGTGTCTACTATATTGTAGTAGGCAGTAGAGTTCTATTACAGTCCTCCTTGATTACAACTCTACCTCTACTAAGAAAGACATCAAGCAGTCCATTTTAACCTTCAGGATTTTTAAAGGATGGAATACATTTGTCTATCACCCTCATAAATGAAAGCAGCTTCTATTTGCTGCAACATTAGAGAATGGGATTCTCTGAATCAGACTCAGGACTGAAGTACTCATAAACCTGTGCAAAACAGAGGAGGGCACAAACTTCCATGTAAAAAACTAAACCCCATAATTGTATCCCATGCATCCCATAGCTCAGTCATGCATATAGGTTATATGAGTGATGACAGAAATAAAATTTGAAGCGCTTTGGATATGACATAAGACTTCATGTTGTGGCCTTCCTCACCAAAGGAAGCTAGACAGATTTCATTATATTGATTGAAAATGAATTAAAAATTATTTTGACTGAGCTTAATTATTATGATTTAAATGATTAAAAAATAAGAACAAAATTTGTCTCCCACCTTGCAGAATCTATTACAAAGAAACAAAATAGACCAGTACTAGCAGAGTTAGAGGCAGCTTTAAGGAGACTTGAAGAGTTCTGAAGGAATATACCACAGAATCACAGAATGAGTTGGAAGGGATCCTTAAATATAATCGAGTCCACCTCAGGCCCCAAATAGCACCATTCCCAAGAGTCTGACCATGTCCCAGTCTCAAAATCTGTTGCCATAAGAGACTGTATTTATGTTAATCAAAATAAGTGAGAGATAAGTTTAAATTAAAAGAATGGATACAGAAATTACAACTGAACTACATTAAAAATTCCAATAACCAATTTTAATCATGAATAATTTGGTAGATTCTAGCATATTTTTTTTCATGTTTTTCTGAACAGACAAATGGTATGGTAGTAAAACCTATAGTTGTACTTTAGTAAAACACAAAACACTTTTGCATCACAGATTTTAAGTCTGAAGGCTAAACCTTTATCCTTAACAAAATTAGACTTGAAATTATTCAATAAATGAAAAATTAAAGGCATATGTCGGTATGAAAACACTGCAGAATGGAAGAATATAACATCTCCAGATATTGTTTTCTTATGTTACCTACTCACATTTTTCTGTGTGCAAGGTGCTTTGCAAATAGAAAAGAAAAATTAGGCCTTTTCCCATACATAAATAAAAATTAAAAATATTAATGTCATATGAAACTGGAAGCTGAAGGAACATACAGGTCTTTAGTGGATGTTCACACAGATGTGGTGATGGGGAAAGCTTGGGAAGCTGTAGAAAGTCTTCTCATTCTTTTCCTCTTCATGACACAACTGAAGGATATAATACAACCTACAGTAGAAAAAGGTCTTGAAAGTGCTCAGAGCCATGTAAATGTAAGATAAGAACTCCAATTGCAATAATAATTTAGACTTTTATGGATCTCTAACTCCCACTGCAATCTTGGATAGCCAGTTACAGAATTAGGAAATTGAGGTAATTTGTGATCTTCTTGTAGCACACTAGAGACCAAGAAATGTGTGAAATACTGACTTTGAGATATTTTTTATTGGGATTTCTGCTTCTGATTTCCCTCTAGTATTTATTAAATAGATTAAAAAAAAACCCCAAACCAACCTACAAAAACCGTTATTTCCCTAAATATCTATAGCTATGCCATCAATAAAAACCTTATCAGAAAAATCTGCCATTATCCTGAAACTTAAGGATTAAGTTACTCTAATGTAACCCACTTTATCCTATTAATGTGATTTCAGGTGCCATTCTTCCAGAAAGCCCTAATCCTTAAAAAGGGGAAGAAAAAAAAAAAGGGGGGGGGATGAAACCATTTCGTTGAGTCATTTGCTTTTTACACTTCAATTTAAGTCAATTTCAGAGGTTTTAAATGTGGATTTTGATTGTTTATGAGCGCCAAATCTAACAATCTCTCATCATGTCTTAGGTCAATTATCACATTGAATGAGGCAACAAAGATGAGTCACATTTAAATAAATATCTAGATTATATAATGAAAACAGAATAGGATAATTTTTGTCTCATGCTCAACAGTTAAAAATTCAGTGCTTACTCCTATTTTTTTCCATTCTCCTGGACTAAGCAGTAGAACTGGATTTGCTGTGGCTTTATTAAAAAGAATTTCAACTTTCAGATTCCTGTGCTTATGAAACAGTGATATCTACCCATAAAAATATCACTAAATGTCCAGATCATTACACTTCTTGCTTTTATCCTCTCCCCACACTTCTGTATATTGCAGGATACTGGAATCATTCCGGTGGGAAAGTACCTCAGTAGGTACCTAGATCAGTTTCCTGATGAAAGCAGAGCCTACATCAATTTCAGACCACATTGTTCAGAGCTTTGTCTTGTTGTGCCAGAGCTCTCACAGGCCTACCAGGTCCAATACTTGATTCTTCTTTTAGAGGAAACTTTTCTTTATCTAGTCACAGCCTGCTCTGCTTCAGTTTATGGTTGTTGTCTCATTCACTGTTAGGAGCCTGCCTCAGTTTCTCACTAACAGCCTGTAGGTATGGACAGGCTGCTATTAGGTAGCCTCAAAGCCCCCTCTTCCTCCAAGCTTAAAAATAACAACTTCCTTAGCCTATCCCCATAGCACCTTTA
The DNA here is from genome assembly GCF_000277835.1 of Geospiza fortis. Classification (NCBI taxonomy): domain Eukaryota; kingdom Metazoa; phylum Chordata; class Aves; order Passeriformes; family Thraupidae; genus Geospiza; species Geospiza fortis. Next base: position 19,913,049 of record NW_005054297.1, read on the forward strand.
AAAACAGATGTTTATTGTCATCCCAGAAGGAAATTCATCATGAGGACAAGTGGAGAGGCGCAGGCACTGGTCTCTCCTCACTGGTGATCAGTGACAGGATCCAAGTGAAAAGCATGAAGCTGTGTCAGAGGAGGTTTAACTTGCATATTTAGGAAAAGGTTTTTTACCCAGAGTGTGGTTGGGCACTGGAACAGGCTACCCAGGGAAGCGGTCGCAGCACCAAGCCTGACAGAGCTCAAGAAGGGTTTGGACAATGGTCTCAGGCGCCTGGTGTGACTCTTGGAGATGGTCCTGTGCAGGGTTTAGAGTTGTCCTCTGCAGGGCTTTGTATATTGCTTGTTTTTGTGTTCATATCCATTAAAGAACTGCTGCTGAGAGCAAAATATCATTTTAAAATCACATAAAAACTTTCTTAAGGTTGTCTGAAGAGTTTGGAAAATAGCATGTTAAAGTTTCTCTGGTGAAGATGAGTACTGATACTCAAAAAATCCTACACTCTGTTTGTAAAATCAGTGGTCATATATACTTCTCAACTTCTTCCTGGCTTTCTCATTTTGGTTGCTGAACCACTGACAAAATAATTTCAATCAGTCATCCAGACCTAGATGCATTTGAATCCCCCTTTCTTTTGAAGAATAGTGGAAGAATACTATGGTGCCATTCATGTATCACTTTCTCAAATTATTTTCCAAATCTCATTAAAAGACTATAGCATTAGATAGAAAGAGAGAGAGAGCATCACTTCTGGCAGTATTATCTGGATTCAATAGGATGTAATAATTCTAAACAAAGTCCCCTCAACCACAGGAATTGTTAACAAAATATTTGCATAATTCTGGTAATAAAACTTAAACCTAACATCACTACTCCTATGAAACACAAATTCTAAATACAGTCTTTCTGTAAAATAAAAAAAAAAAATCTTTGAACAGATCAGAAACAAATCAATGTGTTAAATAGTAGGCCAAGATGCAGACTAGCATGCATGCAGTCAGAATTCGTGCTCAGCCTTGGTGCATTTTTATGACAGATTTACAAGATCCCAAAATGCGTTTGAACATCAAATGCATTCAGTGTTAAGTACCTTTAATCTGGAAAACTTCCCAGCTTATACATCTGTCCCTTTAGCCTGTGCTACACAGCATGTACTCACTTACCTTATGACTAAAATCTTTAACAAGAATAAAAGTATACCAGCTTGCAACTTGTAATAAACCAAGAAAAGGGAATAGCACAATATTAAAGGTCTGTTTAAAATTCATTGCATCCAGCCTTGGCAGGTGAAGAATCAACTTCACTTCACCTTCTGTTTTTGACAGCTTTTTCTCACATTTCACATTTGAACAGTAATTTATAAATTGGTTGACCCTTTCCAGTCAGACATGCCTTTCAGTAATATGAACTGGCATACATATTCTGATTGGAAAATGGTTTTGCTGGGATAAAAGCTAAGCGAAATAAGTAATTAAACATTTTTGTTATTTCTAAGTGATAGTAGCAGAAAATGAACAGGAAGTGTTCCTTAAAACTTCCTGAAATCTAGCCCATTTTTTGTAGTCTAGGAAGCATTCTCAAGACTATTAAATGTTGCAAAATATTACAGAAATACTGAAACAGATGCAAAAGAAACCTGCTATTCTTCCTTACCTTGGTAACAGATTATTTTGAAAATTATACTTTTAAATTTAACATCAACAAAGTGACGTATTTTTATATTGGAAAATCAAAACCTCCATGAGTGACCTTTTCCTAAGAACAAAATTATTTCTCTTACCATGAAAAAATACTGTGCATTTATTTATTTTGTATTTTTAATTCAGATTCAGACATAAGTCACACTACTGTTTCAGATCTCTAGGTCTGGATGGCAGGAGTTTGTTTTAGGCTTGCAAGAGTCAATAATAATTTTAAATTATCCTAGGCAGGCATCAAAATGTTCCTTCAGAAACTTGAGAATCATCTATGTGTTCAGCTTTGCAGACTTTGAATAGTATTATCTCTAGTTATTTATATATTTGGCATATACCCTTTCAGACTCCTTGGAAATTGTATATAAGTAACACTTTTTCTATCCACTTATTATTGACATCTGTTCTGAGAGATGGTAGCTCTGGATAAGAAGACTATCTAGATGCAAAGAGAAAGAGAAGCAAAGAGAAGCTACCTGAAGAGAAACACACAGCTCTAAGGGAAGGGCAGTGGCAGAAAAGGGAGTTTCAGCCTATGTTTCTCAATGTGTTGAAAACACAGCATTTATTACAAATACAGCAGCCACTAATGCTTCTTAAGTCATGATTCAACAGTTCCTGGATGTGATCCTGGAAATTACTTGGTGAAAGCAGATGCCTGTACTCATGTTTCTTGCAGTACTGGGAGTCTGCACCTGAACAGACAATTGCAACTCAACACATTTAAACAAAGGCATATTATTATTTAGACATAAAAACTCAGTGAGAACTTATCCTGTAGATTATCGTTCAATTATAACCTCTCCTGTGAATATAGACAAGAGGACTATGTGGAACTTTGCAGTTTGATCATTTTAAGTCTTAGAAACCAGAAGACATAAAGTATTCTGATTAAAAATTGGATTAATAGCTTCAAGATCACAGTAAAAGCCTTTAGTTCCTGTGAATTTCCAATATGCAAACAACTTTCATTCACATGTTATTGTAAAGCCATTTCATTCACTTTACATTAACATGGGACAGCACAATGATTTCTTCATCCATTAGAATCCCCTAATATTTGGCTTATTTGTCATATCGAACCCTAAACCTCAGACTGCAGCTATCTTCCAGCTAGGCAGTAAGAATCAGGCTAGTCTTCAGACCTTTTTTCCTGCCTAACATTACATGAGACTTTTTCCATAAGGAACAGGCTACTGTACTTTTCCACTACTCCTGCATCCTTTCGGCCTATTGTCAGTAAGGGAGTGAGGATAAAAATTGGAGATTTTCTCCATACCATTTACATTTTTTAGTGCAGATAAGCAAAACTGAAACATTTAGAAAAAATGCTGGAGAGGCAGAATAGCACCACAGAGCAACACTTCATGATTGTACTGAAGTATCATGTTTCCATCAGAAGCATCTTGCATCAATGAAAAGTAATAAAGGCAATTGCTATTATCTAATTTTACAGCTGGCACTATTATAAAGTTAGGGAATTTCTCTGTTTTCTTACAAATCTATTACTTCTTCTTAGCAAAAGCTCTTAATACACTGATCAGAAATTGTAACCTTGTACATTTTATGAAACATGAATGATGTCCCTATTGGGTTTCTAAAGAATGAATAGACTACAAGATAAATCTAAAGCAATGAAAGTAGAATGTAAGGAGGGATAAATGGTAGAGAATCCTTTAAAAAGTTGTATTTTCATGATAATGATATTAAAATTGAGTTAATTTTTGAAGTGTATTTGACAGTATTTTTATGAGAATCTTTGCTAGATATAAACATTGAGAAGTAACACAAGATTAATTATAGTGTATTGCTTTTATCAGCACCTATGAAACTTGATAGTTACCATCTCTCTAAAGTAAATACAAAGCAGCAGATATGTGAGTCATTTACTGTAGCTATATTGCTCCTGCTAATTTATGATGTGAATGATTTAGCAATTACTATGAGCACTAGAGCCTTAGGCAGCAGTTGTCCAACATGTTTCCCTCTGACAAGAGTCATATATCTTGCTCTTGATGTGTCAGGACCTTTAAGCAGATGCATCATGACCCAGCACTGTTCCTGTGGCTGACCTGTGGAAAATCCTATGTGAATCAATGACAAATAAACCCCTTAAACTGCAGAGATAACTCTTACATAGTTATGAAGCTTCAATTTAACAGTAGAAACCTGCAAGGGGAAAAAAATAGCTTCCAGCATCTGTGGATCTCTGTCTTGTCCTCTGCTCTTCAGCATTTTTAACTCCTTAAAATGTTTTGATACACCACTTACAGACAACATGAAATAAATATATCAGTTGTTTTATATGCCTATAACATTGAAGGCATTTCTCTGAGGCTTTGAAAAATAAGACTGTTCCATATTCCTCTTCAGTTTTGCTCATAATGTTCTGGTTGTCTGCCCACAGAGACAAGGCCAAGTATGATCAATAATTAATAATAAATGCTTCCTTTTAAATGGCTTCATCAGTTAAGCTAAGTTGATGGATATGTGAAAAGTAAAAAAAACCTAGTTATACTAAGTAAAATACTGGAACAACCATAACTGTGTGTTCTATGATAACTAAGCGACAGTCTACTAATAAAATTTAGTAGATAAGCACCCCAATTAAAACATGGCTGTAGTATTAATGGAAGTTGTATTCTTCTACTACAGTCAAACAGCTTCTCTGCACATTAACCTAAGACTGAAGGAAGATTGTTACATGGTTTCCTATGAAAGAAAATTATAATTTGTATTTCTTCAGATTTAAGACTACAAAAAGTATAATATAAAGTTTCAGACTGATTACAGATTATTTTCTTCCATGGGGTATATTGTTTAACTCCTATACACTGTATTTTTAAGTTTTACAAAAACCTGTGTAAAAATTATGATGTTCATATAGAAAAAAAATTATGATCTGTTGAGTTACTTCCAAGAAGAATAATTTCTGGAGGCCTCATCAAAAGCTGTATTTCACTAAGTTAGGCAGCTAATTGCTTTCAGCTTTAAATTGATTTCAGACACCTAGAGCATAAGTACATGACAAGGAGGCTGTCAAAATTTCAGATTAGTAAAAAAGATAATTTTTACCTAGGAAATAAAAATTCCAGATACTTGGAAAGAGT
>NW_005054297.1:19917874-20009492 GCF_000277835.1 Geospiza fortis
CTAGATGCTGTGAAAGAGGGAATACTGTATACGACAGTCTTCAAATCTCCTGAAGTATAAGAATTTCAGTTCAGTTTGTAATACATGCTGGAAACACAATGCCAGTACAGATCACTCAAGTTGGCAAATCTGGTTCTCTAAGTTGCAGGCGATAAAAAAATATTTTTTCTAGTTCTGAATAGACACATTTTTCAACAATTTTTTAGAGTCCATAGACCTTTCTCAACATCCTCTACTAAATGCAAGACCTGTAGGAAAGACCAAAAGCTACAAACATGCTATGACACAAAAAGAGAGCAGGAGAAAATTCAGGACATTGTCAATGTACAAAGTTACTGTAACAGTTATAAATCTGTGAAGTATAACTCCTCAATGTCTCTGACAAATACTGCATATTATACTTTTTAGAAAAGATAAACAAAACCCCAAACCTCCCCATTTTTACAAAAGTTCTTTTCTACCTTCAATCTAATCTATTGATCTTACCTTTTACAAAAGCTATTTCAAAAGCGATGTATTTCAGGAAACCTAAATTTCAAGAAATTGTGATGTGACAGTATCTTGCCAGATTGGAGATCAACCTGTCATTTTTCTTGTCAATAGATATTTTAGTTTTTCTGTTTACACTAATTTTAAATGCATTAATGTCTTTCAACAATGAATCAACTTAGCTTGACCCTGAAGGTATCAAGTGAAGGCCTACTTTTTGTCATTCCTTGAAAAAAAGGTTTGTTTGTATCCAAAGCAAAATCCCTAAGTCTTAGAACTTTGCATCGCAACCATCAGAGGTCATGATTTTGGACAGGGTGTAGCAAATTGTAAGAAAGATATGTCTCTACAAGGTGAATTATTATACATTAGATATGACAAACAGTAGAAAAAATATTAATTCAATAGATATAAATACTTTATCATATGTGTGAAGACCGACTAGTGATTTGAGACAGCTATTTCAAGGCACTAGAAATAAAAAAACTGAATGCCACAATAAAACTTCCGCATGACAAAAAAGAGACAAAGATCCTATGTGCCACTGTTAAGTTTCAGTATCCAGTTTGTAAAATTCAGAAGTCTAAATGAGGTTTGTAAGATCTTTTAAAAAAATTTGAAGAGAAACACCTCAGATGGCCAACAGATGACTATAAAACCTCACTGGGAGCTTTAAGTGTTTGAGCATACAGCAGAACAAGATTTGCAATTCAGGATGTACCCCTGATTCCAGAGTGCGGCATGATTGAGCTGCTGTTCCATACTGTGCACATCGTCACTGAGGGATGTGGTTTCAGGGCAAAGAAAAGGTGAGTGCACCCCCAGAAGTGCAGCTTTGCCTCCCTCTCCCCAGCAGGAACGCTGCTGCCAGGATCTGCCCTGCAGACCATATCCTCTGCTATGGCAGCCCATCCCCTACCAGTTCCTCTGAGACACAGTTCCAAGGCACGGTGATGGAAAGCAGCAGTGGTGTGAGAAGCACCGCAGGGAACTGAGTGAGGAGGTGAGCCCAGGTCCAGCTGAGTCCAGCTCAAGCTGGAGGGAGCTGAATGGAGACACCAGTGCCAGAAGCAGCCATGTGGAATGGAGTGCAGCATCTGGGCAGCAGCATGGCAGGACATGGACAATCGAGCTTTCAGGGGTTTGTCCCTCATTGTTTTTTGTTGTCTTGTGCTCAGAGACAGGAGAGCTGGCTGTGGGAACAGCTGCCATCTTTGTCCTGGGAGCTGCTTGGACACAACCTATGGGCAGCGTCTGCCATCATGTCTTTGTCCCCACAGCCACAGAGAGCTAAGTTGAGGTGAACACCTTTTGTGCCTAAAGCACTTGTTTTGAGTGCATTCTTCACTCTAACATGGCTGCTGTTACTGTGTCCTTCTCGCCCTTCTCAGTCCGTTGCCTTTTGATTGCAGTACACTGTTATCTCAACCCAAAATCTCTGTCTTTGTCCCTCTTTTACCAGAAGGGGTGGGAGGAAAGGGGAGTGGCTTATTTGGAGTTTATTTCTGACTGGTGTTAAAACCACTAAATCTTCTCAAATTAGAAGCATAAATTACCTCCTCTCAGGAGAACAAGGATCACATCTTTAATTTAAAATATTTCCAGAACAGAAGCAAATTATAGTATTAGTATTCTCTTTCTCCTTCTCATAGTCTCCTTCACCCTAACTCAACTGACCAACAACCAAAGCACTCACCAAAATATGGTGAGACTATATTTTAGCCCAAACTAAAAATAATATTTTGTCTTTGAAGGAGAGTAAACAAATTATTATTGGGACATCTTTTTTCTCTATATATAGAAAATGGCAATATGGAAGAAGAAGAAAAAGATGAGTATGATTGCTGAACTCATTGATTTGAACAATTCCCTGTTTCCTCCTCTGTGCTTCCAGGACTATTTATTCATTTTACATTAAACAATCACTGGAGGATATACAAGGATTGGAAACCCATGACTACTCCTCTTTCATCTCCTGATTACATTCTTACAGAACTAACTCATGCTTCCTCTCTCTGACACACAACAATTTATTATTTTCTGCAGTATGACACAGCAGAAAGAGTTATGTCAGTAAATCCGTCAAACTGCCTCTGTAAGAACTCAGAACCTGGAGGTCTTCCCATCTGAATAAAGGACTAATTAATTACTATTCTGCCAGGCTGAAGAGAGAGAGGAAGCACTCATTTTAACTCCTACATTTTAGTGGTTTTTTTATTCGCTATTGTTGTGGCTTTTGGTGAATCCAATCATGTCAGCATGAGTTAGGCCTGCAGTGGCTATTGTAACTTACCATTACTTACTGACCTCTTACAACTCTATATTCCCTGCTTCCTACTGACTCCCTCCACTCTATCCTGGCCTATTTGTAATGCCAAGATTTTAGTCACTGCTAAGTTGAAGTAGAGGACCAGAAGAAACTAGAAGAATTTTTTTTCTTGACCTGAGTCCAAAACAACACTTCGATGCCCAGTAAACACATATAAGACCATATCATACTAAAAAAAGGTACCAAAGGAAAAAACCACATCAAAATACATAAAAATAAGCTTTCCGTTAGAAGATAAAATATTATACTTATTCTGAAAAAAAATAATAGCATAGAAGTGACCTAGGACACTCATAACAAAGGGAAACTACACAGAAGAGGCATTTTGGGAACACGAAGGAACAACAAAGATTAGTAATAGAGCAATGTAATACCTAGTTATGAACTATACAGGAAGGACAGATTAGGCTGAAGAATGATATCCATGAATGTCATTAATCCTAAAAAAATACATTAATAATCTCACTTCAAACTCATACTTCTGCTTTACAGCAAAAATGATAGCTTTCTTTAGCCAGCTCTTCACCATTTTATTGGTTTTTTACTGATGGTTTCCATTGAGGCAATACATCAAATGTTGTCTCCAAGTCCTTACAGATCATATCTATCACATTTGCCTTATTAAAAATCCAAACCCATAAAGTGTCTCTTTAAATTAAAGCCACACTACATTTTATGTCATACTCAGGTTGATGCTCGTGCATACCTGAACTACTCTTTATTATTTTTCAAATGTTCCCAGGTTAAGAAATTTCTCATTTTCCTTGGTGTTTTTAAATTTAGGTGTAAACAACTCTCCCACTTATCTGCTACTTGTCTCTTTAAGGTTTCAGACCAGCCAGTTTATGGAGCCAGTGACAAGTAAGCCAGTGACAAGTAAGCACATCTATGAAAATATAGCAATACTTTGTGCAGTGAGCTGTTGTGTAGGTAAAAGTACTAGGTACTAGGTTATGGTACTAGGAACAAACTGATGAACTCTGCTAGGTGGTGCCAGTTATGTGCAGAGTCCCTTCACATTCATCTGTGTTTTATTCCAAAGATTTCTGGGGCCTCTTCTTATTTTTCCACACCTAATTGACTGAGGAAACCATAACACCACAATACCACATTTGACTCTGCATTAATTTCACACTACACTTATATAGAGATTTACTGCTATTCCTAAAATAATAAACTTTCATAAGAAGTATACTATGCATGGGAAGTACTGCCCAGAAACTTCCAAGCAGGTGGCCAGAAATATGTTCTTTCATTATCTGGTGCATTCCAGCCTAGCACTAATTCAGATGATGAAAATCGTGACTAAAATATTTACTGTTCTCGAGTCATATTGTATGTCATACAGTTCAACAGATTAATTAAAATCCCTTGTAGTGGGGCTGCTATTTTTTCCCATATTGTTCTTATTCATTCCCCATTGTGCATGAGGGCTTTTCTCAATTTCCCAAATGATACATAACAAACATTTGTTTGCTGTCACCTCTAACTTGGCATCATTAATACTACATGAGAGTATTGAGAGCTATTGTTATTTTGAAAATATTTGTCTAAATATTTAAATAATCTTTCTGTAGTGTCCTTTTACAGACAACTTTAATATAGTTGGGCCTATTAAATGTCTTGCATATTTGCAGAAGTCTTAATAAAGATGAATGAGAAGATCCTCCAAATACACTGATGATTATGAAATACAATGAAAACAACCAGTAAATATTGTTTATAATAGATAAATTATTGCATGTTTTTCATTCTGTAAGACACTTGAGGCTTCATGAATTCTTACTGAAAAATGCCTTAAAACCAGAATGATTTAGGAAATCAGTCTATAAATCATGTAAGTCTAAAGTCCTCTTTTGATATGGATCAAGCATTTGCTGACAGGTTGTAACACATATTCCTCAGTCTACATGCATAAGGGAACTGCTAACCTTAGCAACTGGTCTCCAAGAACCAAAGAGTAACCATCCTAAAAAAATCCTGGGAATGAAGCCATTTGCATCAAGATTGATTGGAAAGAAGGGAGTGGTTGGAGATACAGAACATTTGCTGTAAGAGAAAGGGTGCTACATAAACAAGGATAGGGCTTTTAGAGAGAAGAATAAGTTAAAAGTCCCTAATTTTAAAAAAGACATCTTCTTTACTCAAAGGTCAGATCATGGAAGCGCAAGACAAATAATGACTGAGGTGTTTACAAAAGAAAGACTAGACATACTCCAGAAATTTTTGTAAGGCAACAGAAGTAACATGAAAAGGAAGCATGAAAATGTAGCTAAAATTTGCATAAACATAGAATACCTCAGAAAATTATTTTGTTACCCCAAGTCTTTTATACTTACTATCCCAGTATTATTAACCATTCATAAAGGAATTCTAAGGTCTACTGATTGACAAAACTTGGAATATAAACTATTCTGTAGCTCCCAATACGCAGGACTGGCCAGCTGGAACCTCAAAATTTCAGCCTTGTCCACAGAGAATTAATTCTACTGCATGGGTTCCAGCTAGACTTAGATGTGTACACAATCATCTAGAAGTTCTGTTGTGCTAAAAAGAGTCAACTTCATTCAAACTACAACTGTTTATTTTCAGTTTTACTGCCAGCTTTGTTCAGATAGACAGATCAAAGTATTAGGTTTGCATGTCAGTGAGTGATATTTATAGTCAGCAGTCTTCCTCACAGATATTCTCAAGCTAAAGAGGTTGTGTGTTTTTGGGAGAAGTCAAGTACTTCTTGCAAATCACAGGTAGAAAGACTTTATGAGAAAGTCCAACTTAGTCTCTGTAACTCTGCTGGACATCTGTGATAGGTATATTGTCACAAAACAATTCCTGCTCCAGGAGAAGAAAACTATTTTATATGAAAACATTGAGATGTAACAGTAGAACTTATTCTAAGATTTACAAACTTCCTAGACTTTTGCATTCTAAACCTGGGTATAAATAACAGCTTGTATAAAACTGCTAATGTTAACAGTGTGTCTATTACTAATTTGTATCCTTCAAGTTTTTCTTAGCACATCTTTCTTTTCATATAGATTATACATGACAAGGGCTGTAATTTAGGTAGATATTTGGGTTTTATTGATTTAGAAAATCATAACTTTTGAATAATAATTAATGAAGTAGTAGTGAAAAGACCTATTGTCTACATTAACATCTCAGTATTTTCTTGCACTTCACCTATTCTGCAAAATACACGTTTATATTGTAAAAAAAAACCCCAACAATAGAAAATAAGTCAGAAACTGTAACACACTACCACATTCTCTAAAAAGAATGAGGAAGTGAAGATGTTAAATGTTTTTTGATCCCTCTCTCACATATTACCTAAAGGATCATTGAAATCCATAAGCTATTTCTAATTAGTTTCTAATGACCTGAGAGTTCTGCAAGTTTAGCATCTTCTGTATCTCATTTGATTTCCCTTTTGGACTAAAATGATACCAAGAGGGCTAAAATGAAGATAAACCACACCTCCATGATCCCTCTGGTTATTGGACCAGAGACATAAATACAGGAAGGGCTAAGGGTAAAGACCATCATCATCATTAGTTTTATAACCTTTATTAACAAAAAAATACACAGTGATTGTATAACTATAGAGTCTATTGATTTACTCTATACAAAATTCAGAGTCAAGTCTGGATAGTTCTTTAACCTCTTGAAAAGGATTGGAGAAAAGTTGAATCTTTCCCGGAAGATTTAGTAATTAATTTGCTACACTATAAAAAAAGAAAAGTATCTCAGCAGAAATCTGTCTCAAGTGTGCTGAGGAAAAAAAAAATTGATAAAGGACCAGATTCACATTTTTTGTTCATTGATTACTATTTGGTGTCCTGATAAACTTAGCAGTTTAGGAAGTGATCGAAGTAATTATGAAATTGGCACTGACTTTGGAAAATGCATAAAATCCTCCACGGTTTCAAAGTTAATTAGCTAAATATTAAAGTATCAAAGTGCTGAATTTTTAAATTTATTGATAGTAATATTTGTGAATACTGTGGTTATATACCTGTTTCCTATTTGCAAATAAATGAAGAGCGGGTAATGTTAGTCCTTAGTAATCCTTAGTGCAACATTTTTTATTTGCTTTTTCAAATTTGGACTCATTATAGCTATATAATTGGTTATATATCATACTAAGAACTCATTCAGTTGTAAAACATCTCTACAAATTTTAACTTAGAACTGCCTCAAGGTGATGAAATAGACATGATAGAAAATTTCAGGGTTGTAAAGCAAGGCAGAAAGTCTTTGAAGAGCTGTTGAATCTATAAATCTCACAAACACTCTAAAATATGCCTTAAAAAAGTGACCAAACTTGTCATTTAAAAGGAAAAAAATATTGACAATATTACATGACATGACTGAAATTGTAAAGTCACCACGATTAAAACGGAGTAATTCACTTTGAACTAACTCTAGTTGACTCCTCTAACGTGCCTGAGGATTGTCTGTGGCAAGCCCAGAGGAAATCTTTTGTGCTTCAGTAAGCAATAAGCCTTGCAAATCATTATTCTTTCAAAGACTAACATAGGGGATACCAGTAATATCTGGGCTTCTTCTTAAGCTTCTTGGTGTCCAAGGTACTAATTCAGTACATAAACCTTTAACGTTAGATTTCTATTATATGATTTACATTATTTGACCTTCTTAAAACATAACTAGGAGTGTCTCTATTGAAAGAAACCAAGACAAAACAGAAGTAGCATTGTTCAATAATCCATCAAATATCAGAAATAATAATAAAATTTCTCTAAGCAATTCACACAGTTTGCAATCCACTAAAAACAGTGTTATCAATGAAATCTCCATCTAAATAGTATTTTATGTTGTTTCAAAGGCATTGCCCACACATTGTTATATATTTTTGTTTTGTTTTCGGGCAATACCAGGCAATCTGTTACAACCAGCTGTTTTGTAATCCTTCAGTGGCAGAACTGTAGTGGGATTAAGAAGCTCTTGTGATTCTTGTACTTCTTGCTCTGCAGTGATAAACATGCAACTCCATCACAAGCATACAGATGCCGGCATATCTTGCTATGCACACTGTAAACAGCAACCCAATAGTCCATCTTCTAGGGAAATAACTGCTTTTTGAATTCATCTTGCATCATAATTTTACAGGTTAGTTACTGTCACATCTTCCATTTCTATAATTTTTTAAATAGATTTTTCAGCTTTGTGTGAAACGAATTCCAACATGCATGTTATAAAGAGCAAATTGGTAAAAAACTTTAAAAACTTAGCATAGCCTAAACTTTGACTATACCAGATCACCAAAGCCCAGAATTAGTTATGTCACTTATGTGGAAGTATAATAAATAAATGAAAATACATATTATGCCCAGTGAAGTGGTGGATGCCTCATCCTGGGAAGTGCTCAAGACCAGGCTGGATGGGGCTTTGAGCAACCCAGTCTAGGGGAGGGTGTCCCTGCCCACAGCAGGGGGTGGGAACTAGATGATCCTTCAGATCCCTTTCAGCCCAAGCTATTCTATGATTCTATGGATATAGCTGCAACACTGCCTTTGTTATAAGGAATCCAAATAGCAACATCCTCTCATATACAACTCACGGATGAAATAGCATTAGATTTCCAGGAGGCTATCCACTCACAACAGGGACTGAGTGAGACCTATATTTACAGATTTATCCTTTTCAAACATACTGGCCTTCTAGAAGCAACTTATCAGTCAAAGATAGTACTCCATTTAAAGCTGCTGCAACATTAATGTTGCAGCTTGTCTCCATTTTTCAGCTAAATAGAGGTTTTCTTTCTCACATCACATAAAGTCCTCAACCAGCTCAGGCCTTCTAATAAATTGCCAACTCTGTTACAGTATATCTTCTATTATGCCGCTTGTTACTTTAGTAAGACAGGAAATTAAAGCAATAAAACACTTTCAAAATGATAGGGCACACTCAGGCAGTCATTTTTCTTATGTTCCAGTATTATTCTTCAAAAGACCTTTTATGATACTAATATTAAATTCTTTGAAGTTTGAAGAATCTGTTGAAAGTGTCGAATTTCTAAGATATAATGCTCAAATATTGCATCTACTCATGCATTTATTAAAACTGAGAATGTGGGATGGAATCAAAAAAAAAAACAACACAAAATGCAATACAGCTAAATAATATATGACCTGATACATTTTAGATCCACATTAGGGAGTACAATGTGTGGAAATTTGATTTAATGCTAAGGAAAATCTATTTTGCTTTTGTCTCACCTTACGTGCCCAAATGCACACCAGATGTGGTCATTCATATAAAAGGTTGGTAACTGCACACTGCAGCACAGAAAACCAGACAAATAGTATAATGGTCACTTATTCAGTGTGCTCACATTAAGGAAATTGAATCAAGCTTATGAAACTATGCATTCTTTATTAACCCTGTAGAAGAAGGTCACATTGACTGCTCTTCTAATGGAATGCACACTAAAAAGATTGAAAGACATCATGTGAAAGCACAGAAAATCTCCTAAGTTAAGTCTCCTGATGAAACATTTACAACATGAAATTAATAAAAACATTGAAGGATTTATCTCGTTATTAAGAACCAAATACACTTAATTACATATATTTGAAGGGAAAAAAAAGGAAAAAGAGGAAAGGGAAGAGGAAAAAGGAAAAGAAAAATGAAAGAAAGAAAATTAAGGAGATAGAAAAAAAAAAAGGAGAAAAAATAAAACTAAGCTAAGCTACCAAAGATTATACACAATGTCTGCTATGTATTAAAGATTGGACTCAATGATCTTAGAGTTCTTTTCCAAGCTAAATAATTCTAAGACTCTGTAGATGTTCAAATAGGAAGCCTAAAAGAAGAGTGAATATTCACTATATAGATCCTGATTTCTCTGTGATTTAAAGTTCAATATGAATTTTCCATTTTACTGTAGCTATGAATTACTTTTCCAGTTTCATTTTATCTGTTTTTATAGAGAATGTAAACAACCTGTGGTGGCAGTTCTAATTTAGTACATGGACAATTTCATTTAGCAGAATGTAACAATATACATAGAAGGTCCAATGTTGCCATACTGATTGAAATTTACTGTTTCAAATTAAATATAAGCCTTCTATTTCTATACAGTAAAACAATGGAAATGAAGTGTAAATACAAAAGGTAAAAACTAAAGGCTATTTTCTCAATTCCATCTAGTTCTGCAATGTCCACTTTTTCCTTATTTATCAAATTATTAAATTTTTGGTTTTTATGTATGTTTGGCTAGTAATTCAGTGGGCTAAATCTAAGATAAAACCACTCAATAACTTATGTTTCCTTTTGCATTTTTGACACATTTCTTCTCTGTTGGAATTCCAAAGCAATCAGCTACCTGGGGATATATACTTCTTCAGAGACCTCTTCTCCACTATATCAATTAACTCAAAAGCAATTTTGGATACCTTCCAACGTACTACCACCATCTGGTCTCCCTTAAGCCTCACAAGCTGGAGTAGACTTGAATTGGTCTGAATGATGGCAATTTTCTAAATTATTAACAAATTAGGCATGTTTCTATGCTGTTTCCTTTCTTTGATTTGTTAAGAAATTTCCTAGTGACCTAAAGAATCCTTGGGAATATTTTTAAACATCTAAAAGAAATCTCCAAGACGGGATGGGGATCACCTGACTCACTGCAATGTGATACTCTTCAAGAGCATGTCCCTTATGACTGTGATAGAGGAAACTGAAAAACGGATTTCAGCTTCCACCTAATCTGTGAATCTCCCTGTAATTTTTATGTAGAACAAGCTCATGAAGCAAAAGGTCAACTCATTAGTCTCCTTCAATATAGAATTGAGAAATGGCTGGGCAACATGAGAGGTCCAAAGAAACTGAAGGTACTTCTAGACTTAGTAATGTGGAGACAGCCATTAATGAAATTTTTAAGGATTAGAGAATGGTCCATCTTCAAAGCAAGTAAAATTATAGCTTTTTTTTTTCTTTCAATCAAGACAACATCGTTTTTTCCCTTAGTTTAGGTTTTATAGCATGTTTACCACTTGATAGGTACAGAAATGTGACTAAAATGTGGCATGTGATACATGTTTTTTTTCTCTGCCCAGGAGAACAAGTCATCTCAACACATAAGCCCTTCTGTTTTTATGCAGGGGGAGGAAAGAAGAAAAGTAGAAGAAGTCTTTTTACTTTATTTTGCATTCCATTAAGATATTTTTGTTTAAGACGGCAAGGAAATGTTGCATGCCACACGCTGACCTTGTGTACTTCCCTGCCTGTTCCCAGATGACTCTAGGTTGTTGTCCTTTACCTTTTACTCCTTATTTTTGCCTCTTCTTACTGTCATGTATAATAGATTAGGAATCTCTTCATAATTACCAATCCCTCAAGGCCAGTGTGTCTTCTACCACCAAATCTGAAAACTGCACTTTAATTATGCATTCAGAATTGGAAAAACAACTGTGACAATAACATCACCAGTAAAATTATGGCATAAAAAAGCTATGAGAAAAATTTGCTCTGCCACAGTTTGGGCTCTAAATTCTAACAGCTTCAGCATATACTCTTTTACAAGCACACTTCCAGCAATGGAGATTTTGTTAGTAAGAGGGAAGACTGCTACAGGGAATTATTGCAAGTCCTATTGCTTAGAAACCCAATAGACTCATTGCTAGAAGGAATAGAACTTCTAGGGATTCTGTCATTGGCCAGAAGCTTTATGGCTTGGTACTGGGGAAACAAAATGTTTTATTGGAGCCTTTCTTCCTAAAATGTGTTATAATAATTGACCATTACATAAAACTTGAGTTTTAAAATACAGTATTGTGCCTTAGTACAGGTGTGCAAATATGCATGTATGAATACATGCATTTGGGGGGGTGTGTGTGTGTGTATACATGCAGATGGCCATACTTCCTACTGAGTATCACAGGTTATGAAAAATCATATTTTGGGGGTGTTCTTTTATAATAGGTTTTTTTGACAATTCCTTATAAGCACTGAGCACTGAAGAACTTATCCATTGCTAAACAGGAAAATATACTAAAAAGAAGACTGATTTGTAAATGCTATTATGTACCACATACCCTGAAAAGAGAAATGAAATATGAACCTAGAGAAGGATTTGTGTGCTATACCCAAAAATAAGATGAACTGGGAAAAAGAATCTCTGAAAATCTGAACAAAGAAAAAGGGAATGTAAATCATTAGAAATAAACTAAATGTGAGCTATGCCCCGCATTTTGCTGGGATAATATGAAGGCAGTGAGGTTTCCAGCTTAGAGAAAAATGGCTGTGAGCAAGAGGATTCTTAGTTATAATCCCCAGTGAGCCAACCTTAGGCAAGCCATTCAACTTTCCTTTGCTTCAGTCAATCCAGCTTATAACCACAAAAAAGCAGGTCCTCCGTGAAGCCAGATCTTGCAACTACTCCAAGCTATCTCTGGGCAAATAGGAGAAAAAGGCATAAGAAGCACACTACATAAAGAAGGGGGAAAAAGTGTTCTTAATGGCTTGCAAGAGGTTGAACAGAGGCCAAATACACCACCATGCTGACATGAAACATGTCCTAACAGAATTTGAGATGTCATGCTAAAGGTGGTACATTTGCTATTGAGATTTCTCAATTTATGATACCTGTACCTTGCATAAAATATTTACTGTACTTTGAGAATTAGGACACTTCCAGAGTTACAAATATTGGAAAAATACATTAGCAACTTAAGACATTAGAATTTTTAAAATACAGGGATGTCTTCTCACATAAAGTGAATCAATAATTCAGTTGTTCAGCACATTCCCCTCTGCCTCCCAACGTTTTACTAGAAAGATGAATATGAGAATAAAATCGACAGCTTTAGGGTGTGATACACAAATAAAAGATAATGAAAACTAGAATTAAATTCATGGGCTGCATTTGTTTTCTCTGCATGCTTAATAGAGTCTCCCATTGTTAAGGACTCTGTAAGTAATCATAGATTTCTTATTTAGTCTACTGGAAGAAAAAAATGAGGTACTATGAGGATTAAAATGACACAAATTATAAAATAGATAAAATATACATGCATGGGCTACTCAGTTGGTATTTTTTCTGCCAGCATGTAAAAAAATTATAGATGCAGTAAATATTTGAGAAATCATTCTCTTTACAGCATTATGCATGGAGTTGTCAGTTTTCACCACTGAGCTTTGTTGATTTATATCAAATACCTAATTTAAATATAAAAGGGATGGTTACATTTATAGCACACTTGAGTATTTAGGAATACCTACTGACATTGCAGCACTTCTTTTTTTATTCATATAAAAGTAATCCGTACAAATAAGTAGGAGCAATGCTAATCAGCAGAAGAAACAATGGCCATTTTTTTGCTTTTCTAACACATTTCATTGTAGCCTGTAAATAAAAGGAGTAGCCAGTGTACTACACAGTATTCATTCCAAACATATACAATTGTCCTAATGAAGAAACTATTAGGTGAGAGCATTCTATGAAATCATTACTTTGGCACATATAATCATCCCTGTGTTTCCTCTAACTTGAGAAAACATCCTTGCACTCAGCACACTTGTGTTGCAGTTTACTTAATGAAAATGTATTAAAAGGTATTTTCTGTCACGTATTGCAAATAAAATTTTGAACTGCTGTATTGTCGGTGAAGAATGAAACTAATTTACTTCCTTACAATACTGATAAGGACATCCTTGCAGTAGGGGTCCAAGCATTCCTCATGCTTTGGATTCTTTTATCTCTTGTCTTTTGGAAGATCACTGTAGGTCTGCCATGCAAACTGCACATTTTTTCCTCCGAAGGAGTGCAGTGAGGAAAACAAAAAAAAATAGCTGTTCTATGACATTGTAGTGGGGGCAACAGGTTTGGAAGGAAAGGACATGAAAAACTGAAGTGTGGCCAAACAGTTACTCTCCCACCAGTTTGGTTCTATGGGAACACACTATGTTGACAGCTGGCATAGACTTTTACCACTGACTGCAAAGTGAATGAAATATAACCAGAGAAGCAGCTGTCATCTAAAAGAAAAATAAGTACACTAAAAGATACATGTCATTTTGTATGCTTAGAAGTCTGCTAGCAAAAGTAAGAACTTGAATAACTTAATTCAGGACCCAGTAACAGGTAATACAGAATCTCTGGCTCTACTCTTTAATCTGTAAACAGATACAAGAAGAAACTTCATCCATTTCTTCCTGTCAAGCAATTATGGGATTTTGAGAAAGGTGTGAAGCCCAGTATCCCAGGAACCAAAATTGCCTACTCACAAGAGACAGGAAGAAAACCAGTTCTGCAGCTGGAAATCAGAAAATGTCATGCCTGCTAGATATTCTCAGGGCCTTCAGCAAGTTCCAAATCAGTGATCCCCAAAGAAGCCTAAATTCTTTGAAAAAAGTATGCAGGAGTTTAACCCCCAAGTTTAATCCCTCATGGCAAGAAAACTTCATGCTAGAAATTTGAAAATGCTTGATTAATTCTGTATAAATTATTCCATCACCTCTTCTCTAAGATTCAATATTGTACATAATTTAGAATTCAATTTTTGACATTTTCCTCCTTTTTTTTTCTATTTTAAATGCAGAGCTATACTAAATCAGAGTCATATGAAACAAGAAGTGCTTCTGAAATCTGTCTTAACAGATTTGGTTCCAGTCAATCCTCAGTCCTACTCTAGGTTTAAAGACTAATCATTTTCACACACAGTACTGTATCAAGTTAGAGTTTTGGGAGTTATACATAACTCAAGTTATGCTTTCAGGAGGCATTAAAAAATACCTTGATTTGGTGTAGTCCTACTGTTGCCCCCCAAAAACCCCATAAAAGTATTCTGGTAAGTGTATATTATAATTAGAATATATTTCAGTAATAACAAAAATGTGTAAAATTTGAATAAATTTTTTGGTAAGTGACAAAACACAAAGCAAAGGTAACTTTCTTTCCCCCTCCTTCTCATTTTAAACTTAGGGCAAACCAGAATAGAATTACTGGTGAGGACGAATATGCTCATGTCTGCTAAAGATGCCACATGCAGGCATCTGGAATTGCTTAATTATCTTCCATTCTGGATAGGAATAAAAGGGTATTTTCTGTTTCTAAATCAAATCTGTTCAGACATGCCACATGCACTTGTTCTCATCAAGGATTAAGTGCATGACAAGCTTGAACTTTTAACTCCAAATACTTCTGAGATACAGGAGAGCAAAAAAAGGTCACAGCACTTCTGTAAAACTGAAATATGTAAATTTTTTCACAACATTGTCACTCAGAATTGATTCCCCCTATTTTTCCAACTTTTCCAAAGTAACCCACTGTTGATCTAAGATTAAGAATGAGAAATAACAAATTGAACATGCATTTCCTACCCTTGGAAGTTAAAATGAGTAAAAATAAGCCTTGGAATACAGTAGTTTGTGTTACCTTCCCTTGTGAGTTGTTGCTCAAACTACAGTGCAATAGCATCAAATTTGAATTCTGAGGCCACAGCCAGACATCATCCAAGAATAAAATGGCATATTTCAGAAAAATAAAACCCAGCTACCTGCTTTTCTAGCTCCTTGCAGAAGCTGGATGCACCAATGCTAGCAGGTAGGGGTTCTTTTTGTCAAATGAATGACAATGGTGACTATGAAGCTAGAGGTAAAAGAACACAAATAAATTTACTGATACCTCAGTAGGTTGTTATAAAAAAATGTCTCTATTGAAAATTAATCAAATTTCTGTTTTATTCAATTTTCTATGATGCTTTTTTCAAGTATGATACTAGCTGTTGAATACTAAGAAAACATATAGCTGGATAAACATTTGAAACAAAATTAATATTTTAAAAATTCAGTAATAATAAAAGCCCAAATTAAAAAAAAAAAAAAGAAAAAGAAAAAAAGAAAAACCAGCAAACCCCCAAACTTTCAGGAATTATTGGTTTGATCCAGAGCACTTTATTTCCCCTATGCCCCTCTATTTCCTACCTGTAGAGCACCACACAATGGCTCATCATTATGATGCTCACTTTCAAAACAACTTTTCCTCCACTTTCCTTTTTAAAGTTTTCCATCTCCACAGAAAAAAGGAGGGGAAATAAGGGTGTGAGAATTTAATTAGCTCATCCTTTTCTGTCCTACCAATCTTAGACTGTGTTGATAAATGAAATACAAATGGTCACTTAAAGCCAAGGCAGATGTAGTAGTTCTAACTTCTGACTTTTCCAAAGAGTTCTAATTCCACCACAATGGGCTCTAACTAACTAATCCTGTACCGATCCTGTAATTGTACAGCATTTTCAGTGCTAACCTAACAGGGTGATTAATTTGCATTCTGCATTCAAACCACAAAAAAAAGGAAAAATAACTTTGCAGGATCACAAATGACTGATGAATTGGTAGAATAATAAAACTAAGTCTGTGCATTATGTTTGGGGGTGCCAGAGATATAAAGTTCAGTGGAAGTTGAACTGAAACATGCTATGGTTTTGGTAAATATTTACTGAATTCATTTAACTACAGCCATCAAACTTTCTACCAGAAATCAGCTAGTACTATTTTGTGGACTTTTTCTCAGACAATGTGCCCATTTCCTACTTCTTCAGAGGTGAAAGACTTTCTTCCCTGAACTTGCAGCACTCTTTAATGTGAATCCCCTACTGCAAGCCCTCATAATAAACTTCTACTTTTCTCTGTTGAGTGTCACAGAACACTTTTTGCACTGCCATTATCATCTTCCATGCCCAGGGTGACAGGAGCAGGGCCTGCTCCTCCAGAGCTGCCCCACAGAGCAGGGCCCTGCCTGAGGCCAGGATTGCCAGGCCAGGCCTGAACAAACACAGCTGGCATCAGTTCCCTGCGTAGGCATCCAGCCATGGCTATCTGCCACAGGTGCAGCCCAGGAGCCCAAAGGGAAAATGCTGTCCTTACCTCCCTGCAGTGTCCTGAGTGTTCTGAGGATAGCAGGGTGGGAAGGCAGGGCCTGGCTACCCCTGGGGCCCTGCCCAGAGCAGCGCCATGTGTCTGCCCTCCGGGCAGGGAAGGGCCCGTCCTGCAGAGACCCTGCTTCTGTACTCCTCTATAATCTGCATGCTTTAATAAAACACATCCTGAGAGAACAGAAGCTTCCTGGAATCCTTTTTTTTTTGTGCCCCCTGTAAAAAAAGTGGGTGGGCATTGGGATTACTCCATTTCAGAGCTGTCATGACTCATGGTTTCAACTTGGCATATGTGTGCTTTGCAATACTTTTAAAATTTTAACATCTCTTGTTTATGGAGGCACTGCTGAATGTCTTTGACCATTGTTTCTAAGGCTACTGAAGGGCAGAGTAACACTCATTGTCTTTGCATTTGGATTCAAGTAATACAAGGCATATGTTTGCATCATGAAAGACAGATAAAAATCATCAGCTTCCATCTTCCCACTGCTTTTTATCCTCGTGTTGCTATAGCAAGCATGTGATAGATAACTAACTATGAGCATAACAAAAAAAATATTACAGCACCAATTCATCAATGTACAACACTTAATGTGTAACCAAACTTCCTCCAGCTTTTCTCAAACTTGTTTATACAGCTAGAACACTTCAAGAAAATCTGCTCTTTAGAAGCTTCCACTTAGAGCTTCAGCAATCATCAGCTCCTTTTTCTAGCTGACATCCTCCCCACACAGAATTAGATATCAGGCTTTCTCAGGGCTGACTGTATTAATGGTTTATATGAAAGATACTGTTACTTTATATGAAAGGGACAGGAGAGTGGATTAACTTTTTAAAATAATGGAGTGAGAACTCAAATCTGAAGGACAGGCCTCTTGGCAACATTCCCTAAAATGGCTCTTAAAATTATATGGATAGGTCAAGAAAAGCATTCTCTTTAACTATATTCAAAAAGTCAGTACACAGAAAGTTTTTGTCTGTGCTTCTTTCCCAGTTCTAATGTCGCTTAATTCTAAAACAAAAGTATAGCAAGCAGCACTGGAAGAGCTCCATCTTTCATGCACTGGGAGTTTTATATAAAAGGCCAGATCTCTGACTGTTTCAAAGAGAATATTTTCAACAGGATTTCTGATTTTCTAGTGCAGTGCTGTTCATTTTTATAAGCTTTTATGGCTGTCAGCATACTGATTGTTCACACTGACACAAGGTTTACCCAAATAGCAAATAAGAACCACTAGTATATGAAGAAAATATAACTGTTAGATTACAATCAAAATATTATGAAATTAGTCAGTCTTTGTGTAAATATTATAATAATTTCTGACTATCCAAGTTTTAAAAGGGAAAGTTCTGAGGGAGCTGGGCCAGTTTAGCCTCAAAAATAGATGACTGAGAGAGGATCTCATTAACACATATAATTCTAAAGGGGGATGTCAAGAGGATAGAGCCAAGCTCTTCTGGGTGGTGCCAACCAATAGAACAAGAGGCAATGGGCAGGAAATGATGCCTTAAAAGTTCCACTTGAATATGAGGAAGAATTTCTTGACTGTGCGAGTGACCAAGCACTGGAACAGATTGTCCAGACAGGTTGTGGAGTCTCCTACACTGAGGATATTCAACAGCTGTCTAATTCTGCATTTTGTGCAATTGTGCTCTAGGATTTTTCTGCTTTAGGTAGGTTGGACAATATACCGACTATGGTTCCTTCCAACCTGACTCATTCTGTGGTTCTGTGATGTGCTCTAAAAATATCACTACAAAGAAGTTTTAAAAAATCCTGGTCAAGAGACAAGACTACAGAGTAAATTCACAATACATGCTGAGAGTAAAGTGCATAATTGTCAGTGAATAAGTAATAATTGGAATGCCAGTTTATAAAATTAATCAGTTGAATGTATATTTCTTTCAAATGATTGTTTAAATGTGACCATAAGATTACTAGACATCTGTATAATAATACCTTCTTTATTAGAACTATGAATGACTAATAACTGTCTGCAATAAAAAAAGCTAATTGTTACTAATGGTTAATGGATCTTAATTTTGTGTTAGTTTGGATTCAAAAATAAAGGAGTACTTTCTAAGGAAAAAACATGCCCTGCTGATTTTTCTTGTCCATCATTGTAAAAATGTAATCTTATGTCATTTACAGTACTTGTAAGTAGAACTGGCACATTTACCTGTGTATGCAGCTTCTATTTTCAATAAATAGCTCAACTGCCTTTTGGTAATGTAAATTTAGCACCCTATCTGGCTCCTACCTCAATGATACATACAGTATCCTGTAAATTTTGTATTTTTGGTTACAGAGGCGATCAAGGTGTGAAATTTCTCACAGACACAAGAATATAAGACGTCGTTGAATGTCATGTGTATTTTCTGTCAGATACCTCTAGGTATATTGCTTGGACATTAGTTATCTACTTGTGCAATACAAGTGTCTACCAGTTTCCATTCACTAAATGCAGATGAGATACTGCATTTAGTTGGTGCCAAGTTTAATTGTTGTATTCTCCTAGTTCAGGATCTAAAGTGATCTGTTCGGATATTGGTCAAAAACTTGGGCTAATTTTCTTTTGGAGACAGGCTGGATGATTCATCTCTTTGCTAAGCCTCCTTAAAATCCTGCAGAAAAGTCTGTGCATATTGTTATTGAAAACCTATGGTACCAGATACAGACATAGAGGGAGACTGTAATAATTACTTCCAAGGTGTTGAAGGGCTGTGGTAGATTTACCACAGGGCCACAGAATGAACATTTTGGAAGCTAGTGGAAAGTGTTCAAACTACAATTCTCCACATGTATAGACTTGAAAATTTTGGATGAGGTCTTTACATGATGATAGTATTTCTATTTGGTATAAAAATCACTCGTTTACCTAACTCAGCAACAGAAGACAATATTGACTAGAGAAGAGAACTTTATTGCTTCTAAACAGAACCTTAGAATTAAAATAAATCTGGCTTTTAAAATGTCTTTTTTTCTTGAAATTTTTTGTGTTTAAAAAAGTAATGCTCATGAGAGCAGTCTCAGCTACAGCTTGAAGAAAAACTGATTTGTGTAAAAATGTGATAAATGTCTTGGTTCTACTTCTTTTAAAATTTGTTGTACAGTGATCAGTTTGTTGACAGAACATCTGCTCATTTCATCCTTTGCAAGCTCAAATCTGTATTCCACTTCTGCTCTGTTTTCAAGATAGAATATCTTGACATATTTTTGGCTCTACAGTCATATTCGGTGTCAAGAGAAAGATTTCCATATTTGTCTGTTGCTCCTATGAAGAAGCAGTCATGGAACTGATCTTTCATACATATTTTCCCCAGATGTTAATTCAAAAGCTGAACCATCCCAAATATGTACAGAACATTCAAATTAACTTGAAAAGTCTTAGCAAAGACTTAGATTTTTCAATAGCAGGACATGCTTAGAAGCCACTGCCACTTTGGGGTAAGTTCTAAGGCTGTAGAGAACCAAATCTTTGAAATATCAAAAACTGCCTCTACCTTTATTTGAACAGGGCCAGTGAGAAGTCTTAGGCTCTGGAGCTTTCTAACATTGGTAACCTCCATCTAAAGGATCTGTGCTCCTGAATCACTCTGCAGTCCCTCATTGTGTTCATGTGTTCCTTTAACATAACTGTGTCTCCTTTTCTAGCACCGAGGGTCTGTGAAGGCTGTACTGCTGCCCCTTGCAATGCTGCTCTGCTGTCAGGAGCCTGGGGCTGGTGATGCTGGCACACAGCAGGGTTGCAGGGTGCCAGGCAAAGTGATTAGCAAATGCAGTATTTGAAGTGCTTTTTTTTTGTAACTTGTCAAAAAAGTATCATTTTATTGATTTATTAAACTCTCTGGGACTTATTAAAACGAAATAATAGTTTTTATAACTGCTTTTCTCTTCCATAATAATAGTTTAGATTTTTGCATAGTTTAGTAAACTTCATCCTTAACCAAAATGAGAAATTGAGATCTAATTTTCTCAATAACAGTTTTATGAAAATATTTGCAATAGTGAACATTTTCCAAAATTGTAAAGTTGTTAGTTGTATTTACTTTAAATAGAAGTTAAAATTTATAAAGTAATCACAATTTTCATTTGTAAAATTTAAAACAAAATTTTAAAAGGAAAAATTAATACTATCAGAATATCTTTTTTTGACATTGAAGGGCATTAAACGACATTGGCATCTCACCTTACATTTTTTATTTACATTCAAAACATGTATTCTCAAACTGTCATCAGTTTCATTATTAAATAGTCAGCATCCGAAAGGGAAAAAAAATTGTGCCAAGCATAGATCCTGACTATGCCTGAAGGATCAAGCACTTCACTGAATATATTGAGTTTATAGACTTCTTCTAAATCTAAATGGATGATCTCCTCACTTTGCTTTTTATTTAATAGCTCACACTGCAAGAAGATACAGGACAAGGATTCTATTTTGTCTTCTGCCAAGGAGCTATCAAACCCACATCTCCAAAGATATCACCATCAGTCTACTATGCTTTTTTTATACAAGGACTCTTAATCCTTCCTATTGAAGCAATTCTACTGTATATGGATAAATCGAAAATCACAGTGATAAAAGTTAGAATGAGAATACATTTCTAGCTTAATGTCTCAGCTCCTCAAAATCTTTCCACTATGGGGCTCATTTAAAAAGTTCCACGTGGCACTTAAATATTGGTAAAATGCATAAACAAGTTTTGTGCTAAAAATTGCAACTAGCAGCTTCCCTCCCTGTACAGAAACTTCAGCCATTAAAATGGTTTTTTATCCTCACACTCCTGCATTCTGTCTGACTTAATTAATATGCAATTGTTTCATGCAAAGTAGACTATCTGAAGCAAGACAATGGAAGCATTTCTGTCTTACGATATTTCAGAGGCTGGCTCTTAGACCAGTGCTCAGAGAGTGGAAGGCTCACGTCCGTCTATCGTCTCCTCAGAAGTTTTCTAATCACTGCATTTGCATACAGAAGGTTATGCGAGGCATTAGCAGAAATGTAATTTTCAATTCCAGCTTTCCCTCTTCCTTATTGGAAGCTCAGAATACAGTTCAGAAAATTAATTCTGTAAATTTCGACCATTTTAAAATCTATATATATGATGAGGCCCCTCATACTTCAAGGAAGACTGGAAACCTTAAATAGTGACCCAAAGGAATAGAGTGTTTGACATGAACCAAATTACTCAGATTCAATTTCACCAGTATAAAATATTTAAGAATATGAGAATATGCTTACCTTCAAATAATTATTGACTTAAAATAACTATTGACTTAAAATAACAGCATGCATTATAAACAGTAACCTCAGGAATAAGGATATACCTTGGCTGCTCATACATCTCAGCTGGATATTAGATTTTTTGAACACATAATTAGTCTCTGAAAAGTCCTCCAAATCTATGAACCTTGAAGTGTTCTCAAAGTAATATTTTTGTGCCCCTCCTGTTAAAGATAGCAACCAGACTCCCCAAAACAGTCACTTTAAACCACCTCCACTTTTTCTAGCCAGAAAAAATGATGGGATGTTGTTTACTTCCTACTCTGCTTCTATGTTCATTGCATCACTGAAATACCACACGTTACTGTGGGAGATTAAGACATTATTCTTCTTTTCTTCCTTGAAGCTGCATAATTAACATTTCTACCAAGCTGTTTAATTTATCCTACCTAAGGCTGGCTTCCTCCTCTTTACAGCCTTCTAAACATGGTGATAAAGCTTCATACATCATCTAATGAAAAATATTACATTCTCAGTCTCTTAACAAATTCAAATCTATTGCCTACTTAATAATTTTTTAAGATAAGTTAGGGTTGTTTATTTTTGGAAAGAATGGTTACAGATACTAACCTGAGAAGACAAACCCAGAGCTTCAAATTCTGAAGAGTCTCTTATTCCTAAATACAACATCTAGAATCCTGCTCAATGTCAGATTTCACATAATAAGTATTATGACACATGTTTTCATATGAGATCCACATTAGAATTTGTCAAAAGGTGGATTTTTGCATGATGACTTCTGTTGGTTCTCCATTCAGTACCTGCAAATTCTTTGGGAACTTTTACCTCTACATGGCTCTGCATGGAGACTGTACAATCTAGTCAAGCCCAGCAGTGGGGAAACCAAGCTTGAGTAGGCACTGAAAAGAGGATCAGAGTAATAGACTGCCTATCATACAAAGGATGAGTAAAAGTTCTCATCCTCCTTAAGTTAGCAAAATAATGGTGTAGAAGATATATTGCAGTTAAGAAGACATATAATCACTCCCTATAAATAATTATGTTTGGAATATAATTATATGCCATGAAAGGAGAAGGCCTACTTAAACTAAAGGACACTGTTGGTAGAAGAAAAATATTATAAATTGTCCATGAATAAAATTAGGCGGGAGATCAAAAATATTCTTAATGATCAGAAAGCAGCGATGACCTGGAACAGCCTCCCAATAGCAACAGTAGGGTGAAGAAAAATAAAGTACTCAGAAACAAGTTCCTATTAAGTTGGAGTCTGATCTATTTATGAAAGTTATACAATTATATTGAGTAACAGAAATAGGCTGAAGTGAACAAAGAGATGTATTTTCTATCCTATTTTTCTGTAGCATCTAATTGCTCTGCTCAGGACTAAAAGTTCAGTATAGCAAAGCTCATTATATTAGTGGTTCAGTTCTCTTGTTGATATGTCTCTCAGTGCCTAAAAATGAATCTGCTTTACTAACAGTATTAGTTACACATATTTTCTCCCTCTAGATGTAAAGATATTGCAAAAGGGAAGATTTTTCAAGCTGATTTATTACCCAGTTTGGGAAAATTCAAAGTACTCTATACATATTACTTTGAGAATAAATCTACCATCCCTTATTATGCCAGCTAATAATTTTATTGTTATCTTAAAAAAAAAAAAGAAAAAAAAAGAAAAAAATGGAAAAAAAGATGGTTAAAAGTCACAACTATAAAAGATAAAACAAAAGTAGGCAGCTTTAAGCATGAAATGCTATTAAATAAATTTTTTATGAGAACAGAAATATTGAAAAAGTGAGACCTAAATTTGTGGCCTCTATGGCAGAAAATTAGCTCTTGGGAGCTGAGGAAGAGAATGGGGAGAGGAGGTAGACTGGGATTTTTTAAACTGCATTTTCTACAAAGATCCCTGACAAGAATATCTATTAACTGCCTAATTTGCATAAACCTTCCACAACTTAAGCTCAAGTAAGCCTTAAGCATTTAATTCTGAATCATCTTATTCAGTATTTTTCAGCACCACATTTAGTCTTCAATTCTCTCCCATTTTTTCCAGGCATACCGGTGGTAGTAATTTCCCTGTAACACTGGTTAAGACTATCCCTTATGAAGTTTTCTGGAGTGACGGAGGAAAAAATAAAAATGTTCTGATATTTTCCCCTGGGAGAGTGTGAGCAGTTCCTTTGGCTTAAATAGGCTTTAACTGCATCCCACAGAGTGATGCTTCATAGCGTATTATAAGTGTGATCAAAAAGAATGTTACGAGGAGAAGCTGAGCACTAGCCAATGTTAAGCACCACATGCATATTTCTCATCTATATTTTACAAAATCAGAAATTTCAAAGTGGAGTCTGTTTTTCATAACACTGTCCTCAGAATTTTTGCTGGTTTTGCCTTGTTGATTTTTTTTAATTACACATTTTCAACAGTAATGTGTAATACATAAGGCTCACATATTAAATTTACACACTAACAGAACCAGATGCATGAATTTACAGATTTTATGCTAAAAAAGGCAAGATATCTTCTGCAACTCAGTGGGTCAACTGCAAAGGACTTTGTTGTGATTTCTAGGACTGCTCAGTTTAAGTTATTTTGAAGGAATATTTAAAATCTATTGGAAGAATAACTGTACATTATTTCTTGATAACAAAAAAAAGTGCAACTTCCTAAAAATTCCAACAATTCTAGTGAACATTTGGAAATTATTCTACTAATATTTTGAAAGCATTCTAATTGTTTTATATCAAAAATAATGAGAAGAAAATGTTTTTTTTTCCTCCTTTTTTAAATTTAAAACAATGTGCCATGAGATTTGTATTTTGGGACTATGGAGATGACAAATGGGAGTACTGCATTGCAGCTCCTGGGCAATTAATCTGTCACCTAGTTTTCCACTGAGGCTCATTGCCACAGAGTAATCCTTCTTCTAGCAGTCATACAAGGTGTGATAATCCATTTTTCCTCATTATCAAGTTTGATTTCTTGTGGGATTAATTTTCCTACATATTGTTTAGAGAACTGAATTCTAGTTGTAGCAATTATGTGTGAAATTCTCTAGAACATCTGGAATCAAAATCCAGTGGGCCAAATTCATCCCTCGACCAGCTTTACTAGCATCACTGCTGTTAGGGCAAAAATTAATTTGACTCTCCAGCTTCAGAAATAATACGAGCAATGTTCTTACAATTCCCAAGTTATTGTTTGAGATAGCAATATAACCTGCTAGTCATCCTTTATTTATGCCTTTTATGCTTGTAGTAAAATCTTTGAAGTCATTTCCATTCACTGGAAGCCATGAAGGGTAATTGTTAGACCTGGCTTAAATACCTTAAATAAGTCCATGTCTCATAACGAAATGTTACGTCACTTGAATAATCAAAAAGATGCTGCTCCATGCATACAGCTGAGTTTTTCAGGAAATGAATACAAGAGCTACATGTTAGCAATGGATATAGATCTACATGTTAGAGCTGTTATAAAGAAATGTCTGCTTAAAAAGAATTAAAACTTTACAGCATGATAGCAAATCATTCAACTGATTGTTTTGAAAAAAACTTGAATTTCCATTGAATTGTCTAGAAATATGACATATAATTATTTTTCAATAATTTCAGCACCAAAGTCTTACAAACAGAAATTTCATGGATTAAGTTTTTTTTTGCATTCTAGAGTTGTTGAATATGTTCATCCATATTTATAAAATAATTTGAAATTAATATATCCCATTGCAATCTAACCACAATTTACAGTAGTGAAAAATTAATTTTATTTTCTTCCTTCCATTACTATTCTTCCAGTTATGTTTCAGAATACTCCAGTTAAGTGATCAAATACTGCATACACACTGGATGTTGGAAGAGAAAGATCTTAAGTCATTTTTTTTTATTAGTTAATACTTCTCTGGAGTGTCCCAATCACCATGTTTGACTTGAGTTGGACTTCTGAAGTCCTGAAGGAACCTGTGGACATGCTACATAAATGGGGTCAATTTCAGCGTCAGGTGTGTTTTCCTTTACATTGGTGAGGATATGGATTTGCTGTCCCACAGTATTAACATACAAAGTCTAACAGTCTCACAAAGAAGGCATTAAACTTTTTGTTAGATATTTTTCTTCGTCCCCTTATGTCTTAGTCTATTTTAAAATTATGTTTTTCTGTCGTACTTCTGTCCATATATTCTTCACCTTTTTCTAGACTCATCTGCTGCATACATATATTCAAGTCCAAACATTTCATATAGTACACCTTGTTAAGGTGTTGACAGGTAGTTAAAACAGACATTTCTAAATTAAAGTTCTATAAATTTGTTTTCTAACTAAATAAGATGAGGTAAACAGGATATATAGTGAGGAACTGAGGATTAAAACAAAAAAGCAATCTCTTCTGAGACAAACGTAATAACTGGCTCCAAAAGCTTTCATAAATTATTAGCCTTGAAATCAGTCAAAGTGTCTGAAACATTGCATGTGTCACTGATGTACTTGAAGTTCACCTAAGTAACTGTGCCATCAAAATGTGCCGACAAAAAATGCCAGCAGCTACGCCACCTTGCAATCAATCACATATCTGTTTCAGAGTTAACAAGTGTCAGAGGATGTAATTTCATCTGCTTCTGCTGCATACATTTAAATGTTCATATTTTTACTAAGGAGGAAAAAAGACTAAAAATATTTGTAAGTTCTGTTTCCCTCCAGCTGACTATAATTTTTCCCCCCCAAAACTTATTAATAAAATTAATATTTTATTTTATTAATATTTTAAATTAATAAAATGCATTAAAAGATGGTATATTTTCATGTGAATGTATGAGTTGTGCAGCATTACTGTCTTTCAAGAAAGTTACATTGTCTATATAGTCAATAAAGAACTAGAGAATGGCCAAATATCTGTTCAAGATATTGCATAGCTGAGTACAAGGAAGACCGGAAATTTGGGTTTGTTGAAAGCATAGAAATACAATTTGCCAGGTAGGGGAAATAAAGTGGAATGTGTCAAGTAAAAGCTGCTCCTGCACTTCAAGGAAGGGTTCCATACTATTACAATGAACAACTATTTGATAAAAATTTTACTGGTTTCATCAAGTCCATACAAAGGAAAAGCTCATTTGTACTTGGAATCTGACATTGTATTAACCATTACCTAGTTAAGGCATCCATAACAGTGCCAAGAGTACAAAAATAAGTAACTAATTTTCAGGAAATAGATCCTCTCCAGTTAATAGTAAGTATAATACTTCATTGCTACACTCAATAACAGATATTAGTAACCTGTGCATCAAATTTCTCTTTCTTTCTTTCTTTCTTTCTTTCTTTCTTTCTTTCTTTCTTTCTTTCTTTCTTTCTTTCTTTCTTTCTTTCTTTCTTTCTTTCTTCCTTCCTTCCTTTCTTTCTTTCTTTCTTTCTTTCTTTCTTTCTTTCTTTCTTTCTTTCTTTCTTTCTTTCTTTCTTTCTTTCTTTCTTTCTTTCTTTCTTTCTTTCTTTCTTTCTTTCTTTCTTTCTTTCTTTCTTTCTTTCTTTCTTTCTTTCTTTCTTTCTTTCTTTCTTTCTTTCTTTCTTTCTTTCTTTCTTTCTTTCTTTCTTTCTTTCTTTCTTTCTTTCTTTCTTTCTTTCTTTCTTTCTTTCTTTCTTTCTTTCTTTCTTTCTTTCTTTCTTTCTTTCTTTCTTTCTTTCTTTCTTTCTTTCTTTCTTTCTTTCTTTCTTTCTTTCTTTCTTTCTTTCTTTCTTTCTTTCTTTCTTTCTTTCTTTCTTTCTTTCTTTCTTTCTTTCTTTCTTTCTTTCTTTCTTTCTTTCTTTCTTTTCCCTCTATCTATCTTTCTTTCTCTTTCTCTCTTCCTCTTTCTCTCTCTCATTTTATTTCCTTTTTTCCCCATGGACATTTTCCTCCTCCCATTTCTCCCCATGCATACAGAGTACCAAAGTGCTTCCTGTTCTGAGCTACAGGACACATGCTGGGTGCAGCTCTTGATGTTTGCTCAGCAAGGGCTAGAAGTAGGCAGCACAGTGAGTTAATGGAAGAATAATTTAAAGTGAGCTTGGGTGGTTGAAAAAAGGACCCACACATAGTGGTAATAAAGGCTTGCCTTTTTTCTTTCCATTAGTAGCTGTTGATAATTTCAGATCTTTTCTTTCAAAATCTATTTCAAATCAAATCTGGAACAGCTAAGTCTATTTAACTCTTATCTGTCACTTTTTTGATTATTTCTATTAACGTTACTCTATGTGAATTGATGATAACTATACAAAGAATAATTAAGTATAGTTAAGAACAGTAATTTGGAATATGTACATTTATTATTGTAGAGATTTCTGTAAATTATTTTAATTTTTCTTTTGCAATAGAGAATAGTATATTCATTACAGTTCCTGAATAAATCCAAGGACAAATGATATTTTTTCTCTTTCTATTAAAAGACTTTTGACCTTTTGTACTCCAAACATATTTTAAGCATAATGTTTTCACAGAATAGTGAAGATAGCATAATCTATATTTCTGTGGTCGAGAGTCTGCTGATTTAGCATATCTTTTGATTCACACAAACAGATTTCCATTTCAGAAAATTATTGTTTTTATATAGTTACTTAATAGCTCCAGTACAGAGAAACCCCTTTTCCTTAGTTGTTTATCCTTTTGCCACTACTTTTCTAACACCTTTTTATTCTTCCTCAAGACTCATTACAGAAAAAAAACCCCTAAGTCAATTTGTAATGCAAATAATATAGAAGAGATATTCAATTCTTGCAGGTGTGGATAGAGATGTGCAGCTTACAACTTAAAAAGAAGACACCAAATGCAGAGATCTGGACAGGAAAAAGTACCAATTAATCTGTGATTACTAGTCAGTGCACTCCTTCCTGGATGCAAACATGCTTAAGGTTCTCAAAACAATCCACAGGGTACAAAAGGCCTTCTCCTCTGCCATGCTAGGCTGGGGGAAGTCAGCAATTATCAGAAAGAACCTGATGATAATGGTCTCAGAATTCTGCTGTCTTGGGCATAACAAAGATGAGAGCGCAGTCAAAACTTTAGTTGTGAGGAAAATTAAGGGGAAATTTCAGTCTTCTTGACTGAACTTGCAACAAACTAAGACTAACTTGCAACAAACTGTAAAAGAAAAAAAGCCTATAAACAAAGAGATCTTTGGAAATTAATAGTCCAGTAGGTTAAAAATACCTTCAACAAGTTTCACAGAACAGGACATATTGTATCTTCTTAGCAAGAAATGGAGAATGAAACTATCAAACAGCTAATGCGCAGGTACAAGACAGGTTGAGTTTTTCATATCCTCTTGCAATAAACTAGCTCATTTCTTACATGAGAGAAAGACCATGTTTGAGACCGAGAGAATACTGAAGCTATTGACTATTTATTTCTCTATTAAATTTCCAAGATGCCTTCCCTTAGCTTTGACTTTTTCTGTCCTAATGCAATGGCTGCTCCTCCCTAGGGATCTTGCTTGGGACTGGTTTCAGTAGTCGGTAATAAACATGCTTGCATTACAGGATCCTTATGGCTCTCTCAAAAGGATTTGTGTGACACTTAAACAACAGTATTAAAATCTTTTGCAAAGACAGCCCAAGAGATGAAATATATTGCTTTTTAACTCTTGATGTAAACAGGGGGAAATGGGAATTCAGAACAATTTGCTCAAAAATAGAAAATTTTGTGAATGAAAATTAAAAGACTAATTTTAAAAATTAACACAGAAAATATTGGACAAGGTTGGACTTCTAGATTTAGATTGAGGGTGTTTTTTTTCTTGTAGAGTTGTGTACACTAAAAATGTGAGAATCATATAAAACAACATAGTGATCTGAATCTCTCTTGAAATACAGGCACAAAAAAGAAATCAGCTTCCTTATTTGATTACATCAGCCCTCAGTTTTCTGAAGTTAACAGCTGTATTGTGTGTATCACCATCTCAGACTTTGAAAGGGATCGACTTCTGCTCTAATTAGCTGTGTTTTAGTTAAACATGTTATGTCTTTTACCTTGAAATTTCTAACATGTAGATTAGCAGCAATTATTTCTCTAGGGATTTTTAAACCTAACAATTAGTATTTGCAATTACAGTCTTTATGCTGTGAGCTATATTATGCGAAGTTCAAATACTCCAATTGTACTTTCAGGGTTTTATGCTATTTAATGCATGCTTTTATATTTTTGGCTTCATCAAAAAAAAAAAAAAAAGGATTTGAAAAAACCTGATAGGAAGATGCTAATCCAGAGTTGAGCAGGCTAAGTCTTTTTCCTAGACATATCTACATGTCTGGAAGAGATTATGGCTTTCAAGGCACAGGTTTTTAAAAAGCAAAAACATCTATAGAAATGGTGATATAAGAGCAATCAGAATACTAGATCCAGATAAAGTAACCAGGGCCCAAATAGGTAATGAGTTATATCCATGCTTAAGAGTAAAATATTTTCCAGTGATTTATTGGCTATTTCATTTAGAGTTCCAGTTCTCTAGGAAGGCTTTATAGCTGAATTCTTACAAAGAATATTGTATTGCATTTCAAGATAAACTTTTCCTGTTTGTGTTAATAGACACTAAGATCAATTTCCCTTTTATGTTATGAAAAGCTACGCTTACACTGAAGTGCTTTTAAAAAAGCATAAAAACAACTTTAAAACTTTGGTGCCATCTCAGAATGCATTGGTTATTTTTTGAATTATCCAACTGCCAGTGTTTTAAAGGGGCTTTTAAGAGCTCATAAGTATTGCTTGTTTGGCTTTCTATGCAACTGAGGAAGAGAATTATATAGAACACAAATAAGCACAGCACAGTTAGCACAAATTTAAGCAAGTGTCTAAAATCTTCTCCTTCACTGTGACAGCTTGTTATTGAGAGATCACTTCCAAAGATCATTACTGGAAATAAATTCACTTGTAAAAATTAATCTGTTGATGTCCACGTAGCAAGAGATTTCAACTATTCAACCATCTTATTTATTACCTAACCTGTCATTTAATCTTCTTGCTGTCCTTCCTTAAAAAGAATATTTTAACACACTTTTCCTTCATATTTAGGATGAAGCATTAAAAAACACTAATCATTATTTATTTCCTATCCACTGGTCAAATTAGGGAAGCACCTGTGTATAACACTCTATATAACTTGTTGTGGTTTGTGAACTATTAAAGAGAGCAATGGTTCTAGTCCTAGGAAGACTAGGTGAATGCAGTTCTTTCTGTTTCAGTACTGTAAACTCCTAAAAGTTTGCTCTTCAACCCCGTGTGCTATTTGCCAATTTTTTATAGCTTTTGGATCTCCCACTGGATTAGCTTGCCATCAGGAAATGAGGAATGTCAAGGTACATACAAAAGTATTGCAGGACAAAATTTACTAACTTTGTTGTTTTAATTTCAAGATAAGAGGAATGTCATTTTGCCCCAGCAAAATCTTCTCCCCAGGGAGAAAAATAATATTGTACAAACCCATTTTTCTCATCCGTATTCTTGTCATACTAAACTAGTATTGCAAAGAAATAGTAGGAAAATACAATTTTTAATGAAATTTTACTGTCATTCTACCATGTCTAGTACCATAGGTTCTCAGCCTGCACCTGTAACCTTTTTAAAAGGGCCTCTAACCAGTCAAATATTAGTTTGGACTCCAAGATTTGAAGCTGCAGCAAGAATGATATAGATACATTATTTTTCCCACCAGTCTGCAATAAGGTTAAAAACTTTGAGTAAAATGTCCTATTCTGTTGGTATATCTGTTTGTCTTAAATCATTATACAATTTTATACCATCAGCAGTGTGAATTATGATTTCCATTTGATCCAAAAAAGAAAGCTAGAATTTTTTTCAGTATATCAGTATGGATAAATTTCACATCCACATCTGCTAAGATTAGAATAATGGAATAAGCATACTCTTCAGAAGATATTTCTCTTTAACAAGCCCTATAAAGGTGTTTGGTCTGCCAGTTTTGTCTGGGAGAGACAGCAGCCTCACAATAGCTAGTATGGGCTATGTTTTGGATTTGTGCTGGAAATAGGGTTGATAATACAGGCATGTTTTAGTTACTGCTGAGCAGAGCTTACACAGAGTCAAGGATGTTTCTGGTTGTCACTCCACCCCTTCAAAAAATGCCTACTGCTTTTTGGTTTAGGTTTTTTTTCCCAGTTCTATATCAAGTCATTTCCATCTCTATTAAAGGATGTTCTAGCTGTACTTTTTACCAAGACTCTTTTTTCCCTCCTTGTTTGAGGTTAAAAAGCATGGTTTGATCAGAGGACAGCAGTTATGCACAAGAGACTGCTCTATGCTAAATTAGAAGATTTCTCATGCCTTGCATTCCTGCCTCTTGATTGGTAGGATGAATATTTTGATTTAGTATTTAGAATCACCTCTCTACTGTATGTGATATCTACAGTTTTCAAAAATAAAAATTCAATTTAATGTCATTTTAGTAAGAAAAATGGTACATGTGTAAAAGTTCTGTGGCCATACTCATCTGAAAAGATCAACTAAACTTACTTTGTTGAAGTTGTCCATGTGTCAAAACAACGACTACATAATCTATATTAATGTGAGGGTGCTTGATATCTAGGATTCAGCCATTATTGTTTTGATAAGAAAGCAAAAAAAAAGATGCAAAATTATTTTAAATTCAACTGGAGAATTTGAAGCCCTCTTTACATACATGCAATTCAAACATCAGATAAAATCCTAAAATAAGTGACAATGTTTGGCTGACCAAAAAAAAAAAAGTCAAAAGTTGAGATTGTAGGTCCCCCAAAAAAATCCTTTAGATGAATATTTTAGCTGATTTAATTTCACCCAGAAAAGGCTGGAGAATATACTTGAGTATGATAGCAACAAATTTCCGCATAGCTTGTTTCAGACAAACATCCTACTCCTCCAGTCCCTTATTTTCATTAATGATGACAAAGGATTGGATTTATATATTTTGCTTTCAGGTGTCCTCAAAGGCTCCATACCTTTCTGATTTTCTAAACAGTTTCAATATAAAGAGCAGCAATCTGTACAGTAATGTTTATTCTGATCTTGCAATATTTTTAATGTCCAATTCTAATGGATCTAATTTTCACTTTTGAAATCTTTTACTTAGGACAAGTTAAGTTTGTTTGTACATATGTAGTACACAAAGTTCCTCTATACAAAAAGAAAGGGAGAGCTATAGTGCAAATAAGGCTCATAGACTTCTATATGGATTACTCTGAATGATGCTTATTGCAGATATAAAAGTAACAACAGGCCAGTATCAGGTGACTCAGTACCAGACACTTCACACCAGTTACAGAAGTTTGCATCAGAAAAAGAATTATAGAACCATTTTTGCAAAAAAAAAAAAAAAAACCAAAACAAAAACCAAAACCAACAAACCAAAACTCACAGGATTAATGACACAGAAAGAATATACACTTTTTTTTTTTTTTTTAACAAACAGCAATGAATTTTAAGAGAGCAGTTGGCCTTTCTGGATGTGAATGTTGGAGATCCATGTTTGAACAGTTTAAGAGGCAGCCTTGCAGCTCTGATAACAATGGGGATCTGCCAAACTAAGTCATGGTATTTATCCAAACACAATCAGTTACTTTTCAGCTCTGCTACAAGTCAAGGGGCTGCACATTTCAACACTTTCCTTCCTGCCCCATTTTCTCCTTTAAAGCAATTTTCAATTAACAGTTCCAATAATTTGTATTTGATGTGCTACACAGAAATAGGCTTTATATGCACTATATGTCTAGTATTACCAGGACCATATAAATTAAAGAATTATACATCTGCTTCGGGAATATACTTCCTAACACATAAACTAGAACTTTCAGAGCCACAGGGACTAAACACACCTTTCAAAGCCAAAATGAACACTGATAAACCTTCAAGGTTTGCCAGGTCTGCAGGGCTCTCTATCTGAACAGATGGATTGGTTGGTACAGTTTAGGAGTTCTGCTTTTTTTTTTTTAACATTCCTTTTAACAGTATGCCCCCTACCCTGTAAACAAGCCTCTAAGCACAGAAAACAAAAAAATGTATTTAATGGCCCCCTGTTTGGTTTCATTATTTACACCCT
The DNA here is from genome assembly GCF_000277835.1 of Geospiza fortis. Classification (NCBI taxonomy): domain Eukaryota; kingdom Metazoa; phylum Chordata; class Aves; order Passeriformes; family Thraupidae; genus Geospiza; species Geospiza fortis. The sequence goes on from NW_005054297.1 coordinate 19,951,886, forward strand.
TCACATGTACTTTCCCAGCTGAGTAATGCTCTTTGATGATTATATCTCCAAAGAACATTGCTGTGATCACGTAATATGCTGTGGAACCATAGATAATCAATCAAAAGGACAGAAACAGAGAAAGCAACTTTCTGACTTTTTAAAAACTGATTTAGTTCTTATGAAAATGCAAAATTGACAGCTTTGGGATTGGAATAATCTTTCAAAAGATGAATAGGAATGGTGCAAATTATACAGTATTAAAGCAGTGTGTTCGCCCCTGCAGGGATCACTCTTATAAGCTGAAGATGTATGTCTGTCTCCATAGTCCAGTGAGTAAAAGTCCTTATACATTTCTTGATTACTAGCATGGGAGCACCCTGGTAGTGGTTTTGTGGTATTGGCATTAGAAAACTGGGTGTTCTGGGAATACAGACATCACCAATACATTTCAATTACTGTAAATGAGGGGGCCTTTGACACCTTGAAGCTGGTGAGATCAAAATTCTGACCTACCATCCTCAAGAGGGGAAAACACTTTTACTACTAAACGTGATCTCACATGGCTATAAATGTATTTGAAATTTGGTCTAGTTTAGCTTTGAGTTACAATTTCTCTACATAAAGAATTTGTATTGCTACTACCAAAAGTGACACGAGGCTGTGAAAATGCATACCTTATAGGCTTAATGGATGAAATCCAGTATGAATCACAAAGATTGATGATTAATCCTTGTAACAATTTAAGTATAAGAATAAAAATAAACATCAAAATAGATTTACAGTGATGGTTCATGCTAGAATAATTTAGTCATTACTATTGCCACTAGGACAATTTACTGCATTTCATTTGAAAAGCATACTCCTGAATATTTCTAGTTATCAATGCCCAAATTGTTTTTTAAAATTTTCTCTTTTTCCCACTCCACCCCTTTTAATTGTGTTTTGTTCTTCATCTTTTCAGGAAGACCTAGGGCTGAATAGCCACAGGTGCAGCTATTCACAATTCAAAATCAAAGTGGTATATTATTAAGATGAACTTCAAAGTTTCACTTGGTTTTAGTTTTTTCTCCAGCTATTAACAGATGTATTAGTAAAACTGGCAATTTCAGTAAAGCCATGGATTTACAATTATGATAATAACACTAAATATTTTGTGGAAGCAGACCAATGCCTTTTTTCCCCCCTAAATTAAAGACTAGAAAAGGTTCTAAGAATAGGACTTGAATTCAACCTTTTGGAACCTCATAAACAGATGAAATTTTGGGGCAGCGTTACTTGTCAAACTTGCTGGTCTTTGAAGCCAAAGGCCCCTAAGAGTCTAGATCTGTAAAGGCATGTTAGGGAATTAATGCTCACACAGTTTGAAATAATTTGTGATTAACAGAGTCATATCACAAGTCTCATCTATTTTTTAAGAGAGGTACCTTTCATGGTTTAGAAATGCTATTCCTCAGTTTAGTGCCCCAAGCATGACTCCAAAACCAGACACTGCTCACTCTGCCCTTCCCCACCACCTTTTCCCCTTCCCCTCCCTCCTGCATGGGATTGGAGAGGACTGGAGGAAGAAAAGGCAAAGATCACAGGTTCCCATAAAAACAATTTACAGCAACAGCAATGAGATGAGGGAATGGACAGTAACAACAAATACATTAATAACAAGTGCACAAAACAGAGATGCAGAGCTTGACCTGGCCACAGCCACGGTGCCCAAACTGCTCCCGATGGCTCAGGAGCAGAGTTACCCTTGCTTGCCCCACTGGAAGGACACCCCCTCTCCTGGGAAGCAAGAGAGTTTCTTTGCCCGTCCTCTGGGAATGATGTCAGTGTCCTAGCTGACACATCCTTCCCAACCATGCCCCCTCCCAGCTACTGCAAAAGATTTACTCTGTCCGGCACAGTACCCAAGATGTTTGTGGTCCTGTGACCACGCACTGAATCAACTGAATCTAAGAGGGTGAATGCATGTGGTGACACCATAAGCTTGCGTTTCCAGGCTAGCAATACATTCTTTAGTACTGCAGATTTCACAGGACACACACTGATATAAAATCACAATCAATGATAAAGTTAAAAAGCAGTCACCCCACCTCCTCTGCACTTTTTTGATAAATTAGGGAGTGAAAAGCATCCTGTTGGGAAGAGAACTGGCATAGAACTATGCTACATGAAGAATCTGAGCTTGCTTCATACTTACTTTTATCAAGTAACATTTGCAACTGATTTTGCCTATTTAAAGTTGTAAAATCATCTATGGCATTAGGATTTTTTTTTTCTTTTTGAGTCTTTTTAGAAATGGAAATTAGCCTCTCTGGTAATATAATGTTTAGGTGGTTTTGTACCAAGGATAAAATAAATACCATAGAGATCGTGGGCAAAGCAATAAAACTTCTTCTGTTTGGTTGACCTATCAGTGAATTTTAAATATGAATGGGAAAAGCAAAATAATTGATTATCTAATTCATCTGAAAAGGGAATCAAAAAGAAATGAGAAATTAGAAGTCTGGGTAGGGCTTATGCTTGGCGAAGCCAAGTGGAAGACACATATTCTTAAATGAATATGACTTTAAATGCAGAATTCTAAAGATGGAGAATGCTTAGTATTAGGTGTTTATTATTCTTGTAATATATCTTGGTTAAAGGAACAAAAGTGAAACATACTTTGGTAAGTTTTCTGGAACACATCCAAACCTCAAATCTCTCCCTCTTTCCGCTACTATCTCTGAAGAAGAGAGATATAAAACCAGAATGTTCACAAAGTATGCTAGCTCTGGAAATCTCTATTAAGTTATCTCTATTAAGTTACCTGGAAAGTGCCAGATGTCAGGAATAAACCCAGCTTTTCAGCATTTAGGATCTCAGCAGACAGAATACATGTATGGCAGCCATTGTGCTAGAGATGCAGAAACGGTGACAAGAGTCTGCAGTTCCAGTGTTCCATAAAACACACAGGTGTGACATGATGAAATCTGAACAAAGCATTTGTGTGAATGGCGACCACATCACCCTTTTATATTGGCTATTCAGCCTGTGTGAATTTCTGAGTGGGCATACTAACAGATCTTTCCATATCAGTTATCTACAAGAAGAAATATAATTATGGTTGAGCAGAGTAGTGTGCCTACTTTAGTTTTCACCATTTGCATTTAAAGTACAGTACAGTTTATGAATATCAAAAATTTTTGTACACATTGTTTATGGACTTATTTTTTTCCGGAAGAAAAAACATGTCATGCAGTCTCCAATTTCTTTCATTGTGTCAGGTTTCTTTCCTTTTGTTACAGAATTTCAAAGTATTATATGAAAACAATTTCAAATTACTTTTATAAGAAAACAATTTCGAACTATCTTTATGTAAAATCAAGTAATACATAAGTGGTTTGTCTAATGGATAACAAGTAAATACTAAAGCTATGATCCTTGTAAGAGATACTGTTGTTCAAAGTAGTAAGTGATATGATTGTCATATAAAAGAGTAGGAAGAAAACAAAATAAACCCCACTTGGCATAAGAAAAGCTGGTGAGTTACAACAGACACACAAAATGTAATTCACAGTAAGTCCTACAGGACATGGCTTGAGTGCTGTAGAGTCACTCAAGCAGTCACTCAAGCAGTATATTACCAGGGTCAGAGACTCAAACAGATGAATCCTGCCTTGGCCCATGGCTGCTCAAATAATGCCTTTTGATTGATTCTGAAGCATTCAGATAAAAGGCCCTAGTGGCATATGCTTCCCATTGAAGAAACCTATTTTTTGAGCTGTTAAAAACTCCAGAGAGACATGAGTAAACATGCTAAGACATGCAGCACAATTTAAAGTGTGACTATAATTCACATTTTAAGAAGAAAGCTTTAAAACTTCCTGAGATGCCCAGGGCTTTCATGCTCAAAATGCACTGCCGTAAGTTCAGTATAAATGGAGTCTTTGGTGTGTGCACATTGTCAGTGGGACAAAACAAAGGAAATGTATTACCATTACATCATTTCCACAATATCCAGCTTTTGAGAAATAAGCTTTAGCCTATGCAATTTTACTTTACTCTTATCTTTGCTTTCTTGAGTTAACTGATACTATCACTTTCCAGGGGTAAATTCCACTGTAGTCAGATTCTCATCTACTTTTAACTCAGCATGTACAAATTTAGTTGTGGCTGCTTTTTAATCTGTACATTTTTAGTTATCTGCTCTGTCCTTCCACTGAATATTTGACTTTCTTCTAGGAACTGTTGTGGAGAAGTAGTTTCTTACTGGTAGAAACATGCCAAAAAATCCAGATCATAAAGTCACAGATGAAAGTGAACAAGCATTTTCCCCATTTTGCTACTGTCACATAATATCAGTCTTTGTAGGATGTGGTTACACACATCCTGTCTCAGCAGAGACAGCATTAAGCAAATCATAGAATTGCAGAATTACAGAATATGCTGAGTTGGAAGGGACCCAATCATGACTATCAAAATCCAAATCCTTGCCCTGCACAGGACACTCCAAGAGTCACACCATGTGCCTCAGACCATTGTCCAAACACTTGTTGAACTCTGTCAGGCTGGTGCTCTGACGACTTCCCTGGGGAGCCTGTTTCAGTATCCAACCACTCTGGGCAAAAAAAATTTTCCTGATATCCAACCTAAACCTCCATTGACTCAATTTCATGCTGTTCCCTTGGGTTCTGCCGCTGGTCATGAGAGGGAAGAGATTGGTACCTGTCCCTCCTCCTCCCCTCACGAGGATGTTGAAGACTGCAATGAGGTCTCCCCTTAGTCTCCTCCATGCTGAGCTAACCAAATGTTCTAGTTTTTACAACTGTCAGATTCTGAGTTTTCAGGTGCTTCACTGAATCATTCTCCCTAACGATGTCAACTAAATCAAGTCACAAAAAAATTATATATTTTATTATTCTTGTTGGGAAGTTGTTTGTCTGCCAAGTGCTAGCCAGTCATAAGAACAAACTCAACCAATTCCTTCCTTTAACAGACTCCTGCTCTAGGTATCATATTCAGCCCATGTCTGGGTTTATATTTACATATACATTTCTGCTCCATTTATTATTGGAATTGGTAATGCTTCATTGAAAGTCTGCACAAAATTGTTCAGCTGTCCCCCTCCCCCCGCATCTTCAGTCATAATCACAAGAATTGTACTCTCCTTGCCTCATTATCTGTTTTTCGTTGTTTCATTATCACTTCATCCTCTGGGAGTGGAAAAGGTTAATGCAAGACCACCTCTCCTGATTATATGTGTCAGGCGATCCTATAGATGATGTGCTGAAGTCATGGAATAGCAACTCTGCACCCTCTCGTGTCAGACCTTTCCAGTGTGGTCTGACATAACTGCTTAGATAGGGACCAGGAACAGTTATGGGAAAGAAAAGCACTGAAACATGTTTGGGAATAGGTTAAAAATTGCAATACAAAGTTAAATTCCTTGTAAATAACTGTTTGATCCAAAGCATTCCGGCTTTCTATGGAAGTCTACAGCTTGTAGCAAGTTAAATCAGGGGCATCCTTTTGTGTTACATTTTAATAGCCATTGGAATAAACTCCATCTGCCTTTAAATTCGATTGGATAGTTCAGTATTTTTTTAGAAGTGCATCTTGAGTTTGCTGTTTTATGCTTCATTTTGAAGAAATTAATACTTGCTTGTGGCTATTATTTAACTCCCTACAAAAATAATTAAAAGAGTGGCAAATGTGTACAAACAAACATTTCATTCCAATATGCAGATCACAATGTTTGATCTGTTTTTCACTTGTTTTTACTTTAAGTTCTGTAACTAACATCGCCTCTGTGTCCAGATGAGTGATGTAGTGTCAACAGTTCTAAAATAAGGGTGGAAAGGTATTTTTTCAGAACACTTCATAGTCAAGATTTCAATCAAAAAATGAAAAATCATACTAGAAGCACTCCCTTACTACATTCATGGGTGAGACATACTGGACCATGAAACATTTTAACGGAACAGTGCAGAGGCATTTACCTTCCACTTATGTGGAAGGGCAAATAAACTTTTACTATGATTTCTCTTGCCAATCTTGTCAATATTTTGAGATCAGCTGACTTATCCTTGGGAGGCACGTGTCTTGGCCTTGACTACAGAAGGAAAACCACATGCCTCACTTTTGTCTGCTGTGAGTTAGGTTAAATGAGTCTTACCGTTGAATAGACATAGAATGTAAGATCAGGAAATCTGCCCATGATCCCAAATTATCCACAGATGCTGTGTGATCTTGATTTGATATTGCTTTGCCTCCACAGGTAAAATCAGTAAGTGGGAGAAATGGAGCCACATTTGTCGAAAAGTCTGGCGTACAGTGGGAATAAATTATTATTGTGTGAAAATAGTAACATTCTATCAAAAACACTGTAGGAGGCTGAAATAAAACTAATGGTTATTTAAAAATGAATGCTATGAGATGCACTTATGGAGGTAAACCAAAGATTCATATTGGAAGCACAGCATTAGAGAATGATAATAAACAGTAACTAGAACCATTTTGCAAAAACCTCAGTTATAACATCTTGCCTTGTGCAAAAAGCTTGCTTCTAATGGACAAGGATTTTTTCAAAACATCACTTAAACATGATTCACATTACATAAAAAGCATTTGAAGGGTTATTTTACTCTTATTTGTGTTACATAAAAAGAAATTGTTGCCATTAAGGGAAAATAGAAGATTAAAAGATTAAATCAGCCGAAATCACAAAATTATCACAACAAAATGATTAATGATGGACAAATGGGACCCCAACCCTTTTTTTTCCCCCTTAAACTTCATTATTATATTTAGTGAGGAGAGTTAGTATTTTTTAAACTCCTTGCTCCTTCAGGCTAATGACTTAAGAATGCTATGCTTGTAACCACAGATATAGCTATGATCAATTATTTAAAATGCCTTTCTCTTCTTCCCCACTTTCTGGGGTTTTTTTGGTAGAATTCACTGTAGCACTCACTCAGACCCTGCTGGTACAAATCAGTTTTCACAGAGAGAAGGTGATTTACCACTGGATGTGCTTGGCCATCTGCAGTTTTCCAGCCTAAATATTTTGTGCAATGCTCCTTTGGCACTTCTATCAAATATTTTATTTCCTTCTACGCTAAACACATTGGTAAGGTTGACATTTAGTCCTTATTCCACAACCTCTTAGATTGACTTAATGGTATTGTTCCTTATGAGGAAATTTTCCTTTCTACCTGTTTAAATGATGACACTTCTAAGCAGCAGGTGATTTTCTGCATTAAAAAGAAGTCATTGTTGAGTACTGACCTCCTAGAGATTTAGAATAAACCCCACAGCTATAAGATTTCCTAGGGTTGCAAAGTGAAAAAAGGAAGTTGTTCTGAAAACCCCTACTTCCAGGAGCTTGCTGCTGCTGGGAACAGTCAGCAGCAAGAATTTCAGGGGAATGGGTATGTCAGGGTCCACAGCCTGCAAGTAGGTATGTGGGCAAAGGTAAGGAAATGTGGTTGCACTAGAAACTTGTCACATTGGTGAAAGGAAGGGAGCAGTATTTCTATTACCGTATGTAAGGATAATTAAAAAAAAAAGACTTTAGTAATGTGCAAGAAGTGAAATGAGAGGATGTAGGAATTGAATTTGCTGCATTTTGTGTTTCAAATTCAATCAGCAATTAGCCCTTTATGTAGCCATAGAACCAAGAGAAAGTACAGATAAGAAGACCATCCATCATCCAAGTGAGGAAATATAAGTTATTTTTGTGGTTCTGGGTTTGTGTTTTTTTTTTTTGTTTTTGTTTTTTTTTTGGGGGGGGGGGGTAGTTTTTTTGTTGTTTTTTTTTTTTTTTTCAAGTTCTTATACTGCTACATACAGATCTATGGGTTAAATAGATCTACAGTTGTTACTGTAAAGGTAACTGGCTAGCATGTTTTATATCAAACAGGACACATGGTATCCTTGATATTTACAGCATAGTATTGACTTAGCAGCACTGTACATTTTTTCCTTCTATTCTAATTGTCTGGCAAGCAATGCATAGGAGCAGAACAACAGATTCCCTAATGTTTAATAAAAAAATGCCCAGAGTGTGGCAAACATTGTTTGTTAATAGGATATGTAGCAAAATACTTGAATACAAATAGCATTTGTATTCAAGTTCCATGTCTAATTATATTTTAGAAGACTTAAAAACATTGACATTTACATTCCTTAGTGAGGAATACCCAGTTTGAAATTTTACCACAGAAGCTAATGACCCTATTAACTCTAATTTGTTTACTCACCAGTCTGGAACAGTTTCTTCCACAGGTACCCCTTTGATGTTCAAAATTAAGCTTCCTAGAGGCTTGAGAAATTAAATGCTAAAGGAGGTCAATTATCCAACAGTTGCCTTAAAGATAAGGACTGCCCCTCCCACATTGTTTTAAAATGATTTTTTCTGATGAACAAAAAAAAAAAAACATGATTGCTAAACACATGTCAGGCTCTCCCACAGGTTTGCTAGGACATAATAGGCAGTTCTAAGTTTGGTCATTTAGGAGAGTGCCTAATTATATCAGGCAACACAAAGACACAATTTTTTTTATTATACTGAGATTTAATCTTTAATCGAAGTGCAAATGTAATTAATTATTATTTCATAGTCTGTATTTTTTGAGTTTTGAATTTACATAATATCTCAAATATGACCTCCAGCAGCTCCTGATTAGCATGAGCCTCCTGCTATGGTAAGTTTAATTTCTGTATTTATACAGAATATACTTAGTCATAGGCTTACATTTATTACTAAGTAGTTTATTCTACTTAGTACTGTCCATAACTACAGTATAGTCCGACCACTGTAGGAACAACTTTAGAAAGAGTAATACAGTTTTTTATTTTCAAGGAAACATGAAATAAAAAAGGTTCTGTTCTTCAACTAAATTTTAAAAAAATAATTGTGATAGTCAGCTTGGCTTATTTTGCAATTACGACTGTTATCTTTGCAACCATGCACCAAAAGTGATGGTGGCATTGTTTCAAATCCTGAAGACATCAGAGGACTTCAGCTTCCTAAGACATTTCCTTGAATGAAGCACTGGGTCCCAACTGAATTCTTAACTAACAACAGAACATGAACCCAGAGATTACCACTAATCATTTCTTGCTAGATACAAGACATAAAAGCTGGCACCTCATATAAAGACACAACAACCATTTCCAGAGCAGGGGGCCAATGCTAAGGAAACCCAGCAAGCTCCTAGTCTGGACAGCTACAGCTGGGGAGGCTATAATAAGTGCAACCCAGACCTTACTGCATGCCTCTCTGCAGTATGGAGCAGGTTCCTTAACATGTCATCAAGGATCTACTACAGCAGAAAACTCCAGCAAGTTTCTGCTGGGATTGAGTCAGAATAAGGCTGCTCATCTAAAGTACAAAGATATGGTATAAATTAAAAAAAAAAACCCTGATTAAAACATGCACCCCTAGTCCCCCTTCCAACAGCAAAACCCCCAGAAGGATTCAGAAGACAGCAATGCTTTCTCCAGCAAAAATTCCCCGTGTTTAAAGAGCCTCATGAGGTGCCAGATGGCTAGTACCTTTTCCTATCTTTGTAAAAGAGCATTCAGTATGTTCAGCCTTAATTTGGTTCAGAGTTTTCTGGTGGATGGGACAAGTCAGCTCTTCCATCGTATTTTGATAAGAAGAATATTTATCTTCTGACAATATCATGTGTTGGTGGTATGAAGAATCACATCACTATCTCTTTTCAAAAGAGTTATGAATCCAAATCCAGCTACAACTAGTGGGTGAATGACATCCTTCTGAAAATGTTAAGTAAATTCTGGGAAATCAGGCATGAAAAAGAACTGCAGATAAGGAAACATAAGGCTAAGGGATTCTGAGCAACCCTTCAGCTCTCATACAGCAGCTGGTGGTTGTGAGAAAGAAAACGGTTCCCTGTAATGTCACAGTGCCATAAGGAATCACGTGGGCTGTATCGGTTCCATCCTAAAGACTGCAGAAACTGACAGGAGCATGTTGCTTGGTATTCCTTCTAATTAAAAAAAAATTAAAAAAGATATATGTTATTATAATTTTGGTAAAATGCATAGTTGAATGAAAAAGTATTAATAACAAATGGAAGATCTTGAGGCATGTTTTTTTTGGATTTGAGAGCCAATGATGGTTCACAAGAGAATGGAATTTTCCACTGAATTCAAAATTTAGTTTTGAATCATTCATATCTTGGGATTTAAGGGAATTTCGGAATACCAAGTTTCAATGTCTTTGAAACCTGTTTGTCTTGTGAGAACAATATCTGATTAAAATCTTTAATTGTGTGAATTGTATAAGTGAAAAAGAATTGAATTGCATAAGTGAAAAAGAACTGCTTCCTTCCTTGTCTTCTTAATAAAGATCATAGTTTAGTTACAAAATTTTATGCCTCTCCAATATAGAGTTATCTCAGTTTTTATTGAGCTCCAAACTTACTTGTGTAATGACAATGTGAGCAAAAAAAAGGAATTGTTTTCCTAATTTCACACCAAGTAGGAGATCAAGTACAACAGCATGTTACACTGTTGACAATAGAACCAAAATACCAGGGTAATGTGAGGTGAAGATCCACAGAATTTATTTGAAATTCAGTAAATGTCATTTTCATTCCAGATTGGGTACCTTCTGCTTCTTTAGAAAAGCCTGAACTAGGAGTGATTTGAAGTGCAACTATCAGAAATATAAAATCTCTAGGAACTTCAATATGTTGTGTTTCCTGCTGCTTAGATTTAGCTCAACAACATCTTTAAATCTTAGTGGTTCTGGAAGCATACTTTATATGCCCGCCTGTATGGTAATCTCAAGAATGCCAGTGCATAACCTGATAGAATAATATACAGAAAATTTAGCTTTTTCTCTGCTGTTTTGATTTAATTCTTCTTTCTTCTGTATGAAAGGAACAGCTTTGTAGCATTCCATCTTTTACTGAAAGTCTTATAACTGAATAGGCTTTTAAATTATTTTTAGACTATCTTAATATACTTATAAACTCTGGAATAATATTGACTTGTCTGTAATATAGTAATATTCAGAGAATGGGAAAGTAAACTAATAATTTGCTGGAGAAGTAAAGAAAATCTGCTCTATCCCTTTGCAGGTCTTTTATAATTATCAGACCTGGGACACTTCAAAACTCCACAGTTTCGAAAATATCCACTTGTTTCCAAGGAAGTTGTGACCATCATAAACAGTTCAGGTTGATGTCAAATCCCTAGGATGATAGCTGTCTTCTCCTCCTCTTTTAAAAGGACAAACGTGTTTTACAACCTTGTTTGTGTTTCATTTTTCCCTCTTCACTAAATAAAATTACTCCACAGAAGTTATTCTTTAAGATTTCCTGGCATATATGGGCTCAGTAGCATATAGGAGTTTCAAACAGAATTGAATCTGGCCAGAGATGTTAAAGACAGGAGGAAGGGCTGCTATAGACGAGATGAAAAAAGGAAAACAAATGTCTGCTGCTTAAGGTTCAACAACACATGGAAGAGGCTGAGGTATGGCATTCCTTCTCTGCCTCTGTATTTACAAGGGAGTCTGTCCTTCAGGAAACCCAGGGGGTAAATATGGAGCATGGTAGGTATAGCCTTGGTGGAAGAGGATCACTTCAGGCAGTCCTTAAGGAAAATGGACGTGGGCCCTGATGGTATGCACACAAGAGTTCTGAGAGAGCTGGCAGATATCATTATGAGACCATTCTTAATAATCTTTGAACAATCATAGAGATTAGGAGAAGTAAATGTCACTCCTGTCTACGAGAAGTGCAAGGAGGAGAACCCAAGGAACTACAGGTCAGTCGACCTCACCTCATTCCCTGAGGAAGTGATGGAGCATGTAAAAATGGAAACCACTTCCAGGCACAAGAACAACAAGAACATCTGCAGGATGACTCAGCATGGTTTCCCCAAAGGGGAAGTCATGCTTGACCAACTTGACAACCTTCTACGACAAAATGTCTTGCCTGGTAGGTGAGGGCACAGCAATGGACATTGTCTTCCTAAGGCTTTCTCCTATAATATCCTCTTGGAAAGATTGTTGAATTGTGGGCATGAGTCCAGAGTGAAGTGGCATTGTTGAGGCCACCAGTGTGTCCAGTTCTGGGCTCCTCAGTATGAGAGAGACATGGATACAGCGGACAGAATGGAATAAAAGGCTACAAAGATCAAGGGACTAAAACAACTCTCATATGAGGAAGAGCTGAGAGAGTTGCATTAAGGCTCAGGTGGGGATCTCATCAAAGCATACAAATGTCTGATGGGAAGATACAAAGATGGAGTCAGGCTCTTTCCAGTGATGTACAGTGACAGGATGAGGGGCAGTGGGCACAGACAAACATAGGATGCTCTGTCTAAACATAAGGAAACACTTATTGTGCTGTGAAAGCTGCTGACTACTAGAACAGGGTACCCAGAAAGGCTGTGGACTCTCCATCCTTGGAGATATTCCAAAGTCAGCTGGATATAGTCCTGGGCAACTTGCTCAAGGTGGTCCTGCTTGAGCAGATGTTCAGACAAGATGTTTTCCAGAGGTCCCTCTTAACCTTAACCATTGTGTGATTCTGTAAAATACATGTCCATTTAGATATTCCAGAACTAAAAATCAGCAGCAATGAAGTTCACAATGAAGCGAGCATGTCTGTGTTTATCTGACTCTGGAAACCTCAAAACCATAAACACAGAATCAATTGAGAGCACCATGTGTGTGTCTCAGCATGCACCAACCAGCCAGTAATGTGCTCAGAAAAAAAACCCAGCAACCAACCACAAGCCCAGACCTCAGGTGTTCTGCAGGCCTTATCACAGGAATTTACAACTCTTTCAACACTTTGTTGATGACAGGTTAATAGAAGAATACCTCTATAATGTAATTTTCTTTCTACAGCCCCTGGAAGCATATGGGATGATTCAAAACAGACAATAGTTCTCCTCCTGGTGACAAGATAGGCAGTGATTTAGCTCCTCAAGATGCTTCACAAGGCTGGAATGACTCTCACCTTGAAGAAGGACTAAACTACTGCAAGTTATGGTAGGCAATATGCAGAAACTATAATAATATTACTAACATGGAAGTGTATTACAGGGTTCTCACCATATGCTGCATGACAGTGCTCCATGGGCACTCTACTGTCCCTAATCAAAGATCTTCATGGAGCAGTTTGGATTTTGTCCAAACAGAGGGTGTGGAATGTTGCAAGGTTCTTCACAAGGCAATGACCAGTTTTTCTGTTTTCCAGCATATAATAGCCAAACGCTACTGCTCCTACTTTGTACAATATTTTCATTCATAAACTTTCATTGGTCTAAACATGTATTTGTGCACACATGCATATACAAAATCCCACATAAAATCTGCTGAGATTCTCAACAACTAGGAAGCAATAGGGGCAACACTGTCACAAACTGAGGAAGAACAGTTTTCATTTCAAATTGTCACAGGTCTCAAATTTTGTTCAAACTCATATTCTGATAGTGTGCATGAGTATTTCCAGCTCTTGTTCATAATTTGCTGTGCTTGGAAACAGAAACTGACAATGAAAGCACCTTCTCAACCAAAATTATTGCACCACTGCTTTTCATTTGAACAAAAAGAAAAAGATGCTGAGATCAAAAGAATAAAATAAAAGGTTAAAAGGAAATGAAACTTGAAAGAAGGAAAGAGAACAGTTAATTGGAGGGTCTGATTCAGATGTGTTCTTGCAGCGCTTGTTCTTAATTTACTATCTGCTCCTCATCTCGGCACAGCAGTCTAACAAGAGTTCCATGTCTCCTCATTTCCCCCCTGGCTGTGCCCCTATTTCAGACCTGTGCTCAATGTTACAGTATTCCCCCCAGCTTTTTTTTCCTATATTGAGCTTTGGGACCTTTACACATTCACCATCATCCCTGTAATTCTAGGGCACCAGACTTGGATGTCGGCACTGATGGCCTAAGGATTAAAATATTGTATAAGGCAGGTTTCTGACTTCAGCTCTGTGAACTCAGTGCTAACACTAGGGAGATCCTTACAAAGGCATAAACAAAAGAGACAAATCTACACAAAGAAATTGTGGAAAGGATCTGGCAGGAGGAGGGCAGAAAGAACAAACCAAGGTATTTTAGACTAAGAAAAGTGCCAGCTGACTTAAAGGTCTCTAAACAAATGAGAAAATTTACAAAGCAAGATTTCAGCCTGTAACTTTATTTAATGTCGAAAATTTTAGAATACCAGTAGATAAAGCCAGTGATTTGTTTCACACAGTATAAATTAAAATCCATATTACTGCTGTGCTGAATTACTCAGAATCAGCATCTTTTGCTTTTAACAATTTCAGGCTTTATAGATGGTATATAGCTACCTACAAAAAGACTTTCCAAAATGTTTGCTTTGAAAGACAGCATTGCTGTTTTTTTCAGATGTCTCCTTTCCTTAAATAAATAAATTGACAGGGCATGCATTGTCATTTATTCCATATCCTTCTATTTCTGCATACTTCCAGTTGTCTGCTGTGCTCCTGAGTTCCAGAGGCTACACAATTAAACCAATACATTCTAAACAACCCGGAATATACTGACAGAAATTGTAGAATATTAGATTGTTGATGCTGATTTGACTTTGACTTAAATTATATCTTCTTGCTTTTATTACTATCTTGCCCAAAAAAGGTGTGGTAGTAAACTCCTTGACTACCCTTGATGTCAAAGGTGCTTTGTGACTCAAAAAGAAGAATATGTTGGCTGCAAGTAAAGTGAGTAAGTAGTGGTTTGACCTTCCTGATATCAGGTCAACTACATGAAGACAGAGTAAACTGCATGCAACATGGTAAAAATAGAACAGAAATGTTACAAAATGTGGAATAGTGCATTATTTGTCATAATTCAGATTACTCTTTGGGGACCATTAGCAGTCTAATCTTATGCCAGAATGTCACCTTCTCTAACAGGGTAGACACTACGGCATTGTAAAAAAGAAGGGTGTAGCAAATCAAGCGTTATGCATAAAGGTTGTTAGGAGCATAAATAGTGAATTAAATGGCAAAATAAATAAATGCAATTTCCGATTCTTTAGCAGCCTTTACCCCACAGTCAGCCCTAAAACACCTCACAAAAGACAAAATGCCCTCTTCACTCATGTCCGCTGCTGATCAAATTGATTCAGAAAAAGACAATATTTTATCCGTCCTCTTTGGAGTTCAAGTATGAATGGTGAAGCAAAAGAGAGTGAAACTGAGGGAAACATGAAAAGCTTGATTTGTTAGGACCCCTGCTGTCTGAAAAGAGATCAAAGCTCAGGAGGAGGCTGTAAAACAGCCGAATGCACTGCACAGAAACATGGCCTGTGGCAGCTGCTCTGGGCACGCTCTCACAACACAGGTGTACCTCCAAGTCTGCTCTGCCAGCTGAATCATGGGACCAGGCTACCTCTTCTCCTTCTTCATTATTTCAGCTGCAGTCACTGAGGGGATGTGAGCTCCATCCATCACAATGCACAAATTCACACTGCGCAGATTCAGCACAGGCCTAATTAAAGCTTTTCCTTTCATTTGTGGAGATAATTAGACTTTCATCTCACCAGGAAGCTTCAGAAAGATCTATTTCTTTCTTCAATAAGAGCTACATCAAACAAAAGCAGATTTTAATCGTCTTTTCTTTGGGGCATGAGTCAATAATGAAAGATGTCATGGGTAACAAAAATTGTGTGCAGGGGGAAAAAAAGGAGGGAAAAGAGACCAAGCTATGTTCTTTAATTAACACCATGTTTGCAAACATCATTAATTTCACTCATTAAAATGATTTTTATCTACAACTGATTGTTGATAAAACAATCGATTTGAACATCTCATCTCTTTCATGCTATGCAGGAACCCATCTGCTCTGCTGCAAAGCAGGAAGAATGCAGACTGTTAAGCAACATGTGAGAACAATAAAAAATGCATATGTGTGTGTCAGGGATTTGTGAGGCTCACTGCAGGGCAAGGGCCACCTTTTCTCAGAACATCTATAAAAAATGACTTGGTAGCAGGCCAAAGGACAAAATGTCACAAAGATCAGAAGTGCATAAATAACAAATGAATTAATATGTGCAGGAAGAAAGGTTCCATCTGTGTTGGGATGCATCAATAAACAGGCTTGGAAAAACAAGGATATTTCAGACATGTTTAACACTATATTGTGACCTGCTCTGATGTAGTATTAGAGAAGAGACATGCCGAGCTTACTGTCTTCACCTTTTTCATCAGCAGTAGAACAGAAGCGTGTTTTCCTGTCACCTTTCCCGCTGGTGCAAGGGGAGAGAATTTTTGGCTCCAGGCCCAGGGCACATTATTTATTTATTTAACCATTTGACACTGCTTCTGTATAGGCTGCCTGATGCGCAGGCTCACAAAGAGGGTGCAGCTGATTGTCTGTGGGAATTGAAGTCTGCCAGTCTAAGGCAGAAATAAAGCACTCTTCCATCCTAGAGCTTACAGCAATCCCAAAGAAGTGTTAGGCTGATAGCATTAAGGCATTTAGTGCAGAGAGAGCTTGTTTAAGTACAATTTTAATGATAATACTTGCTTTGCAGCAGGCACAGAACTATATTTCATATTGGAAGAAACAGTAGCAGTAAGGATGTACTGGAGCAGTGCAGAGCTCACTGACAGTCTGGTTAATGACTTCCTGGATAGGATAAAGTGTCGTGATTCATCAGAATCAGATCCAAAGTTTCTCTAATAGCAAAATAGCACCAATCCAAAAGAATAAAGGATTAAATGTGCATTACTGAGCACTCTGCTGCTGTTGTGACCTGCCTAGGAAATTGATGACATGAAAAGATTTAATGGAACCTTGTTTAAAGAAGATCTACAAACATCCTTAAATCTCACAATGTTGATGCTTGATTCATAGTGCCTTTATGCAGTTAGTTCTGGCATATGGCAGTTGTTTGGGAAACCAAAGTTTGTAGGAGCTTGACAGACATTTCTTCTTGATGCATTGAGCCAGTAAGATCCCTGGTGAGTATCCAGATTCTAACAGAGCTGCACATGTCTATTCTCATGACTGTAAAAGATGGAAGTTTTTCTTGTTTGGGTTCTTTTTTCTCAAGTTCACTCAGTCACTTAAAAATACTGCAATTTTCTTTTGTGTATCATACTTTTATGTTAATATGCTCCCTCTCCCCAGTAAATGAGGACTGTTTTTATTTTAAATTATGATAAAATTATATGCACATGGCACTGAGTTTATCCATTCTGCTCGGATCTAGTAGTTCAATGTGCTGAAAAATCTCTTACAGCTCAAGATAGAAGGTTTAACACAGGATTTTCCCAATTCTCCTTGAAGCTCTCAAAAAATACTGAACTTTGTTATGTTTCAGACAACTACCATATTTTCTCTGTATCCTGGGCCAAGACTTGCTTCCATTTATATCTTTTTAACCATTTACCTCAATGGAAATCCTACCTATTCCAAGTTATAGAGCAGTGAGGAGAAAACTCCAAATAGCAAATATTTGTTGAAGAATTTACCTTGAAAAAGAAAATGAAAAATGGTGAAGTACGGAGAAAAAAAAAAAAAGAAGAAAACTTCTGACCATTTTCTGGGGGTGATATTCACAGCTTCAAGGGAAGATAAGCTTTTCCTTTTTTTTTTTTTTAATGAGCATGTTGCATGCAGAAGGAACAGTGACTCATGGCCACAACTGTGAAAGACCCAACAACACTATAACACTTCCACTGTCAAAGTATTAAAAAACCCCTTTGTCTAAAATGGAATTCTACTTTGGAAAGCTTCTGATCTCCCTCATTAGAATATACACATGGTTCTGATCCAGTATTTTTAAATAGGAAACCATCTCCCCACTCATTCCCAGAAAAGTTAGTTTCTGCAACATAAATATATTGTTTATATTTAAACAATAAATATAAGAGGACGCAGCTGATCTTCAAAAGTGAAACCCCCACAAATAGATGAACCCAAACTGAGTTCTTTGCTAACTACCTAGATGATACTGCTGAGCTACAAATTGGTAGAGGAAATTAGAGGAAACCTTCAACCAGATACCACATTGGCTCATCACTTGTAGGTCAGATACTTCACTAGGTAGGTCCTCACTTCATGACAGAGGACAGTGATACAAGGCAGGTGACCTTCCAGAGGAGAAGGAACAGAAGACAAACAGTAAAGACTGTTCTCAGTTTTAAGAGCAAACTGGAAATGTATTCCTGCTTTGCTTGTCTTAAACTTCACTAGGCTGAACGCCCCTACTGCTATCAGCTGCAGAGGAAGAGACAGTTGCCACTGCTTCCAATATTCTGAACAAATATAGAGCGATATTTCGTTTCCAAAGAGCCTGTCACACTGTCAGTGGGACTGGGACTGAGTGGGCACAAAGCTGTTGCTAATGAATAGGAGGCTGGAGGCAGATGGTGTCCAAATGTAAGAAAAGTGTCACGAAATCGTAGAATGGGTGAAAAACTCATTTACACAACCCCTTCCAATCAAAACACTATCCTGCATCTCTGTGTCAAGGGAAATTCATTCCAATTTAACAAACACATGAAATACTATCCAGATAGCCCAAGGACTGCACTTTCAGATACCTCTACCAAGAGGAATATGTCTGTATTTACATATACACTCAGATTAAAACATGGAAATTACAATGTGTTTTTTATTATTGTTCTTTTCTTGAATGAGCTTGGACAACTGATAATTTTCACTTATTAACTCAAACACAAATGTAAATGTGTAAGAGCATAAAAGCTCAGCGGGTAAAGCATAGGGAATTTGTGAATGCATATTTTGATTTCAGGAAAGTCCAAAATATGATTACCTGTTTTCCTGTGATTTACCAGTGTGATGTGATAAATATTTGATTTATACAATGGAATTTACAACAATGTTCAAATCATTAGGATCTTAAAGGTGTAAAACTTGATTGATGATGTGGCTTGTCTTTCCTGCACTTTTGGCATATGCAGTCTCAGAACATGAAGTCCAAATTATGCATTGTGTTCAGTGTGTGTGCATTCTGTGTGACATCACCAAAAATTGGCAGTATCTACTCACCACTATGTTTAACACGCAAGGAATATTTCTGAGTCCAACTACTGTGTTTAACAGGTGGAACATTCCTATATTTAGAAAGAGCTTCAGGATTACTACACTTTCATTTTAAACTCAAAGTAGTCTGAAGTGCATTCCTATCTCTTTTTAAGAATGTGTCATGCAAAGCTTGATGTGAAGAGTGTTTAATGGATTAAATTAAAATATGTAATTGATGGCTCATTTATCAACTCCAATTGAGACATAAATAGAACATCTCATATTTATGTGTGTATATCTCATTCTAAAAAACTGAGTCAGAAAGAAAAGCAATACCTAGATGATTAGTAAATTAGATTAATGGCTTATATGATAATAATATTTTATGAATGGCTTATTAGTATTAGAAATGAGTTATGACAAATTTTCAAAAAGACTACTATCCTGTAGCACACACTGGCTTGCTCACAAATGTACAAATGAAGTGGGAATGTGCCATTCTAGATGAATTATTGACTGATTAAATTGCCTTTGTGAGAGAGTGTCCAAAAGAGCTTTTAGACACCTGTGCAAGGGTTATATCCAATAGTATAAGTTTTTACATGCACATATCCAACTTCTAAATAAGTCTGACATCAATTACCTTACTGTTGGCTTAAAAATCTAACAATCAAGCAAACAAAAAAAGACTAAAAAAACAACTGACATCAGGCTATCTTGTTTTCAGATTTTCCCACTTCCCTATAAGACAACAAAACACAATACTTTGTAATAAAAATATATAAATTACTAGTTATAAATCTGTGGGGAAAAAAGTTTATCTTTTTTACCTCTCATTTAAGCTGTCCTCTATTTCTTTTAGGGCACGACATATAAAAATACTGACTACATTACTGGTATATGCTTTTTAAACTCCTAATGGAAGCACACTTTTAACAGTATAAAGTTAACTGATCTAAATATCATAACAAAATTCCACTAAAAACCCTCCCAATCCCCCAAACAAATAAACAGAAACAATAACAAGAACCTCTCATCCCAAACGAGGGTCAACTCAGAGTCTCAAACATTAGGCAGCAAAAGAAACGCCCTGAACAAAACAGGCTGTCTACTAGCAGGCAGAAATCACTGACATATTTCACAGGTGGAGTGCTATATACAGAAAAAACAATGAAAGGTTTACCTCTTTAATCACACTTAATTTTTAATGCAGACCTAAAATTCAAAAACAACACTTTTAAAGAACTCTAATCTCATACAGAAGAAATTATGTGAGCCTATTTTAAAGCTAAAATGGCTTTCCTGACTGAAAACTGGAAATTATGATCTTTAGTATCCAAGTGTCAATGAAATGTAAGTGCCCACCAGATTGCTGGCCCACCCATAGATTATTAATGCACAATTAATCTACTAGGGCAACTGTAGAGTGTCATTTAGCTTCAGAGCCCGTAAGTATAAAACAGCAACACACTGTGAAATTAATGGTAACACTTAAAGGTCCCATTGTTATTAATTCATTTGACATTCACTGTAATCACACTGGTCTTTAATGAATTCATTTGGCATGTGAATATCACATGTACTTTCAAACGCACTCCAGTGCAAATCAGTGTTAATTGATGTCCTGAATTGAAATAGTTTCTCTCTCTCTCTCTCTGTACCTTCTTATTTTTAGCCTACTTTATACTTTTTTTCAAGGGTGTTTTCCTCAGCAAAATTTACACATGGCATGTGCAAGCACATGCTCTTATAAAAATGGCTTGAGTTGGATGTCAATATAGCACACAAAAATGACCAAACGATCATTTGGTACTGAACCGCCGCAGTAACTTGTCCTAAGGCAATAAACTCTAAACACCACCGAACTTTGGTAACCTCCTAGTGCCACATATCCTGTGAATATTTTCAGCTTACTGCTCTCCACAAATTGCCTGTGAACATCTTTGGCTTATGTGAAAAGTGCTGTGGCCAATGGTTATCATCTTAGGGAGTTCAGTTCTATAGCAGGAACTGGCTGCATCTCTCACCCTGCACTCAGCAGCTACAGCTGTGCATATGGATAATGTCTGTAAATATGCCAATTGAAACCGTCTCCCTCCCTTATATGCAAGCACTGTTTCCAAGAACTGTGGGGTGCTGAGAAATTCCTCTGAATGCCACATGAAAGCAGTTTATCTGGAAAGATTTAATACATGGGTGGTACAACAATTCTAACTCAGTAGCTTGTCCTAGACAAAATACTTCAAACTGGAAAATCCTTCACGCTAATAAAATAGTATTACTGTTATAATTCATAAAATTGCTGACTTACTTCCTCAGATAGCAGTAACAATCTTCATATGTTCTTGTTTCCAAGAAAATTAAGGGAGTCTCAGGGGTGCCAAAGGAATTTCTGATGTCAAGCCATTTCCTAAGTGAAACACTTCTTTCAAGTGTTTCATTTAGGAAATGAAACTTACATACTATACCTGTATGTAAGTATATCAAGGGATCTTTAAATTAGCACAATATGGGACTATGGTGTTTGACATCACATTTGTGGAAAATTTTTAAGGCATTCCTAAAAATAGCACACAAACCAACAAAAATATGGATTCAGAATGTCTCAGATATAATTACACTTGAAGATAATATCAATAGCACTATATAAATACTTTTATTGTATCAAGTACAGGTAAACTAAATTAATAACATACAATAAGCCCAGACTTACTGAAAAATGCTTAAAAAGCTGTGGTGCCTCTAATTTTTGGTTGCCTCAGAGAGCTTGTGTTGTTTTTCAAAAAATACAAGGTTAATGTCTTCTCTAATTCCAGACCTTTTTGATTCTCAATAATTTAAACAAAGGTACCCCAAACTGTGACATAAAAAAACATTTCAACCATCTCTACTTGGGTTGAAAATAAGTAAACAGAAGAGGTCCCACTGATTTAATTTATTTCAATACTACTATCTGCTGGGCAATGTACTTTAAATGCACTGGGGTTTTTTTCAATTAGTGATTCCCATAAAAGGTTTCTATTTTTTCTTTTGTATTTTATGTTAAAGCTAGAGAACATTATTTAAACTTATTCAACACAGCATACATATTTTTGTAATACTGAGTAACTCAGGGGATGCAGAATATCATAAAAATTGGAAATAATCCTGAAACTACTTCACAGAAATAGTTTCAGAATAGTGTCTACAAGACTTTTGCTGCTGACATGCAAGACTTTTCTGAACTTTCATTGCCAAGGAAGGCTCAGTGAATAAAACTATTTTAAGAATGAATATAGACACATCAATCAGAACCACAAATCAAGAGTGTCTGGCCACGTAGTACTGATTAAAGTTCGTATTTGTCTTCCCTCACCTTCTGTAACACACTCAGAATGATGAACACACTCTAAATGGAAAAGCATGATTGCTGAATCTTTATCACTTGCCATTAATATCCTGGAAGTAAAGAACATGTCTTGCCATTAATATCCTGGAAGTGAAGAACACGTCTTGAGGTCTAACTATGTTTAATTCTATTAGGCATTATTTTATTTGAACAATGACTGAGTTATGCTCCTCCTTAGTTCAAAACTTTAAGTCATCATTTTCTTAATGACTTTTGAGGAAAGAACTTAACATTTCAATAAGCCAGCACCTTTCCATTGTCAAAGATCCTTCCCCCAAAACCACAAAATTGTCAGCCTTGCTTCACACTGCCATGGAGCAGCAATATATACAATTAAGTTTGTCAGACAACTTCCATTCTCAGAAGCAGGCAACTGAAATCTTAAATGGAGAGATGGTGAATTTTTGTCATTGACCCTTTGAAAAACTGTAAAATTTGACATGCATTTGGACATGTTGCTAGTCTCTGGGAATTGCACTTTGCTTATGCTAACTAGAAGTTTCCTAAGAATTTAGAAGTTGAATCATCTGAAAACTCTATAGACCAAGAATGTTGTAGCCCAACACCGTAAAAGAGCCAGACAGTACCTTCTGTATGGTTGGTTGCTTTCTTAACCACTATGGGCTGTTCCAGGACCAGGTATGAATAAGGATATTTGTCTCATTAGTTCTTGGAGAGAGAGGAAAAAGCTGAGGGAACAGTCTGGCATATAGAGGAATCAGGAGGACTCTGCATAAACCACATTTTGCCAAGGGGGATGCAATGCCAGAATACAGGATATGTGCAGACCTGTTTGGTGTGTCCTCCTCATTGCTATTAATCCACACTTCCTTTGTGCAGTGTCCTTCCTTGTCTGCCTGGAACTGGCTCTGCAATCTCACTACCAGGGTAGATGGGACACCCATGTTCCAGAGTACAGATGGTTTGGACTTGCCTACATTGCAAACTAATGACTAATGTTGGCACAGATGTAAATTTAGTGTGCTAATGAGTTTGCTTAAGGTCTTGTCTAAGTTATATTCCTGACAGGATAATACTTCTACAATGTGATTTACGTGGGACTTTTGATTCATTTTGCGCAAAAGATGGGTAAACAATGTTTATGGAAAGGATTTCTACAAAACTTCCTACTTTCCTAATTAATGAATGAAAGAATATAGAATGAAAGAAAAAACACCCTGACTTCTCAGAATGTTGAGAGATCAAAATATGAACTTCCAAAAACTGAAAATCTGTACAAAATGTAAAACCTCAGAGATAATGACAGTTATTCCCATCAAGCAAACAGCAAACATGATAATATTTAAGCAATGGAACACAATGGTACTCTTAGCCATTCTCCAGACTGAAATGGAAACATGGTCACAGATTAATGAGATTATAAAATGAATTTAGCAAGCTTATTGTTATCTGAATGTTTATCAGAAACCTCTGATGTTTTAAGAATTGCAAATCTCTAGCAGTGCACAAAGTATTCTCCTGAAAAAGATACTGGCTTTGATTTTGTTGGAGAAAGGTGGATAAAGAAATTGGATTCTTCAATGGCAGAAATATTCCCAGCTCAGCTGTTAGAAAAATCCTCCATATATAGGCAACATTTTTCAAGTATGATTTAGCTCATGAAATTTTTTGCTGCACCTTAACATGAACCATAACATATTAATTTAGGTGTAAAGACAGCATAACATGCAGAGAGATTCAAACCAGCACAGATGTAAAAAAAACAACCAAAGTGTTTTCAATATTAGGCCCAATATTTGCTTCTCCTCTCTGCATAATTAAATCCAGAAAAGAATAAATATTTTTATGTGTGGCGAAACTGTTTATATAACCAAAAATTGACTAAGAATTATTAAATATTTGCTCTATGTTATCATCCAGCTATATCAACTATACAAAAGGGCTTTACTATATGCATATTCAACTTTTTTGAAGTTAGCTGCTGTTCCTGTTCTAGAGCTAAAAATCCAAATCTAATTACAGAAAGAAGGTAGGAAAAATGGCAAGAATAAGCAATTAGAAATGTTCTCATTTAACAAATGAAGGCTTTATAAGATAAAAATTACTTGCTTGGAGTCACATTGTATGTCTCTGTCAACGCTTCAGTACTTATAAATTTCAGAGACAGCGACAGAGCACAAAACTAGTATAAATAGTAGAAAAACCACACAGATTTTCTATAATTAAGTACAGCATACAGTGGTGTAAAGGTTTCTTCTTGTTGGAGATGAAAGGATTTATATTGCTTTGAACAGTGCAGTATCTGGGCAGTACAAGCAACTGCTAGCTACAGTAAGAACAGGGAGGGAACATTTGGACAGGGAGCATTTTTCCAAGTAATGATTAAAATAGTCTATTGCCTCTCTAAAAATGAGCTTCCATGAAGACGGACTTTCAGTATTGTCAAACGGGATACAAAATAGTTGACACTAGTTTATAACACTCAGGCTTTCTTGGTTGCTCACACTGAGTTACCTAGATCCTGTCTTACTGCTGCAATACCCTTGTGCTCTCTCTTATTGTAATATTATCCTGATTTCTACATCTTTCTTCTTATCTTTCTCCTTCCAAGCAACCTTTTCTTCTCCTTCTCCCTAGTCCTCCCCACAAACCTCAGAGCACATCGTAATTTCCCTTCCCAAACACCAGAAAAAGGCACAGAGATTGCTTTGGCAAAAAATGGGAATGGGGACAAATGTTATAGATGAGTAAAATACAAGCTTTTCTCTTGTGCACGGGTACTCCTATTATGCTTATGAAGAGAGGAAAGCAACAAGTGAGAGTGTAGGAGGCAATGTGTTTCTCCACTAAGCTACACATGCGAGCATCCCCCCTGGCTGCCTGGCTGGCCAGACAAGGTGTGGGCAGAATGCCTGTGGCTGCACCAACTCCCTCCAGCTGGTGCAGCCCAGAGCCCTGTGCAGTGCGGGTGGTCAGCCAGGCAGGCAGGACACGCTCACAGCTCTTTGGCCTTCACAGAAGCAGAGCATCCATGTATCTCCTTAGCTAGTTTTCAGGCTGGAGCTGACCTCAAGTGTAACCAGCTTTCTTTATGGAAACTAATATGTGAGGTGTATATATCAGCTAACCTCAGGAACTGCACATTTGCTGTAATTTAATTTTGTTGGTAGTTTCTCACTGCTGGGACTGCTGGGATATGTTCCTTGAGCTTTATTGTGGCATCAGTCTCATTACACGTTTGAGACAATTGAAAGATGGCACCAGCTCAAGTCTTTCCAGCAGCAGCCAAATATTTCTTTGTTACAGACCATTTAAAAAACTTTCTAGCCAATAGCATATTGCTAAAGCTTACAGATAATTGTTCTAGCCAACCACTAAAAGCACACATACACTTGCTTCCGACAATGTTCGCTTGTCTCCTTTCTATTAACAATACACAATACTCCATTTTTAAGCTTAAAACCTTCTACTATATTGCTAGGCATATTTTTCTGCAGTCTTAAGGTCTATCTTAGCCAAGCCTAAAACTTAAACTATTGTTTCATGTCCTTGCTTACTGTACTATTGTAACTTTTCTAATTTCAGACTTTGCGGCTGCAGCTAGCTCTAATTTCCCTTCTCTTTCTGTTTCTAAGGCCTGCTTTCCCAGCTTTCTGAAAGTCTTTTACCTTTACCATTTCCCACATTTAATGATCTATTTGTTTAGCTCTGCAAAATGCAGCTGCCTTTCTAAAGATGAAGTTGCCAGAGATGGCCCTTTTATAAAGTAATCAGTTCAGAAAAGATCACACATTAAGGCATTAGACCTGTTATTAACTCAGTTTTTTTACTTGGATACTAATTTTTCACCTTATGAAGAGGCATGAGGAATATTTGCATTTTTTATTATTATCCCATGCTGTTTTAAAAAAATGCAAATATGAGGATTACAACCTTGAACAGGGAACAAATTACTATTCTGACTCTTAGATTAAAGCAGACTTTAGAAATTCCAGTGATTCAAATATCTGCCATGATTACTGAAGAGATAATGTTGTTTTCAAAAGTTTAATCAGTTTCACCTTAGGCAAAATAAGGAAGATATAGCTAAGAAACAGGTAAACACTCTGTAGAGTTTGTAAGAATTATTACATATTTTTTCCACCCTATCCAGTCTGCATTACGCTAATAAGAAGGCATTAAATATCAGAAGAAAAGCAGATTTATGAACAAGAAAAAACATTTTTGTATGGAGCTTGGAAATTTGACATAAAGACAGTGGATAATAATAAATTACTAATTGTTTTTACATCATGTTTATTGAATGCAAATCTAGAATGCATTTTAGTACTGTCTTGGGAAGAATGATTTCAGCAATGCTTTCTTGTAAAAATAAGTTCATAGAATTTCACTGTGTGAACCAAACTTCTTCATAAAATTTTAAACACTACAATGTCTTTTTCGCCATTATGCCAGTATAAGAGCAAAGGAACTGGAAATGTATGGGTATACATAAATATACATACATATATATGTATATATCTGGTGGGAATTTATGGAAAATGCAGAAGATGTTCAAAAGCAGATGACTATTAGCATAAACTGTACAGTGAGCTGCTCTGCAATATCTCTACCTTTCTTGCTTCTACGTGCATTGAACTTTTAAGCTTGCTGATTCTGCCTT
The DNA here is from genome assembly GCF_000277835.1 of Geospiza fortis. Lineage (NCBI taxonomy): Eukaryota > Metazoa > Chordata > Aves > Passeriformes > Thraupidae > Geospiza > Geospiza fortis. The sequence goes on from NW_005054297.1 coordinate 19,978,873, forward strand.
GGGCAGAAGTGGCACAAATTTAAAAATGGAAGGTAAAGCAGTCTTATCATTTGATCTCATTTATTTCAGGTGCCATTGAAGTAAGACCCCATGATCTTGTGGAAAGCTTCACACTATTTAACCTATTGTAAGGTTGAGAAAGCATCTATTATGTTCTAAGGTAGAGAGACTGCTACACCCTCCTTGTCTTTGACTTGCCACATGCAAATTCAAATGGAAAATTCTTATATTAGAAAAGCAGGAAATTGCTAATTGCAGATGAAAACTATCACAAGCCAGAAATTACATATCCATGTGCTCTGAAATTATTATATCACATTTGCTTTCATTCTCCTGTCACACTGATCAGTATATTTGTAGGAAAGAATGGCAGCAGCAGAAGGGCATGTTAGTTTTTATTATAATGTTTGTTACTCTAATGATCTTTCAAGACAACAAACTTATTACATCTATAAAGGAAATTATCTTTTTTTTTCAGTAACAGAGCACTGTTCTTGAGAACACCAACAATACTGGGATATCAAGGGCACTTTACAGACAGTAGTCAGATTTTAAACCACAACAAAAATTCCCCAAACTTTGTGCAATCAGCTGGTTTATATTTGAAAGCTAGAAAATGACGGTTACTGCAGGATGTCTCATTAGAAAACAACAAAGTGGAAGAACACAAAAATAATTTTTTTTGGGGGGGGGAAGAAAACAAGAAACCGCCAATTTTAAATTTGCATGCTTCCATGCCGATGAAGAGTTTCAAATAAATTTGTATTGAAATTTATTAAAATTTAGCTGAAACCCAAGCTGAAGTAAATAGTACTAGCAGGTTCCTGATGATCTAATAGCTTTGAAACTTTTAACATAGCGGTGTATAAAAAAGGCATTTTATTTTTTTCATGGTGTTCTTTTTCTATAGGATCTAGGGTTTTTGAATAAGCTGGATCACATCAAGGATATCATCTGGTACACCAATAATATAGGAATGGCGTAAATCACACTGTCATACTTGCTAGACTTCTGTATGGCTTCAGAATCTGCTCATTCCTATCTTGAAACTTTATAATTGTTTTTAGGTAAGGTTCTTTGGTTTTGCCTATTTACTTAAATGATTAACTTAAATTCAATTTTATATAGAAAAGCTGAATGCATTCAGGGACACAAAGTCAAGGCAGTCGCTACGGCACTCATCTGTAGTCAGTCTACATTCACTTGGCAGCAGGAACAAAAGTAACAGGTGAAGGACACGTGAAACTGACACCAGCAAACTCTGGAGTCAGAGTATTCCTCTGCAATGAGTAAATATCTATTTAGACTTCTTCTGAGCTGGAAGAAAGGATTCAGGCAAATTTATTTGGTGTTCCAAAATGTCAGTGACCACTTGATCATCAGACAACAAAGGAAAAATCACGGTAATTTGGACTGCCTTCCTTGCTGTTTTTGTCTTTTGATGTTTTTTTGTTTTTTTTTTTTTTCTGAATTCTGAGCAAATTTCAATTTCTATTGAAAAGTGATCTTCAATTTCCAGTGTTTCCTAAAAAGGCATATGCTAGAAGTTAAGGGTCATTAGGACACAGAAATCCTTCAGCTAACTTTTTATTCTTGGGAATACTAGATATGGCCTCTAATCTGGCCAATTCAGGAAAGCCAAACAGGTGTTGAATGTTCTCAGTCTACTGCTGCAAACTGCTAGGGTTACCCCAATCTTACACAATGCTTTCATTATGTTTTAACCTACTATCGGGTATGAAGCCAGACTAATAAATATGGCAAATTTCTATGCTGAAATCATGCATATCATACTGACTAATCAAGCTGCTTTTGCTGATGAACTGTGCTGCTGACTCTTCAAAACTTGCAACCATTGGCAAATGTGCTGTAGGTGGAGGGCGATCTAGGACTCTTTAAACATTCCCTGCCTAAGCCAGTCTGTTCTAGGAAAAAAAATAAAACACAGATGACTACTGTTGGGAAAACATGGCCGAAATGTTTTTTATGTTTAAAAATGGAACTTGTGAATTTTACTGATGTTACTCTCCATCTACATAATTATTCAAGTTTCACTGCATTAATTATGCTTTTCCTGTGCTACTTCCCCTTTATTTTATTTTGCGGTCTTGTGTATTTGGTTACACACACAGTATCTCCTTTCCCTTCCCTGTCTTTATTTCTTTCACATATACTCTGCTTGAGATGGGTTAAAATTCTCCAGGTGCTGTACTTCTTTGCCTTTATTTGAAAAAAAGAAAAAAAATAAAATGACCTTTTCCTTGAAACAGCAAGATTGGAAACTAATCTGCTTGTTACAGTTGAGATTTTGACCTGCCCCCTAAACAGCACATTGACTTCTAGCTCTGAGAACTGGGTTTGATGGTGATGTGTGTCACTTTTTTGTAATGCTAATTCAGGCAGAAGCCATTTATCATTTCTGAATACAGAAAGTGTCTGGTGTGACACTGTGCTGACTTATTCATAAAATGATAAAAGATCAAGAGAAGCAGTATAGCTTAGCCTACAAGGACCTAGACCAGGACCAGAACATCTACTTTCTATTCTTGCTTTCCTCTATGACTACAGGAAAGACAATTGTTTTCATGTATTTTAATAGCTACCTGCTGATAAAGAGAATAATATAAGAGTAAGAACTATTAATTTTTACAATAAATACTGAGGTAGATAAAAATCTGTTCTCTTGTATCTGTATTTTATTTATGCCCTTCTTTATCAGCAGACAAAAAAAAAGGCAATGATAAAATGATTATTTTTCTCTTGTTTTCCTTAATAGAACAGACATAATACCCCCACAGTGTATCAACAGATTTCTCAGTTCCCTGGCTTCTGTGCAAAAACCTCACATGGGAATATCACTATGTCCAGACTTAGGAACATTAAATGACCAGAAAATCCATGAACAGGATAACAGACAGGTTAAAACCCTTTCACATAACACACCAAAAAGAAAATCTATCTACTTTTGGCAGAAACCCCAGTACATTTGAAATCAAGCAAAATAATGAAAAGTTTTACTATAACACATAGAGTTTAGTTGAATTCCATAAAACCAATGCTTTTCTGAAATACAGTAAAATTACTGAGATCCAGGATGACCCTGTAGAGATATAAAATTTATGGCTCACAAAAATTTACCTATTAGGAGTACGTATTACAAAATTACTCTATGATTCCCGGGCCCAGGGCAATCCACACAGGCAGCACAGCAAAAAGCTGCAATGTCACTGCTCCTCCAGGGTAGTTTCGCAGTAACACACACATATACATACATACATACATACATACATACATACATACATACATGTAAAATTTCAAATTATACCTCCTGAAGAAAATTACCGTAAAGCAAATCTTACTTTTTTACTTATTTTTTTTTAATTGTTATTTAAATCAATATTTTGCAATGGTAGGTAGTATTCCTATCATTGCTTTACCTGAATTCAGATATGTAGGCAATTGCTTTGATTACTGCCTTTTTCTTTTAACTTTTTCAAAGACTAAGAAATTAATTCATCTGTAGGGCTACATGCTCTTTTAAAATATAGTTCTGATCTTTATATAGTAACGTAATTTAAATTAGTACCTAATTCTCTAAAGTCCACAATTTAGGACAGTGCAGAATCTACTGCAGCAACTAATTAAACACTTACTGTAAGGTTAAGTTTTTCATTAAATCAATAGGCCCCTAGTGTCAGTTACAAAGCCCTAATTACTATGCTGTAAATTTAGATTGAATTTGAATTAAGGACTGATTTCAATCTAACCACAGCATGTAAATATTGTAAATTACCAGAATTACAGTTCAATAAAATTGAATGGATTTCACTTTAGATAAACTAAATGCAAATGAGCCTAAGGAAAAAAAAACCTGCAGAAATTTCCCAAACATCTGCACAAGAGACTTACATGTGCAGTCTACAGTACACTGCTTTGGCAAAGAGCATGCCAGAGCTTCAAAATGCTGCCACCGTTTACTCTAAAATGTTTTAAATATTTCATTATCTATTCTGAAAATGAATAAATTTAATCTCTCCCAAGTGATCAAGTAAAATGATGGCTAATGTGCCCACTTACTGTGTTGCTTTAGTTTGATGACTGTATTGTTGTGCTAAAGCACAGTATGAAATCAGGTTATCAGGTTATAACTGGCAGGGATAAAAAAAAAGCAGTGCTGGGAAACACAAAACAAGCCATTTTCAAGGCATGAATCATGCACTTTGAAGACTCAAAACAAGTGTAAAAATTACAGACAATGGCACTCTAATCAAATGAGAGCAAAATTGAAAATAATTGGGAGTTTTTGGACTTTCATTCACCTTCAAACAAGCACTGTATCCACAGGATATTAATAAATTTGGGAAAATAGGCAAAATGCTAGGTTACGCAGAAAATGAAAAATCAAAACTGCCTACATTGAGGGTCACACGTATGATTATTAAGAGCTTTCTAGTCCCCTGCTTATGTTATTTCAATATATGCACTAAAAATATATTAATAGCCTTAAGATGTCCTTAGAAAGTTAATTAAAACAATGGGTAATTTTTTTACACTTAACACTTCATGAATACACTTATATAGCAGAATAATACAAGTTGGCTGTAAAACTAAAAGCTATTAAACTAATATTGTCATGAAGGCTCAGAAAGGACATAGATTAAGGAAATTAATGATAATTTTCATGATTGTGTGCTTGAGAGGCGCTGAACATAAACTCAAAACTAGAAAATAACAGAGGTGATAATAATTCTCCTTCAAGAACAATATCCACTATCCTCATTTCTGCCAGAAATACAATTATGTCACCTGATTCTTTAGAACAGTTATGATTTTATTTCTTTTTTCTGAGCACAGTTTATGGGGTCTTTGATCTGTTCATGCCTCACAAAGTTACAGAGTGCCAATGCAGTTTGTAGACACATGCCGTGTGTCTGATAATTTACAATCTGACAGCACCACACTTTCTGAAACTCTTATTTCCTGTGAATGTTAAAATTACATCTCAAACCACAGAATGTTTTAATGACTTCATGTCATCAAGACAAGTAATAATACTTCAGAGCTCAGCTTCACCAACTGAGCATGGTAGCCAAAGGTAGCAAGTAATTTACTACATGTGACCTATGTAGGCTTTTCACATTAGGAAAATCAAACCATTCTCTGAAGTGCTCATCTTACCAATCCACTGGAATGTTAAATTACTGACTGCAAAGGAAATGATGCTTCATTTAAGTTTGGAGCTTTGCACAAACGGAATGAATGGGCCAAGCTGCAAGAAGCCCCGAAGTAGATACAAAAAAACCATTTCTGACACTTGCCAGAATAGAAAATACAGTATGTTTATACTACAGCACATATAGTATATTGCAACATATAGGAAATACGGTAGAATGAAAGAATACTTTTATACTTGTCCTCCATGTCTATAAGGTGTCCTTTGTTCATCAGTTTTCCACCTTCATGTCATACCCTAGTGGATAGAACAAGATATTCCCTGATGTGATTCTGCTGTTCTGGCTCCCCTGCTTACTCCTAAGGCTATGAGAATCAACTCTTCTCCAAGGTCTTTGGGCTGGAGCAAAGGTAAGCAGGAAATATTAGTGACTGCTGAAATAAATGTCTGCCTATTTAAATCAACAGAAGCAATAAAGGGATGGCACCACTTGGATCTTGCTCTCTAAACTGCAAAAGATTTCATCTTTCCAGTTCTGGAATTTAGATGAAGTTAGGAAGTTACATAAATTTCTGGGGTACAGCTGGTTTTGTTTGAGATAATTTGTCTTCATGTTCTATAGAATTATTTTTCCATTGAAAAAGTCTAGGGACTAGCTAACATGTGATGAACTGGCCACACTATAGGCTTGAAGCTTGACAACTGATCAGTGTCTTAATATTAAAGGAAATATTTTGAAAAGTGTCCTAGCGAAATAGGAGACTTCTTTCAGACAACAACTAAGATTTAAATTTTATTTTTGCACAGTTTGAAGTTTAATGACGGTTCACAATCAGCTTGTTAACTAGTCTCAGCGTCTCTTTGGCACTTTGCATGGTGAAGAATTTATGATTTTATTCTGCCTTATGGAGCAATGAAATCAAATTGAAAATTTTATTTTTCCTGGTCTTCCTAAGGTTAGAGCTGTTTGAAACTGCAGCGTCCAGATCTGTCATTCATCTTCTTAAATGGAAGGTTGGCTATTACACATGCAAGATTCAGCTCATGTCTATCTGAGTGATATGGGAAAGGCATAATTGCAATAAATTTAGCAGTCAATGGTTTGAACATATATATGCACAGTCATCAGGTCACATAGTGTATAGGCAAACGCTCTCCTACAATTATGTACATATTTAACACCTGGAAAGATGACTGCCTTATGGAATATTTAAAATTTGCCATTGTATGACTGTATAACATCTGTAATAACTATAATTAGAACCGTACAGCCTAAATACAGTGAAGACAAAATTGTTCATAGTGTGTAGATTGCAGAACAGAGGCATGGAGTTAAAAAAAGGAATTATTAACTGAAGACATTCTTAATGGTGTGAATCTTGGAGTGAAAATTTCAAAATAAAAAAGGTTTCAAATACTTAGCAATTCATTTGTTTGATGAATTACAGATTAGAATCTCAGAATAATTTAGATTGGAAGGGCTCTTTGGATGTCATCTAGGCTGATCTCCTACTTCAAAGTTAAAACGTGTTTCTCAGGGCTTTGTCCAACCCAGTTTTGAATATCTGAGGACCCTCTTCCATAGCTTAGCCCCTCCTGCATGGTGAAAAAAAATACATCAGTTGGAACTTTGCTGCTGACCATTAGCTCTTGTCCTTATACTCTGCAATTCTGAAATGCTGCTACATATTCTCCACCATGATACAGCTGGAAGCAGGAAATAAATCTTTCTCTAAGCCTTCTCTTCTGCAAGCTGAATAAATTTACTTTCCTCAGCTTCCCTTGCTACATCACACTCTGTTATTCTCTCTTGCACCTGGGGGACAGAACTGGACACAATACAGAGAAATAATCACTCCCCTCAAGCTGCTGATTGTGTTGCTCCCCAGTATGTTATAAACCTTCACTGCTACAAGGCAATACCAAAACCTAAACCTTTTTTATCAGAGAAATTGTGATTAATTGCCATTTATCTAGATATGAAAAAAAAGGCAAGGTAAGTGACAGTAACTTGACCCTGTTCTGCTTCACTTATCAAGCACATGATTTTAGTTAGTAGTGGGAATTAATCCCATAATTTTTACTGCAGAAGACCTGAGTGTTTTTAGTACCCCCTCATTAAATATTGAAATATCTATTGGTAACAGGTAGTTCATAATTCTGTTTTATGGTTATAAAGTCAACTGTTCACATTCTGAGAAAAACATGGTGCTCCAAGCATGAATCTTCCCTGAATAGTGAGCATATAAAACTCCAACTATTGTTACTGGAAATACTAGACAGCATGCTTGGAATGGTTTGGAATGCTAGTTGAAATTACCATTGCTTAAAAGTAAACAAACACCCAGGAGTCTGGGACAAAGGTAGCAATAAAAATGTTAGTTTTTCAATGTATTTTTTAGTAACAATTATTATGGATTTCAATTAAAATATAATTTAGCATAGGCATTAATTGAGCACACTGGCAACATGCACTGATGTTCTTTCCTGTCAGCTTTGGGTTATGTATGCATTTTAACATTTAACTTCACTGCATGCAAAATCCAGAAATGAAAAGTGTGCATAAAAATATACAGGGCATTACTTATTTATATGTAAAACCTTTATTCTATTTTGTTATTTTAGATTAAATCCCGTTTCAATTCTATTCTCTCAGGGAAGCACTAACAGTTTGAGCTCAGCGTGAAAGCCATCAAACACTTGAGCTGAAATTTAGATTGGGCAATTTTGCCTGGTGAAGTAGAAAAGGACATGTGGAATGGCAGAGAACAGAATGGCTTATGGAAAGGCAGATGTTTTAATAACTTGTTGTCTAGTGGGAGCCTCAAATATCTAAATTTAAACACTGCAATATATTAAAGTGCATTGCTGTCAGGGAGGGCATACTCCTTTGCCTTTATGAAACAGAGTAAATGTGCATATTTATTGTGTGTGTAGACTTTATAAAACACGTATTTTACAACTGAAATCAGAATTAATTGTAAAATTAAAAATATTATGTCAGACTCAAAAAAATAATTATGCAAGTCTGCATTGCAAAATGCATCAGGTCAACACCTGGGTAATATTCAGTCTTGAGTTTTGACTTGAACCTGTCTTTCTGTGTGAGTGGAGTAAAGAGATACTTAAAATCTCCTGCCTAGTAGGATCCTTTTTGTTTCAGCACATCAATCTCCTGTTAATTTACACTAGGTTTGAAATGACATTTGTCCTTCAGCACATCGTTGGAAGAAAGCAATGAATTTACCTACAAAAATGTCCAGAGAGAAGCTAGAAACCTCCTATGTTAAGTTCTTTATGGAAAAAATCTCTCAGGACCTCTCTGGTAATAGTGAATTACTCTAATTCACCCTGGCTGCATAATTTACAATCTTGCAGAATTAAGATGACTAGGGAAGAAAAATTTTATTAATAAGCCAGCTTCCCATATGTTCATGAACAACTGGGTCCTATTAAGGAACAATGAAGGCCCTGTCACTTGACTTTTGGGGATATTACATCAGTATTTATAGACTGGTTCATGACACAACAAATTAGAACTCCTAATTGACGTTGCCTTTCACATTTGTCATCTTGTATGCTGTCCCTCTTCTGTAGAAGTATCAGGCTATATTTTCCTTATAGCTATTAAAAATATTTCAGGTGTACCATGAAAAAAAATTAAATGAAAGCTATTTTAAAAATATATTTAATATTGAGTGTTTTATTTATGGTTTATAAGAGACGTATGTATTAAATAAAAAGGCATGGAAACATTTCTACAGGTATGGTGACAAAGTGAAATTGAGGGTAGTATTTTATGAAAGTTAATGACTTATAGACTATACTGGAATGATTTCAAAGGTCATAAATTTCTCTTTGAACTGGTATTTACTTGACAGTAATTATGGGACAGATGCAATAAAAATCTGCATAAAAAATGAAATAAAACCTTGCAAACCTTGTGTCTCTGCACATTTTCAGTGGTATCTTTAACTCTCTTCTAGGGAGTGGATTTTCAGTAAGGGTTAGCAGGGCCTGATGGCTAAAGAAGACATAAAGACTGACTCTGTAAGCTTAATGGAACATTCTCAGAGATATCACTTCTGGATCAGGAAGTCCTTATCTAGATATTATTTCAGACTAAAAATAAAATAATGGAGAAAATTATTTCCCCCTTTTCTTTTTTATTCTAATTTCCCCCCCCCCCCCTAGGTGGATTTCAGGTCTGGCCATTCATGTTCTTATAACCCAGTATTAATGGATGCAGTGTAAGAGCTTACACAAGAATCACATGAGAAGTACAAAAAAGCAGCACTGATCTGAAGAAAAGACAAGATGAAAAAACCACAGAGGCTGAAAACAGGTGGGAAAGAGAATTTGTGACCAGGTTGTACAGTCCTTACAAACTATTAGAGACAATCCTTGAGGATTTATCTTCTTCTATTAGTAAGCAATAGTGCAAGTAGAAACTGTGTAGTATAAATAGACCGTTCTTATGCCTTTGTTCAAGAGGACAGAACTAAAAAGGCTCTAAATGTTGTGCACAATCTTCCTGTAAACAGATCCCAATCACTTTGCTGCATTGTCTTCAACTGAGAAAGCAGAACAGAGCTGCTGCGTCTGCTAAACAGCACAGGCTGCAGCTGGAAACAAAAGCTGCATCTCAAAGTTTCACTCCTGCTCACCCTCTTTTGTTGGATGGGAGTCAAGTGGGCAAGATTACATCCAATCCTCTTCTTTCAGGGAAAAAAACCCAACTGTTTATCAATTAATAAAAAATTGAAGGAAGGACATATGTGACAGGTATTCTGCAATATTAACAACCTTAATTACAAGCACCATAGTTAAACTAGCTCTGAAACAGCTAGGATTGTGTTTGGGAGCTGCTTGAATAACATTTGCCCCACTTCTCCTCCATTTCAATTTAATATTCCTAGTGCTAGTGTTGCCTATATCATCAATGTCAAAAACTAAAAAGTCTTATCTTCAACTTTCATTCCAATGCTTCAAAAGAGCTTTGAATTTGCATCTTACTCTAGGGAAGATGTAGTTTAAAAACATTTTTGCCCAGCTTGCTCCATTAATTTCTGAGGAAAATGCACCTACTGCTGTGAATATGACAGTTCTCAACCTTGGTGTTTTTACAGGATGTCCCTCCCTAGGGAACAACCAACACCATTCTGACTTACCCTGCTGGAACTGCACCTCCTGCTGGGTAATCAGCTACTGCAGCACTAAGGGAGAGACCTCAGTGTGATTAACTGGATGCCCCTTGTGAATGCTAAGGAAAAAGAGAACTGCAAGTTTTCTAGGGGGAAAAAGTGCTTTTAGTCATCATCTGTTTTCAATTCAAGCAGCTAATTTACAGTTGCAAAGAGTTGCTCAATTACCAGCAGCACTTAGTATTTTATACATCTCAGTAAGCTTAACTTAAAATAATATTCATCAATCTATGAAATATATTTCTCTCCCAATTATTTCTGTAAGTCAAAAACAAAATTAATTTTGTAATGATTATCTGACTCAGGTAAAGCTGATTTTATATTACTCTAGGCCAAAGCCACTGACAAGGGCACAAAAAGGATTATTTTTCAGCAGTTTTCAGCTCAGCTAAATCAGCAGATAATGCCATTCATGATGCACAGTGATCCTGACCTAAAGCCCTCCTCATTGTTAATGTTTCTCACATCTCAAATACGCCTCAATGGCAGAAAAATAGTATATAGCCATCTTTGAGCATCAAGAAAAATTAATCTTTTAGAATTTTTTAGACTTTATGCTGTTATTTTATTTTAGTTGTCTCCCACCCCAAATTGCACTATCACGTGAACACAGTATATTTTATATAGTCAGGTGTAATTTGGTATATGGCTTTATTATATGCAGACCATAAAATAAAAATGTCTGTACTCTTATTAAAAAATAACAAAACAAACAAAAGATACGAAACACACAAAAGAAAACTAGTTTCTCTGCCAAAGAGCAAATGAAGCAAAAAAGTTCATTGTTATCGCCTGCTATTCACGAAAAAAGCAGTTTGTCTTCATCAGCAATAGAAAAGCATGTGTACTTTCAACTGAAAATATAATTTATAGCTGAATTTATTGTTTGAAATTTTATACCATAATATTTGAAGTGAATCATTCTTGGCTTTAAGAAATTTTTAGTCATTAGCTAAAAGAAAAACTAATTTTCTTTTCAGAAGTGTTAATCAATCATTTAGAAACTGCTTAAAATCTATCATTTTTGTACTTAATTAGGTATGTTAGTAATAGGACACCAGTGCCATGTAGGACCAACAGTCTCCATTTTGCCAAGCATCCTCTTCAACCAGAGACTGCATAATTTTAAATTTCCACATGATTTTTGACTCTGCTAATTATGTTGATTATCATTAAAACCACCTGACAAACAGTAATGAATCTTACAAGCGTTTATCAGTCAGTAAAGAGCTATCATTCTGTTTTGAACCTGGGGAAGATAAGATACATAGAAATATAAGCAAGTTTATAGGACATTCTAAGACAGAGCTAAGGCCAAAAAAACAAAACCTTTTTGTGATTCTGCTGCATGATTAGTCTAATAAATGGGATACAATCTAAGATTGTTAGTGTGACAGCATTTGAAAGTTATCGGATTACTCCTTAAATGTAGTTATTTATTGCAAAGAAACCTTTAGGTCTCAGTAGGAAGCTTAATGTACTATGAAGATATCATTTTGTTCTTAAAAATCCTGTTTAAAGTATTTTTTTTCCACATTCTACAGTATACACAAAAAACCTTGGCAACAGCTAGTTTGCAACCGTCTGAGGCCAATTCCTATCACAGTGACAATATCTTGTCCTCTTGAACTTTGCCATCTGACTCTGACATGCTTCATTTTTTTCCTTGAACTTTCCATATTCACAGCACCCTCCCTCCATCTCATGCTTGGTAGTCAATCTAACACCTTTCAGACATGAAGCAGACCCAGAAGGAAGGCAGAGAACAGGATATGACACGCCATTTCATAGTTCCTTTACACCTGCTGAGCAGGAGAGAGTCAGACTGATGCCTTGCCTCCTTTTGGAGCTCAGGAACATTGAATACATTGATACACAACCATGCAGTCTGACTTAAAGAAGTTGCTTGTGCAATCCACTGTCATTTATACAAGACAATGTAATAATAAAATGATCGGTGTAATGTTTGCTAGTTGCCACATGCAAACACATCCAGAGAAATGCCACATACATGTTGCTATAGATTCTCTAGAATCTGTGACAATAGTAGTACTAGGTCTCATCTTCTGATGTCAGATTATTATAAACTATTTTATAATTCATTTTATTGAAAATGATTTAAAAAAATCCTCTGAAATCATGTCTAACCCTGCTTTGATCTGGAGGCTGGAGTAAGGACTCCCAGCATCCGTTTCCACATAAATTGTCCTGTAATCTAAAATGCTGCCATGTTTTTCTCTTCTGAACCTAGTGGAGACCAAAGCAGGCAGTCTCTTCTTTCTATTGCACATGTCCACATTTCATGGGAGCAGTACTTCCTGTTACTATACGTACTTAGGATATGTCTTCCCCAAAATTTAAGAAATTTTTATTTTTCTCTTCTTTCTCTTTCCTTATTTCCCCCTCTTTTCTTATTTTTCATATGATGTTTCTCATCTGTCTGTTTGAAATTCTCAGTTCTTCTCCAGCTGCAATCCCCATTTGCTAAGTAACTTCAGTTAATCAAAAACTCTATTACTAAGACCTGTTTCATCAGACCATCCAAGTCACAATTCCTTATTTCTGGTGTTCACTAAAAAATCAGTTTTGGTTTTTGGTTTTTATTTTATTTACACATATAATCACTTGTTTGATCATTTTAGTTTAGTAATTTGTATCTTTACTTCCACTGAACTGCCTATATGAAACAAGCTCAGAGAAAAAGCCCAAGCAGTCATTGCTCTGTAGTACATAAAGAGCTGTTCCAAACCCACTCATTTTAATGTTCGTGGAAAATTACCAGGAGATAATGAGCAAGGTAGTAACTGGTCACATTCTGTTTGAATAATAAAAATAAGGTGGTGTTTCCATTAGGTTTTCTCTCTGCTCTGCCTGTCAGATGTGGTGTTAGCATGAGTGTTAAGCTTTCTGGTACATGGGCAGTCTTTGAGAATTCTTTGGAGAATTCACACCACAAAAGAGTTCTGAAAGTTGCAGTGATCACTCAATATGGCTGCATTGCAAAAACTAACAATAATAGCATGGTTCACAAGATGAGGAGAGATACAGACAGGCTACAGTATAACACAGCAATTATTAGTCCTTGGAGATAAAAATGAAATCTGTAGATACAGGTAATTATTATTTTCCAATTATTTCATGCTGGTCATTATAAAGAAGTCAGTTAAAAAAAAATTCCTACCAAAAGAAAAAAACAAATAAAATAATAAAGACAGTGAAAGCACAGTGAAATTAATGTATTTCTTAGTCACAGATAAACTTGCAGCATCAAAGGGGTGTAGTGTAAAAGGTACTGTCATATTACATTAGATTCATAAATAAATTTACAGGAAATTCTCTAAAGCCCATCTATTTGACATTTTTTGTCAAAAGAATTAATGAAAAATCTGGGCCCATGTCATGATGGAAATTAAATGTTTGCTTACTCCTCCTGCTAGATCTAGAAACATAGGATATGCTGCCACTTGTCAGTCATTTCAGGGTCAGCCAGAAGCCAGCTCACCTGCTCTGAAATTGCCAGTCATTTTCAAAAAGTGTTTATTGATTTTTATTAAATGGATTAGAAAAAGCATCAGTGAGTAAATAAGGATAAACATCTGCAAATAAAGTTATGGGTTGAAATGAAAATATTTTGATTAGGTTGGACATAGTGGTCTCTGTAGCCTTGTATCATGATATTGTTTTGTCATTAAGGTGGTTATCCACCTGTGAAAATGGTGAGTCACTTTAAATTAGAAATACAGTCAGCATTTTCTCCTTTGTAAACTGTTTTCACCCTCATAGCAACTTCTGAATGGGACTGCAGGTTTGTTTTGGTTTCTGACTCATTGATTAAACCATTAAACAAGAGCACTATGCTACACAGCATTTAGCATCTCCAGCAGGACTGTGAACACAGATTGCTGCAGTTCAGCTTCCTTCAAACGAGAAGGAAGGCCCTTCTCACCACTGACAGCAGGCACAGTAGGGCTCTGCCTCCTGCATCTGCACTACAGCTCTAAAGTCACTTGTTGATCTTGGGCCCAGGGATATCTGATGGCACAAATCCCTCATCTTCATAAGCTGTACACAGTGCTTTGCACTAAAGGTTAAGCAGCAAGGGCTGTGCCAATGGAGAGAAGGTGCTGGCAGTGCTCTGAAGGTGTCTGCAGCTGCAGCACAGACACTGAGGCAAAGGAATGTCTGACAGGGAAGAGCAGCTGAGAGGGAAAAAAAAGTAAGGCAAAAAGCAGAAAACATTCAGAGGCAGTAGAATAAATTGAGAAGATTTATAAAATGCTGTAGACTACATGATAAGAAAAATATTTTTACTTGCAACAGACATAGCATTAATAGGCAATTAGATTGTTGCATAGTCACACTTGATTGTTTGTAGCCTGTAAAAGGGTGGGGGTGGGGGGGGAGAAAAATTAAAAACCTCATATTTCATATCACATAAATTAATAAAATTACTGATAAAAAAATTAAAAGAAGTTCAATAAGGTACTAGAAATGGTGCAGATGGTGCCCCACATCAGGCAGGATCAGTTATGGCTTAAGCTGATTTTAATGCCCAGTTGGAAATAAGCTTTGATGTAGAAGAAAAGTTCAAGGGTTGACGCAGAACAGTTTAAGAAAGTGCCTAGTGAAGGCTAGATCTGTGCAGATGGTTTTACGCTTTAAGCAGCCCTAACAAAATGTGAACTTCTTGCTAGTTCTAATATGAAACAACTAGGATCTTACTTGATCACACTGCAGAAGTAAAAAGTGTTTTCCCTGGTGTGGAGAGAGAAGCAAAACACCAAAGAATCTTAAGCTAGGTGTCACTGCTGAAAACCAGGTTTTCTAATTTTAGCAAGTTCATAAAAATAAGATTTCAATAATTTAACTGAGAGAAATGCAATAGCCCATCTCTGCTCAAGTAACGCATTTGACTGAACAAGAGTTTGGAAAAATTACAGGCTTGTCTGTTGCACCTGTTTATGGACCACATGTAAGTGATTTAAAGAAGGAAAGAAAACATTTCCAGCGACATATTTAAAAAAAAAAACACCAAAAAATAAACTCTGAGAGTATTTAAAAAATTTGTATACGGAGAAAAAACCCCAAACTTCTAGGGTCATAAAAATATCTTAGCACTATTGTATTACTATTATTTGCAATTTCCTATATAAATAGCAAAAGCTTTGGCAAAAAAAACAAGCCAAATCAAACCAAACCAGTATAAAAATGTGAGCTGTTAATATCTTTAATTATAGATAATGTCAACAATTTTATTACTGTTTCATTGTTTACAGTTTCTCAAACTTTTCCAGTGGTTCTGGAAAATATTATATAACTGCTGCTTAATTGTACTCTGCTCAAAAGAAAAATACTTCTTATGAAATCAGGCTTTGTTAAGGAATACAACACACTCAAAAGTAATTTTATGGATTTTCTCTCAAGTTCAATAATACCAACTCAAATACCCCACATTGCATCAGAAAACTAAAAGCTATTAGTATACATATATACTTCTACAAAAATAAATCTACATGTACTTCAAACTTGTTGTGCTAAAGTATGTTCAAATTCCATATATGCACTCAAGGGTTGAAAACAGATTATTCAATGAGGTTTTTTGCCAGAACAAAAAAAAAATCCGTGGGGGAAAAGCCCAACAACTACTCTGAGATAAATAAAGCACCAAACAAAAGAGAGGATGAAAATACAATTTTGTCCTTGATGTTTCTAGTTGGTCAGTTCCTTGATGACTGTATCTATTCTTCTGAAGAGAAGTTTACTGAGTTGGTGAAAATGCTTTAGCATTTAAGAATTTTGTTTCCATCAGGCTGTATCAGGGAAAATTGAATTAGGTTTGGTGCTAACAATTATTCCTTCCTATCTCTGACATTGCCATGTATTGTTTTATTGTAATAGGAAAAATTATCCAAAGCAGCATCCTAAGGAGCATGTGGCTATCCCCCATACTGGGATTTTCTACAGTACCATTTTGTGTGGTACATCATGCTTCTGTGTACCTATTCAGGTTTTTGTACTGAATGCTAAAAAACCACGAAGATTTCTATAAATTCACATGGCATGTGTAGGAAAAGGAAGCAAATGTACACTGGCTGCTTAACATACCCAAGAAAAGGGTAGGCATATGGTAGCAAAGCAATAGGTGGTTTCAAAAAGAGAGTATTTCAGGCAGAAGAAATTACTTATGCTGGGAGGTTAAGGAAGTGACTATACTGATGTTAGAACTGTGGAAACATTAAATATGAATGAAATGCAGAAATAGCTTAAGGAAAGGTAGTAACAGGCTAGAAGCAAAGGATGTGACAGAAAAGAGCTCTGGGAATGAAGAACAACGGTAATAAAAGAGACAAAGAGGTAAACTGACAGAGAGGAACATTTAGGATTTGTAAATGAGCTCTGCCAAAAGACAAAAGGGATGTTCATTGGAGTGGAGTCAGTGAGTGACAGGCAGAAGAGAAAATTTTGTGGAAAGGGCAGTTTAGAAATCTACAACAAAAGAGGTTTAAAGGATTCTAGAATCAAAACCTTTTTGTCACCTCTACTCTAGATTATGCATTTTAGAAAATTAAGAAAAAAGCAAACTAGAGAAAAGAATTGAGTCAGAAGAAATGAAGGACATGGAATGAAATCAGAACATTACATCAATGTCCACAGTAATTTCCTCCTGTCAAAACAAGAATCTGGATGCCTGAGGAAGAAGTA
Source organism: Geospiza fortis (assembly GCF_000277835.1). Taxonomy (NCBI): domain Eukaryota; kingdom Metazoa; phylum Chordata; class Aves; order Passeriformes; family Thraupidae; genus Geospiza; species Geospiza fortis. Next base: position 19,995,952 of record NW_005054297.1, read on the forward strand.
TGCAGTTACAAAAATTGGTTTTATCCTGCAGAAGATAAAAGGACAATAATTTTGACAAAAATTGCTCTTATTTTCCAGGACAGTAGAAACACAAAAGCAAGCTGTGTCCTGAAAGACATAGGATAAAAATTCTAGAGGACAAAAATTATGGGCCATGTCCTGTGCTTAAATCAAGACTGAAAAGGTGAAATTGGACTACCAGCTGGAAGTCCCAATTTGGTCCACTGAAGGACTCTTAGCAGCCTCAGGCATTTCTTTCTTATATTGGCCCTCTCCCCCATGATACTTATATGAATTAAAAAGCTGAGCTACAAAATCCCACCCTATCTCCCTCCTACCCAATGAAGAAGTCCATAATGTTCCTATATTAAATATCCTTGTTTTCAAAAAGACAAATAATTGTACAGCTGGACACAGAGATGCCATCAGACGTTTTTCATACACTATGGAGTACTTATGTGAGGATGAGACAAATTCTTATGCAGGAAATAGCATATTTTTTATCATTTTTCTTCAAAGTGGAAATTTTTTGATTTTATAGTTTTATATTTAGTCTTGCATTTTTGGATAGTTATGATCATAAACTTCTGAGACCAGAAAGCCCAGTGAAATGCTTAAAATAGGTAATTGAAAAGGACTTGTTTTTCTGATGTAAAACAAACTGAGTTTAAATAGTCTAAATAGTCATTACAGTCTGACTGTGATGTGTTCTTTCCTCCACACTTGCTGCAGCATTTCTTGTATTATTATAATGGTTTCTAGAGCAATAAATTACAGACACAGAACCAACTGCTGAAAAGTGTAGGCGGCTCACACAGCATGATGCAAATCATGCTGTTGGATACTCTTCCTTAGTAACAACAATTCCACTAGAGCACACGTGATTCTGCCCACCATAATGCAATTTTGCTACACAGCACTGTTTCTGTTGGAGCAATGGAAGTGGAATTTTCCATTGTCAAGGCCTTAACTCTGCAAAGTTATTTTGGTGCTTGAACTTTGCATGCCAAAGTTCATACTAGAGTATGTAGTACTCTAGTAACTGTGTGTACATAAAATGAGCAAATTCATAGTCAAAAACAGTTAACAAAAGATGTGGTCACCTGAGAGCTACTTACCAGATTATGATAAATAAATCAGTGATTTTCCAGCCTAATTTCTTGTGAAGTGATCAAAATACCACAAACCCCCTCCTAATACGCAAAATTTAGCAAGCAGAAGACATAGTCTGGCTCATTGAATGAAATAAGGGATAGCAGTAAACGGTTGTCCACTAAATCAGATTTCTTTAAATTATGAGCAATTATTGATTCCAAAATGCTACTCTGCCTATTCAAGCAAGCTAGATCTCCATATTTGTAAGTTATTATGCATTAAGTATATTTACATCTTCATTTGATCCAAATGTAATAAAATATAAAAGATAAAGATATCCTTTTGCAAATGTCATTTAATTATAATAAAAATATGCTTAGAAAGTGGGAGCCAGAACTAATTTCTGCACTAATCAAAATAATATTTCTAGGATTCATATGAAATAGAATTAGAGGTGACAAAAATGAGTGATAAATACCATGCAAAATTTGGCAGCTACCTAATTTTGAAAAAAACGTCGAACTGGCTTCACTAGTTCATCTGGAAAAGATTTTTACTAAAGAACATATGGCTTGCCACTGTCCATAAAGCTCTTATTTTGCACTAGAGAAGGGAACATTTATAACATCCACTATGTGTGTACATTTAAACAGGAGAGGCACACGTAACAACATATGGATGTTGTTACATCAGGATGTAGGAGAAATCACAGACCAACCACAGACCTGTAGAAAGGGACATGGAATGTTTATTGTCCATGTTGCTGCACTATTTGACACCAAGTTGCACATAGTACAGTGTACAGGTGGTTTTCTGAGGTGATAACAGAATTCTAGTATTCACATTTCTGTCTATGAAACCAAACCCTTTTCTCTTGGAAAGAGAAACCATACCCTTCTCTTGGAAAACACTTGACAGTGTATGCTTCTAATTTTAGGTTGTTTTTGGTGATGGTTACTTATTAAATTTTGAGCACTATGTGTGAGGGCTCTATTCCCACCTATCACTGATTCATCAGTTTAGACTGAACACCAGGAAAATACAGTTGAAAATATGGCTTTGTGGCATATTCTTGTTCTTTTCTTTTTGTTTTCCTGACAGAATGATAAGATTTTATAATAATACTAGTAAAATTTCTATTCATCACTGAAGTGATTTAGATCTTAGCAACTCCATAGTGCTGTAGCAGAATTATCTTCCACAGCATCTGCAAATAGTTCATCACTGTGCTGGCAGAAGGTAAGGGAAGGGAAGGTGGTATTTTAAAAAGAGAAATGGGGCAAAAGACATAGTAATGCATATTCTGGGAATGACTACAGGGTGTGCCATCTACATGTTATTTTCAGTCATTTAGCAGATACCCTGGTCCCTCTCTTTTCTAAGTGCTGATTTTATCCTGAATCATTTCCTGTTAGGTTGTCCTATTTACTGATTTTGTCATAGCTGCCATATTCTTTTTCTTTTTAATAGACACTCCTGGAAGATACAAACTTCCTCTAAAAATGTTTGGTGCATCTTCCTCTGCACCTACTTTCTGAAATTTCTGTATTACCATCAGAGGCTTATGCTTTACCACAGTGAAGGTACTTGTTAGAACTTTCAAGAATAAAGGTGTCAAGATTATATTCTAAATCATATTGATTAAGCTCTGTGACATATAAGTGTTTTTTTGATGTTTGCTGCTTATTTTTTCAGCTCATTTAGAAATTATCAGGCAGTTCACCTTATCTTCTGTTAAGGACTTTGATGCAAAGCCATAAATATATCTACAAGAGTTTATTTTCATAAGGAAATTATAAATTTCTAAAATGGACTTCATAGTAATACTAAGCAATAGCAAGATATGTTGTGACTTGAAATGAAATGCCCAATACCTTGACATATTTCAGCTTAAGTTTCGCTTGCTTTTGTAATATTATGTAGAATAAACATCTGACATGCAAGAAAAAAAATCACAGAATCATCTAGGAAAACCCTTTAAAGTGTACTTTTGTGGAATCATGTTGTTACAACTTATAAGTGGTTTGTTTTATGAGAATAATTTTAAAATAATCCTTAAAATTACAGGGTTTACTAAAGGTTCTGAAAACTAAAACCTTCATCTAAGGAACGTGGATATGAGCAATTGTGATCTTTACATTTCTCCACTACTCATCCTGCTGTGGATCTCACAGTATAATTTATGGCAGACTGCAGATAATTCAGTTTATGCTGGTTGCTAACAGATTTAAAAGGTTGGTATTACATCCACAGATCAGAAGGATATAAGAAATCTTTGCTTTAACTTCAGTTTTTGCCGTGCTTAAGAAAAGTCTTTAAAATATATTCAGAGTTTTAATTAGCCACTGATAAACTTGGGGCATGGGGTGGGGACTGGGGAAGGGACAAGGAGGCACATTGTGGAAAGGAGGTTTTCCATTGCAGTGTGAGCAGTGTACACTGTCACTCAAAAGCACACCTGCACAGTACAACAGAAACTGCTGCTGCTCACAACACTTCTGTGGTGACAAAAGAAGCAAAGCAGCCACTCACCTGGGTTAGCTATTCTGGTTTCACAGACACATCTGACAAATGATGAGGCTTGATGCATTAACTCTGCCCTTGTGCTATTCCTAAGTGTTAGAATGCTGGAAATGTGAACAGGTAAAAAGAAATAAAGTATAGATATCAATGTAAACACATTTAATTAATTTTTGAATGCCAAAAAACAAATAAAATTGCAGGTAAATCTCTATTTTTATAACTCCTACAGATATTTTCTTATGATTTCTTGATTTGGAAAAGCCAAAAATACCTGTCTGTATTTAAAAATTAATATTTTATAAATAGGAAAGATAATTAATAAATTAAAATGAGAATAATCAAGAAAATATATAAAGGGCCCTGCTTAATGCATCTTATTGTCACAAAGGCCTTTCCAAACATTCCATTGCATACGGAATCCTTGAAAAGAGTAGTACAGCAATTTAGAGATTATGAATTCTGACAAACTTATTTAAAGGGAGTAAGTAGAAATGCTTGGTTCTTTGGCATCACAAATAAGGATAATGATAGGATACTGAAATACTAAAACTAATTACTTTGTTTAAATAAGAAAATTATTAAAATATTACTACCAAAACCAAGGGAGACCAAACTGTGAAGACCCGGTATTATTTATAAATGAGAAATGTTTACATTTGTGAAACAAAGAAACAAACAAACAAAGAAGCATATAATTATATATGTATTATATATATATGCTATTAATATGTAATATATGTACTATATATATTATATAACATCTATATATTATATAGATATATTCCTATATACAGGTTTGTCCTCTGTCAATCATCCAACACCTAGCAATAATAAAAACAATTTTTAAAGGAAAATACAGAGGCAGATGTGGGGATTTTTAATACTTTGAAATAATAATGTTAATGAATTAATACAATGCAACTCAAATAAGAATAATGTCTGGGACAATAATTCAGTTGCTGCCAGTGCTGCAGAAAGAGGAAAAGTAAAAGAAATAGAATTTTAAATGGAGCAATTTCAGTTTTCCATGTTCTCTGAGGAATCTATGCAATTGCTACAAAAAGATATTAGGAAGACAGGAGGTGAGATGTTGACTTCCAGATGGAAAATTACAAGAAAATATTTAGGAGTGCTCAGCGCTGACGTACAACAATCTAGAAATGGATTAACTCACTGAGACCATATGGGCAGAAAATAACTTGAGTTCTGTACGCCAACATGAATGTAGTTGGGTGACAAGAGAAACAGAAGGGCGAGGAACTACTGAAAATAACTATGACAGAGAGGTTTATAAAGCATGAGAATAACAAAAGGTCATGTAAGCGAAGCCAGTAAGATTTTGCAATCCCTATGGAAGGTATTTTGCCTGCCACAAGGCCTGGGAAAATTTTCTGCAGCAGACAGGGTTCTTACTACTAGTGATGAAAAATCTTTCTTATATTCTCACAATGATCCTTAATCAACAAAACCAGAAGAGACTAACAAAGCTGGAAGTTAAATAATGTATAGTTAATGTTTTGCCAACTGGTCTGCAGTGGGGAATTCAGACCTCCTTAAGAGAAAGCTTCTGATGCAGGATGTCGAAGTTTGGTTCTTAAAGCACAAGACCAACAAACTGAGCTGGGGGTTGCTTAGGGGTGTATGTGCAGGTATTTACAGGTAGATAGTGGGCAATATCTAAGACAGGCTGTTTGAAATTTCTGAGGCCTAAAATCTCAGAGCATAAGGATATAATGAGGCTCCTCCTTCAACTTGACATCCTATCTCTGATAACATTTTTAAAATTTGAAGCTATAAGCCATTATTTTCCCCCAAAAATTGAGGAACAGGACAGACTTTTTTTTTCCTTTGCAGTACTATTTTCAGGAGGATAAATTTCTCTTCAATTTAATGCATGTTCTGTTAACAAAAAAGTGTGTCTGTTTATTCAGGGGAATTGCCCTGGGGAGAGGGAGGAAACAGGGACTGTAAAGGTGCTGACATGTAGTACTTTAACATGGTTACTTCATAGAAAAACAAGAATGGTAAATGTCAAGCCTATTTTATTTTTCCTTCTGTACTGTTTTTGTTTTGAGGCCAGAAATTTAATGTTGGTGGGGTTTTTTTTGTCATTTTGCTGGCTCAAGGAACCTTGAATTCTATTCTGCACAGCACATAATTTTAGGAGGAGATGAAGAATCTCTAATTATGCATCTCAATCCAGAAATAGCATGTAGCATCTAAGATCTGCAGTATTCTTTAAGAAGGCAGATATAACCCAAGAAGCTTTGCGGGACTGATTGCTTTCTTGGCCTTGGACAAAACCACAGGATCCCTAAAAATACCTAGGAATTAGCCAGACATAACATTACTTGGCTGCCAAGACCAAGGCATTTTTTCATGCAAAGAAATACAGTCTGTTGTTATTTTACATCAAAAAACCCAGGGTATTTGGAGTTAAGGCTTCTACAGAGTCAGGCAGTAACTAAGAACGGAATTTCTGAAATAGGTATTGGACATAGAAGCCTAATTTTTTCTTAAGGAATAATTTGGGTCCCTTTTTCTAGACCTTGGTATAATACTTTAGCGTGCTATAGTTTGAGAAATATGTTTCAGGAAGTGTTGCACAAAATTATGTATTCACCTGTTTCTATTACATCCAGCTAAGGTAGTAATCATGCCTGTCAAAGGGCTCAGATTAAGTTTGCATAAGATTCTGAGATCATAATGTTACTGGGTACTAAGCAACAGGAATCTAAAAACTTGTAATCTCATTTGTTTAGGAAACAGATACTTCCATGAACAGCACCTTTATAAAAGAATTTATGTAGTTTCATTCCAACTGTCTAATATCTAAGGAATTACAATAATATAGTTAAATTCATTTTACCCCTTCCACAGAATTGGGATATAATAATATAAAAAAATAAAAATGCTGCTACTCAAGCATCTATTTTCAGAAGACTTTCAAGAAAATTACTTATTCCTCTGCTTTATTTGTCTAAAACTGATCAACACTTTTGATGTATTCAAAGCATGATGTAAAAAGCTAATATAAAAGCAAAAGTTACTTAATATCAGTTATTCATGGAAACCTTGAGAGCTTTTTAATCCATAAAGTGGCAGCATGCCGTCCACAAGCTTTCTTTTTCTGTGTGTGTGTCTCCTGTGCGTATCAATTAACAGTTCACTGTTAACAGAAGTGTGAAAACACACAAAGCAAAGATAATTTCAGGTGACAGATTTCTCGCTTCAGGGTTGTGCATGAAAAATTTAACAATTCTTAGGTAAGCATTTATCCTAAAAAGCACTTTCCTGTGTAAAGGCTATGCCTTAAAAGGAATTTTAAATTCATACTATGCTCACATTTTATAACCTTCATCACTTTATATTTGATATCACTCATCATTCCTATTTGTGCCTAAAGTTTGTATCTTAAACATATCATAAAATGGTCCATATTTATTTTATTTTTCTTTTGCATTAAATATTTCCATTACTCAACTTAGCCCCAAATATTTAAAACTGTTAAACAATTAAACAATATTTAAAACAAATATTCTGAAATATTTTAAACTTTGAACCAGATTAAAAAATTCATATACAGCTAAGAAGAATAAACAGATATTCTGTTTTCTCTTGTTATTTTAACAACAGCATTTCACTTCTGAAAATACCAAATTTCAATTCAAATTCAAATTGGGACTGAAAACAAAATGTAAACAGAACTAGAAAACTGGTCCTTTAGCCACACATTTGCAAGGACATATACAGCCCATAGGACAGCTATACTCTGGTGAAGGGAACCTTAGTTTTTCAATTTGCTTTACTGATTACAGGGAACATATGCCTGGTGTGTTTCTTTCTACCAATTAGTTATCCGTGCAAGGACCTTCCTTATGTCACGGCTGCTTGATTTCCCTAAAAGCCTTTGACAAGGGGTTTTCATTGGAAGCCTTTTGGAAATCCATATATTCACTATTCACCAGATGATGCTTACCCAATCAAAAGACATTTATCCACATACTTGGATTTTTTAAATTTATATTTAATTTAAAAAAAGAGACTTGTCTAGCAAAAAAGGCTGTTCACTGATAAAATTACCATGCTTTGTAGTAATGATCTGTAAAATCTCTGTTTTAAATTTACAGACATCATATATCAAGAAAAAAGTATTTGGTTGCACTATCAGCTCTAATAGAGGTGTGAATTTAAAAATGATACACAAGTCATCATCTAGAAGTGACTATAAGTAGCTTTTAAACTAATGCTAACTTTAGTATAGTGTGGGAAATCTCATAATCATTTTGGTTAGGGAAGAATAAGCTTTTAGTATGCAAATTTGTAAGAAAAACATTTTGAAGAATTGCATCAGGTTAGAGATGTAAATGAGGCCTAAAATGTCTCATTAGGTTTTGAATTGCCCTTATCTTTTGTTGCCATTTTTTTCTTTTTGTTTTCTAAGCATTATGAATCTTGTGGGCTATGGGGGTAATTTTCTTGCTTGACTAAACCAGCAACGGTTTTTCTAACAATGAATTATGAAATGCTTCTCCAAACTCAATTCTGCGCAGAAATAGGTATTGAGTAGAATAGAGCTATGTAGTTTTATTTATTGAGTATTTCTCAGGTTTGTCGCCTAACATTTTTGATTATATTTCAAATGACACAAACAAATTCTGTAATACATTTGGCGCGATTAATAATTCATGTTTAAATTGAATCCAGATATCTAAAGCCTAACACAATGAAATATACATACAATTTATCTCTACTGAGAGACATCTGAAAATTAAGAATGTGAGACTTCTTTATTATAAAATGCTTGGTTGGTAAGCAAACCATTTATGCTCCTGTTTTAAACAGAAAACCTCAAAAAGCTTGCTAAATATATCAGTTCACTTGTATTGCGACTTATTGCACATAATCTTATTTTCTGTTAACTTTTTACTAAAATAAAATATTTCATTGCCATGTCCTAATGTTGGTGTGAATGTACTTAGGTGTATTTCAAATTATTATGCTGACTTCTATTTTAATAAGTTGTAATTCTGAATAGTCTACATTATTGAAATTATATCCTGAGGTATTTATTATTTGTCCATATTACTTAAAATAACTATGCTTAGGACAGTTTATAAACAGATTAAGGCATATGCACTTGTTTCCACAATTAATAATCTCCTAGATAAATTGCACTAAATGATCTGCTAGACAAATTGAACTACTTTGAACTAAATGCAGGATGACATCACAATATGAAAGGGATTATTATGTTTCTTGTATTTCATTTTTGGGGTTCTATGAAATAGTGTTTGTGAAATAGCTCCAGATAGCTTAGATGACACGACTGCAATATGGCAAATTACTTGATGCATTTCTTTGCAGGAATAAGAGATCACCCATATTATTACAACTAGCAGAAGGAGAGCTTAAGACATTGCCTAAACTGAATTAGACTGAGTATTCCTTCAAATGAGAGCTCCATAAGCCAATTGCACCAAAAGTCTGTCACCACAGAGTTCTAATGGTTCTAATTAGTTGCAGTTTTGTATTTATGTTATCTATACACAGATGTGCATTTTTCCACTGACAAACATACATGCACATGTAAAACATGATGGTAAATTTATCATTCCCAAATATTTAACTCTCACCCATTATCTTCTTAAATGAAATCAGTCCACTGTGTGAGCAGTTCAGATGTTAAATGTAGATATTATTCTTTATTTAGGTAACAGTGGCCAGCGATTTAGTAGACAGTGGATTTTGGTGCAATTTTTCCTTCTTTAGAGGTACTTACTAATCCTGTTTCTTCAGTAAGCAGAAACTCTCTCATTGGTATAAGATACTCAGTGGATTTAATTTTTCCCCCTTATTTCTTCTTCTCTTCAAGCTTAGCAAATAACTTGGAGACTTAAATCAAAAATAGATATGAGAGATTACAGTAACTTCTATGACTTTGGCTAAGTGATAAGAAATTGATTCTTTTTTCTTTAGCTAATTGCCCACTTCAAGGAAAACTCTTACTCCCACGAAATCTTTGCCTTGGGACTATGGTATAGTAGGAATCTAAGAAATGTACATATTTCTAAGTCAACTATATTGAGAATGTCTGAGTGATTTTTGAAGAGTACAATCATATGGTGGTATAAAATTTGCAGTTTATTTCCTGAAATATGCTGTACCGCTCTTAGGTACTAAGTGTAGAGACCCTATACTTGTTGCTTGGCTATAACTGAAAATGAAATTTTATGAATATATATTAATCCTTTAATGGTGTTGGAGATAGATCAGCTAATGTGAAAACAATCAATACATACTTTCTGAGCTACAAGATGTAAAATTACGGCCCTGCACTTTCTAACATTTACTTCTGTTCACGATCGTATTGCAGAGATATGAAAAGACAGAGAGAAATCTTATAATGTATATTTTAAAATGCTCCTTTGAAAAGTTTTTAATACTCTTTAAAAGAAATTCCTACATACTGCTGCTAATCTTTCTATTTTCTGTCTGATCCTATTGTTGTGGGGGATGAGCAAGCAGCTGAATGGTGTGTAGTTGCTAGCTGGGGTTAAACCATGGCACTGAAACATATATATAGAACTACATACAAATACATAAATATACATATAAATAGTATGTCATCAAACCACAAAAGTATTTTTCATGAGATAAACTTGTAATGAGTCTTTTGAAACATTCAATATAGACAGTGTCCTGTGCAGATGGAGACCCTTCCCTTTGTGTTGCAAAATCAACTGCTGTTCAAAAATTGCTAAATATATGAACTTTTGTCACAACCCATCATTTGATAGTCTACTTTATCTTACCAAGAATGTTGTAGCAGCCTTTCATTAATGTCCAATCTTATTTTCAGATTTCTTTTTCTCTTAATGAGACTGATCTTGTGAGGTCCTCCTTCCTACTTAGAGATGTTCTTTGCATCAAAATACCACTGGCTACAATGAAAGCTGATTTTTTTGCAGTATGTCTGAGTAAACATATTTCAAAGTGAAAGTCAAAAACGACCATGCTTTGCAGTCCTATGCTTACCTGCAGTGCATTCTTTTATAAATTAAAATTGAGTTTAATAAAATTATTATATATTTTTAAAAATTCAAATAATATGATGCTTTAAAAATTCATCTCCAAACTTCTGGATAATTATTTCAATGTTTCAGCTTGATACATGAAACAGCATAGAAATCAGGAAGTAATTAGAAGGGAAATTCCATTTGCCAATTAGATGACTATATTTACACCTATATTTTTCCAGAAAAACACTCACATTTTCACAGAGTACAGCGACTTAAGGTCTATGATTCCAAAGTCACATAGCAAAAAATGCTTTGGACCAGGATGTACAAACAAAGGCCTGGAGACTGCTCAAGTAATGATGTGAAAATCTGAAGGAGACATGTTAGCCTGCCAAACACCAACTGCATGGCAAGTGGTAGCTGTTCCTCCAGCCATATACAGGATGTTTTCCTCTGCTTTTTTTCCCCCCATATTTCCCCTTGATGCCACTCCTGGTTCTGGAAAGGACAGGGTTAATTATTAACATTGCTGTGAAGGGGCATGGCTAGGACCCAGAGGTTATTCTCTACCACCTCATACCATTGCAGGGGGTGGGGGACAGGGACTCTCCTCTGAGGAGAAGAGGTCCTTGTGCAGTTGAGCACATGTAGTGTAGGGAGCTCTCTGGTGCTGTGTCTTGTCCTGGCCTTCCCATGTGAATCTGTTCTTGTCCCCTCTGTCATTACTATTGCAGCTGTTACTGTGTGTTTTCTTGTTTCACTGCTGTTCCCAAAACTTTGTCCTTATTTCAACCCATGATCTTTACCTTATGGACCTCCAAGCCTCCTCTCCAGCTTGCCACAAGGGGAGGGGTGAAGGGAAAGCAGGGAGCAACAGAGCAGCACATGGTTTGGAGAGTCTCAGTGGGGGCACAGGATTGAAGAATATCATTCCTAAACCACAATGCTCACTGGGTGCTGGAAAGAGAAAGACATCTACTCCTGTAATCAAAGGAAAATGTTCTTTACTGCCATTAAAGTTTACATATTACATACCTCAAAAACAGAAATAGGACAGACTAGGGGAGAACAGGCAGTGGTGAGATCATGTTTACTTTTTCAAGGCCAATGATGACAACTTGAATTCTGGGATTAGTGATACAGCACTCTCAGCTATGGATTCTTACCCCTAAACTTTATGTTGCCAGTACTTTCATCAAAGCCTAAATACTCTGAAATTCAGATTGTATTAATCATTGTCTTGTCCCATCTGTTTTTAGGGGTGAATAAAACAACACTAGGTATTAATTTCAGATTAGAGAAAGACTTCAGGACTCCTGTAATTTTTGACCAACAGAATTGTTTTTGTAGAGACAACACACATATATAGATATACTAATTAATTTAGAAGTGGAGCTCACTGTGCATCTGTAGGAAATGAATCACTTAATCACAGAAAATATAGTGAGTATGCTCTATTTTGGATAATAAGAAGCAGAGATACAGATGAAGGATCCTTCAGGTTGATATGTTTATTATACTGAACATTCCTTGCTGCCTGCTGTTTCAGTATTGCTACAGAAGCATGTGAACCTGTTCACAACAATCACACTTCACAGTTTTTGTTCTTGATATTCATCAAGGTCTGCCATGTTAAGTCATGTTTATACCTGTCACAAAAAATCTACTCATAAGAAGCCTTGGACCCACATTCTTATTAGAATTGCTGCCTGACTGGTTCCAATCCCTTTTTTTGATGTCCTTCCTAGTACTTATCATTTTCAAACCATCAAGTAGAAGCAGAAGAATTTACTTCTCTCTTACTCAAAAATTCATTATACCTTATCTTCCAACTGAACAAAAAATATTTAACACTTTTACTATCCTTATCTGCATGTCTTTTAAATTAAGATCCAAGATACCTTTCCAGCATATTGACAGTGTCCATCTTTGTGTCTTAAAAGCCTAAAGCTTTATAATTTTCCTTATTTTAATGGTCAAATCTCGGAAAATATAATGGGTTGGTTTAATTTTAACCCAACTCAATTTTATTAAAGTATGTTGAGAAGTAGTATAGATATCAACCAGTATTTGCAATCACAGTGATTATTTTTACAAGCTACTATGTTTTGATATGGACCAAAAACAAGGAAGTCACTAAAGAGATTTTATTCCATATTGTCATAAGAAAGTGTTATGTGATTTTTAGTGAGCATTCCAGTATGTCAGACATAAGCACACATTTTTCTCCTACTTAAAAATTTAGACAAATGTGTAACATCTGTGATACTGTAAGGAAACACAGTATAACACACACATTTTTGTGTTAAATCAGACAATAAGTCTGGTTCCTGTTTAACAAACGCGGTCTAAGTATAGGAATCAGGATCAATAAAAGTTGTTTTTTTTAAATGCTGAATACAATTGGAAAAGTGTCTTTTGAGATAAACACTCCAGTTGAAATCACTGTTATCATTCAAGGTAGCTTAAAGAAGGCGGACACATTCTGAGAGGCAGCAACAAGAGGACATATGTAGTTAGATAAGAAGCAATTGTGGTGAAGGGTTATGGTGGACAGGTGCTAATTTGGTAACATACAGGTGAATCAACATGGGTTTTCATCTATGCTCACTGTGGATATTATTCTTTCATCTGTCAGATTCAGCTATTGTAAAGACAAACACTAGTTCAAAATTTTATCAGTTAGGGAAAAGAAGAGTGAATTTTGCTACAAGAAAATGTTTTTATTAAACATGAGAAATACTCCATTTATTAAGAAAACCAAACTGAACCAAAACAAAAGGCCCCACAAAACCCAAAGCCAAACCAATCTGTATGCTTTAAGGACATAGGAGCTACAAGCAGTTTATTCCCTTTTGCCTTTCCCTCTGTGTTTTTCCCAGTGTCTGTACATTACCTATG
>NW_005054297.1:20009544-20045907 GCF_000277835.1 Geospiza fortis
AAAAATGCTACCTGAACCAGATCCATAACATCTCACATAAGGTCAAGGATATTCATACAAAACAACCTTTCTTGGAGGGGGCTAGTTTGATGTTGTCTAATGTACCCGCTCAAAACAGAGATTCTGGAACAAGATATCAAATTGATCACTAAGTCAGTAGAAGCTGGACCTTGTAAAGCAAAAGCATAGTCTCTCAGGAGAAGAGTTTGTCTGTTGCATTCGTAAGCACCCCTTGCTGGATACAGTCAGTCAAGAACTTGTCACTAATTGTAAATGTGCTATGCTTTTACTGACACCATCTCCAGCTGGGGAAAAAAATATACTGATGGCCATTCTCAAAGGATAAGATGTTTTAAAAATATTTATGAAAATAAACAGAGAATACTACTAACTTTCTGATGTAAAGTGCCAAGTGATTCAAAGGGGAATTTGCAGTTTCAATCATATTGCTAATGTTTCTTTTCCTAAAATGTTGACAGCTCTTCAAAACCTGGTGACAAAACTGATAATAAGATTTATCATAAACAATAGGGTCTGAAGTCACAACAGAGGAAGTAGCAATGCTATACAGAAATGGAAAATAGGAAAATACATGAGATTCTCATCTCATTAACTGACTAGATGAGAAACAGAGAAAAAAGCTGGGTAAAATGAAGAGTTGTTCAGGTAGAATTTTAGGTATTCAAAGCCAAGAGAGCTATGTGTATGAATCATGCCTCATTCCATAGTCTGTTCAGAAACAGCAAGCACCTACAGTTCTGCTGCCCTGTGTGACCTTAGGAGCTGCTAACTCACCTGAGTGGAGCATCTCAGTTCACACTTCTAAGGACACTACTGTCAAATGAGCCTCTTATTTCCATGGAAAGGAGCCTTGCTTGCCCGAGCCTTCATGGCAAAATGGTTATGCTGTCTGCATATAAAATAAAAAGGAGGGGGGAAAAAAAGTACCTGAAAAATGATTTCAGTGTTTTCCCCATAATTATTCCTGAATACTGTGGTATAACCAGCACAGCACTGGATTCAAGCAACTAGTGTTTCATTCCAATTTTTTTGTAAGTGGCTGTTACATAAATGTATTTCTCTGGTCCAGCTTTTTCATTTTTCCTTATCATGGGAAATTTCCTTTTTTTTTAAAATCTGTGGTATATTTTCATTTTTCATCTTGAGATAATTAGCATATATAATAAAATTATTTTCAAAAAAGCAGTAGAATATAAAATAGTGAGTAGAAAAATGGCATTCACTTGTTTCCAAAATAATAATTTTACAGTCTTGGCAATCCTGGTAACTGCAAAATGGTTTCCTCACGTTTAAGAGAAACAAAGTTTCACCTTTAGAGAAAAAAAGAACCTTAAAAATCCTTTATTGTAGAAGTGTGACAGTATAAACTAATTTGAAGGGAGTGGATAATATCTCCCTGTCCAAAAGTTAAAAAAACTTTAAACTACCTTTGTACAGATCATAGTTTCCTGTAGCTGGATAAAATGAATCTGTCTAGAAAAAGTCCTTTTGGCTTTGAATATTACCTCAGATAACATTAGAAATTTAGGGAAACAGAGGTAGTGAAAAAATTTGATTATTGCTGACTTCTTCCATGCTGCTGGTTAGATTGAAATACAGTCTCTTGTTAGCATGAGAACAACATGACCTCCAAAGTAGTGTCAGGACTTAAGAAGCTTTACTGTTCTAATAGACTCAGTAATAGATAGGGTTTTCTATGAAAACAGTGATCTTAATACAGCCCCTGGTTTGACTGATGTTATCCCAGTATAACTATTATTTATACTGATTCAAGTACAAACACAAGAGTGAAAACTATGATAAACTTTGCTGGAACTTCCTTACAGCATCCCAAATGGAATTCGGTATTAATACTCTTATGTCTGCAACTAATTGCTTCAACATTATACTGTACATAAGTTTGATGAATAGATTGAAGAGCAGGACACTCAGTGATCATTCTTTTTCTAGCCTCTAGTTAAACTCTACATATCAACAGAAAAGGTAGAGCTGCCAGGAAAGACTTAATAAAACATGAGCACATTTGTGCACAAATTATCACACACACACACACTGTACATATCATTGTACATATTTGTGTATGTATGTTTATCTGTATGTCAAAAAAAAAGAGAGATAAGCAGGCAATAGTAAGAATGCAAACATCAGTTCATATTAGGATGTTTACCCAAAAAATGAGTTAGTTCATCACCTTGTACATTTCAAATGTAACTTCAGTGCTTATAATGGTACCACACTGATGGGTAAGGTCCTTTTATGGCTATTTATCTGCCTTACAGCACCTAATATCCATGTAACAGTGATGTATTAGACACAGTACAGGGACACTGTACTAATATACACAATAAATAGTCATGGAAATCAACATAAAATTGAAACTGGACATAGCAGTACAACATAGCTAAACTTCGAGTTATTCTAACTCATATCAGTATACTTCTCCAAAGGTCTATCTATAGCTTACAAATTTTAAGAATATTTTTATTTGTTTGATTTTAGTGGAAGAGGGAGTTGACTTACTGAGCTGATAAAGCAGTTTAAGTCTATATATTTATATCAAATTTTGCTCTTAATTTGTCTTTATAGACAATGTTTTGGTTTTGACCACAAACCCAGGGAAGTAGCATTCTGTAATACCTTCCAATAGGGTATAGAAATGACAAAGGGAATTGTTCTCTGAGCAAAAAAGCTTATATTCCTTTCCTAGGAAAGGAGTGAGGTTGAAACAAAATTACCTTAAAACTTTACTGCCAAGGGAAGATGAAATTGTTCACGTAAAGAAGGCTTAAATTATGTTTTATTAAGGGCTGGAAGCATGACTTTATGTGAATCAGTGAATTTTGCAGATTAGTTTGTTACTTTGTAATCATCCAAAAACAAAGATAAAGAATTACTAAAAGAATGTTACAAATTTTTTGAGCTATACTTTGATTTATGCTGCACTCTTAAAAGTAGGAGGAAATTTTCAGCAGTATATTCTTTAACAATTGAGTTCACACTGTTCCTCAGTTTAATACGGAAAATATTTTGTATGAGGTTAATAGAGTTTAAGAGTATTTTTGATAGACTGTTACAATAACAAGCTCTTTTATCTGTTATCTTCAGTATTTTGGTAGTAAGAGGTTGGAGACAGTTGTTATTACAAAATTTATAATTCATTGCAAATTAAAAAAAAACACAGTAAAATTCTTTTAGTAGAACTGTGAAACTGAAAAGCTTGGGACCATTACCTAAATGAAGAGTCAAAACAAACAGATCATAAAACAATATATTATTCCTTATCAATAACTAGATCTCCAAACTCTGTATAGTATGATTGCAAATGCAATCATGGATGAACATCTACCACCTATATTTACTTGGAAAATTAAGTACATATTTGCTTCCTCAGGCAGTAATTCTTACCTCAATGTGCAAATAAGAAAAAAAAAGTCATGAAATCTTAAACTTACCACTTATAAACTTTTAGTAAATCTCTGAGTCACACTGCAACTATAGCATATGGTAAAAATACTATGACTGAAATTAAGTTAAGGCATATGAAGTAGAACTGTGTCTTCAATCTACAATAACTGAATTTACAGCTTAGTTGAGTGAATGTAGCATTTTAACATCATTTTGCAGGTTTAAGAATTGCAAGATTGGCAACCTTTTGGGTATTTTGATCACTAGCACACAAGCGTGTAACATACTTTGTGTTCAAGGGGAACCTTCATCCAGGATGCAAAGCTGGTGCTGAATTATAATCACCTTCAAAAAGTTTGCAAGCCTGTGGGTATTAAGCTTTGCACTTACCAAGCTCAACCAGAAAGATTTATGCAATCTGCTCTGGGACCTGACACTTATTAATACAGTAGATCTGATAAGTGCATTCTGAGACCTTGAAGTTTATTCTCATCACAAGTTCTGCATTTAGGGACTCAACCAGTAGACCTTTTTTAGTGCTGATCAAAAGCAGTTCATTATGAGCTCAAGCAAAATCACTGTACAATCACACAAAAAAAGGAAAAAAAAAAAAAGAAAGGAAAAGGGAAAAAGGAAAAGGAAAGGGAAAACCCATATATGTCTAAAAATAAAACGGAATCTTTAAAGCCTAAGAATGATCTCCAATATTTTAGGCAACAGTCAAGTTTTTTCTTTGCTCTTGTTAGTCTGGAAATAGTTTGTCAGACATGTTTGCTTTCCAGTCTTGGCCTATATAAATGACAGAAGACATCTGAATCAAAGGACAATAAACCATCTTTTTCTTAAATTTATGGCACCCGTTGTATCAGAAAGCTAAATAAGCACAAACCAGAATTAGTCCAAACATTATAAAGATGAAAAAAGTAATTAAAAGTATTAAAAGATTTTACTGTTCATTTGCAGTTAACCAAGCATCCAGACCATGCTGAACTGGATTTGATTTAGTATTGACCCATGGGATACACCTGGGGTTATTGGCCTTCAAGTAGGCTTCAGCTACTGGTCACAACACTCTGACCTTGGCCAATCACCCATTTTTAAGCTCACCTCATTGTCTGCTCATCCAGCCCCCACTTCCACAGCATCTTTATGAATATATTATGGGATTCAGTGTCAAAAGACTTACTGAAATCAAAATAGACAAAATCCACTTCTCTCTCTTCATATCCACCACACCAAGCACTCCATTACAGATGGTTATCAGACTGCTAATGTTTGACTTCCACTGGTGAATTAATGCTGACTTGCAATGATATCAGCTTCCTCCATCAGCTTTAATGGATGCATCCCATCACTGCTCATGGACTTATGTCCAGATTATATAAGTATTCCCTGAGCTGATTCTCTTCCACTAAGGGTACACCTTTCACAATCCAGATTCACCCCCTGGTTCCCAGCAGGTATTTCTGAAGGCTTTTTTTACAAGTAAAGACCGAGGCTAAGAAGGCAAACTTCAACCTTTTCCATACTCTACATCACCTGTGCCCCTGTCCCACTTATCATCAGGCTCCTGATTTCTCTTGTCTTCCTTTTGCTGCTTATGTACCTGTAGAAGCCTTCATGGCATTTGACATCCTTCACCAGATTCAACTCCAGCATAAACATTAGCTGCGATGGTTCAGGTTTCATAAACCTAAATACCATAGTTAGATCTATCTAGTCTAGAAATACAGGTTTTTTTTTCCTTTTGGTCACATCAATCAAGATAAATTCTGTAGAACTGTGGACGGTTCTGATTCATCCAGTTTACACAGGTGATCATATGTTACCTTCCGAGCACTTTTCAGACAGATCTGGAAAATCTGCTCAAAAAGTAAAATAAATCTATTGCTAAGGTATGAAATGTATCAAGGGAAGTTTTCACTGCTTTGAGCCATAAACTCAGAATGCTGATTTATTTTAAGTGAAGTCTTGAGCTTTTCTACTACCTCTTAAACTGCAATTTTTCCCAAAGCAAAAGTAATTTCTCACCCCTAAACTTCATGAATTCTTGTTGCTTCTTATGAGAGAAGAAAATCTGTGAGCAATATCAGCTAATTTTTAGAGATAGAGAATAACATTTTTATGGTAATTTCCAGCAGAGTCTGCCAAGAGTGCAGGAATTCAAAACAACTACAAAATCTCTACCTTATATAACAATGCAAGCCAGTAGCCATTAAGTTAGCTCAATACTCTAATTCAGTCTTCAAGTTCAAATATTCATTATTTCTGTCAAGTGCTTCTTTTGAAAGATATATTTTCCCCTCTTTGATCTAGAGTGCTTGTACTCCGAGCATGATTTCTTTGATGCTCACCAAAGACTGATAATTGTCACTGAAGTATTGAGGATGGTCATTTGAAGGAAGAATCTTTTATAAATAAACCCTCAAATCAGTTCTATATAGTAATACCTACAGATTCATACTACATATTTAGATTTCTCTTCAAAAAAGTCTTCATCCTTAGAAAAGTTTGGTGTAGCTAAAGACAGCAACTGAGCATCTGGTCTACAAGACCTAATTTTTCATTGAAAACTGGCAAACTGGCTTGTTTTGTGTTTATTTGGATTTGTTTTGGGCATCAAATAAAATATATGTGTTTTAGTGGCAGCCCAAATGACTGTTTTGTCACCATGGTCTTGTATACCAGTCTTAATAACAAAGACCACTTAAATATATTTTTTTCTGCTGAAAATTGAACGATTATGACTATAAACAATTATCTCCTTTACCATTACTCTTGACATGTGTCAGATGCATGATGTGACAACTCCTTACTATTAGCAATTCCTTGAGAGTGAGATCACAGAACAGAAATTGAGCCATTAGTCACTAAATCAAAAGAGATGCCACAAATTTGAAAATGTATGTCAAATTTTACACGTATCAGCTGCTTAACATAAGAAAAACTATTAGCTGTAGAAATCCCTAGAAGACATTAGTAACCCGAAATTTAGATTAACATAATAAAAAAGTAGAATACACACAAAGCCAAACAAGAACAGCCACCCCATAAAGAACTAAAAACACACATAAAAATGCAAAAATAAACAAGAAATCCCAAATATCTGAAGAACAGAGGAAATAAGAAGAAAATTACGCTAAACAAACAACCTAAAAGAAAAAAAAAGAAAAAAGCTCCACCAAAAGGCGAAAGACACGAATAAACAAATGTGACTGCCAATATCCATGATATAAAAAAAAAGTCTTAATTAATGTTAATGTTAGTCATACCTTTGAATTAAATGCAAATTTGAGCTGTGTGTGTTTTGGGATTGTGTCTTGCATGTTTGTGCAAATAAATTCAAGGACTGCATCTCCTTCAATTTCCAGAAAGAGACTGTGTTGTATAAAAAGGAGTAACATTCATTTTCTAGTGCTAAATCATTATTTGTAGCTGATGACTTCTTCTATTTGATTATTTGATTACGTTACCTTGTTTGTGACAACAAGAAAGTACATCTTGATTAGTATACATTAGGGATGAATGATTTACAGGTTAGACAAAAGCTGCCTTTTGCCAATCATCATTTTGAAGACATGATCATTTATGGAGACGAGGAAAACAAGACTTGCAGGGACAAGCAGTATTTTTTTTCAGCTTAGTGAGACAATAGCTACAAAAAAAGCTGCTAAACCAACTAAACAACTCCTGGTCATTAAAAATTTTTCCTGTATTCCACCATCTTCCATACTGTGTTAGCATTGAGCCCCTCTGAAGGCAAGTAGCACTTACTAAAATGGCAGCAAAACTCAACCTGGGTAATTTTTTGTCTTTTTAAAGTGTTCAGTGTCTGAGAGAAGAATCATAGAAATAGTGTAGATAATGAAAGGGCAGACAATTGCAGCATGGAAGCTGGGAAAGAAAAAGTGAGTGAGGGAGAAAAGGAAGAAGAGAGGCGAATGATGCCTCCTCTTTTTGCTGAGTGAGACAACCTGTAGCTGGGAAAAAACACAGGCACCTGCATCACATTCTAAAGTTCTGTCAAGCACATAGTTTTTAACTCATGTAATGAAAACAATTATATTTAAACAACATTATGCTTTCAAATAAATCCAGTATTGGAACAAGCACATTTTTCTAAGTGACAGGCTACCAAGCAAGTCTCCAGAGAAAAAACGGCTGCATTTGAAGAGATACATGCAAGACCCACCCCCAAAATGTCATGTTTTAAATCCAGAACTTCATGTTGATAGGGTCAAAGTAAACTGTTCAAAACCAGTCACACCTTAGTGCAGCTGAATACAGCCTGAGGAACTTTAACAGTTGTATGTGTACATGTTGAACATAAGCCCCCTAGCCTGTTTTTCTAAAAATAACTTTTTTTTCCTAGCTTCATTGGTTTATGCCAGCTTAGAAGAGTTTGAATTTGGGAGATGAGAAGAATTATTTTAAACTGAGAACAGAGCACAGCCAGAAATGTAACAAATTTTCTTGGATTACAAATTTAGATCCTCAAAACCAAAAACCATGACATAATTATTTAGGAGGTCAACTTACAGTAAAATGCAGTGTTATATCTTTAAAGAATCCAAGATGAGTCATTCCTTCTCTTTCCAAATGAAAATGATAAAACTCTTTAATTGAGATCTTTGTCAGGAGATGAAATTCATGAAGAGAGGGAAGGTGAGGAAGTATCTTAAAGCTACTCATTGATCTCCATAGTGTATAATAAGTCTTAAAAGACACTCTGATAAAATAAAATCACTTTGCCATCAAAAAGGCACACTTTTGTATTCCTATGACTACAATTTCTACATAATCATATAGATCTGTGGGGTTTTTGTCTTTGCATATTCCATGTTTGATTCCTCCTGTAATTAATTTGACACAACAAAGGATTATCTTTTTATGAAATGTACAAAAATTAGTAGACGAATTTTTAAGAGTCAACCAATAAACCCACAAAAAAACTCTAGAGATGAAATGAAAAGAAAAATAGTTAAATTATGAAAAGAAAAAGAAGTTGAAGTTTATGTTTGATAATCCTTTAAGTCTTTTAAGAAATCTGACAAATGGCAACACTATAATTTTTCTGCCTCATTATAAAGTGACTGTTGTATGACAAGGATCTAATAAACAATAATAGTGTGTGTATATACAAAATATAAAATATATATAAAGATATACATATCTATTTACAACTCTCAACGAAACCTTCAACGTCTGAAAACTGATAGAAATTATTCACAAATGTTACAGAACACAGCTTCCAGAAATCTGTAAATTACAAACATGGCAGTGGCTAAAATTGTATGATTATACTTTTGCAGAAGTCCTATGATGAAATATTAAGCTGATCATGTGTCTGTTCATGATTAAAGTTATTTATATGTCTCAGAGCAGAGGCAAGGAGATCAAGCAGCTGATCAAATCCTTTGACTGGGGATACAGCACTTAGGCAAGAATGATCAACTGCATGGCAGAGATTATTTTGTTGATAATTATGTAGAAAGGAATATGGGGTTACAGAGGATCACACCTTCACATAAGTCAACATACATTTTAGTACTATGAAAACAGCAACTGGAATGGGAACTGCAATAAAAGGTAGCTTGCAATACACAGTCTTCCATTCTCTCTGTCACTGGCAACACACCAGGTGCTTACTGGGTCCAATTTTAGGAATGGAGCTTTGATGAAGATATAACTCAAAAATTACAGGAAGCATGGATTTAGGAAAACAAAAAGACTGTTAAATGATACGTGAATGACGGCAAAAGAAATATTCTTTATATTCTTGTTGAACAAGGTAAGATTTACTGAATTTAAATTGTGACAAGAAAAACTCAAATTACAAACAACTATCAAAGAACTTTCAAACTGTGATTACAGAAAGACATAATAAAAATTTGTTGGAAGAGGTTAGAGGTCTTTAGAAGCAGGTTAGAAAAATGTTTGACAGGAATGACTGAAGCAGAGCAGATTCAGCCTTTGGCAGAAGATTAAATGACCTCTTGAGATGCCTTCAAGCCCTGCTTTTCTAAGATTTAAATAGCCCTTGAAAGTGAATAGAAAGTTTTTAAGATCACCTTAGAAAAGTAAATTAAAGGAAACTAAAGACATGGAATCTTTTATAATAAGAAAAAAACAAAACCAAATCAAACCAAAAACAACCCCCAAAAAACCCAAACCCCCATAGTTAAAAATTCCAACAGAGATATAAGAGGTACCTTAATAGTTGTTTGATTATGCTTTCTGTGATTATAAAATGAGTTATACTATATTATCAGAATAGACTTTGAGCAGAAGAAATACAAGATTAGCACGTGGAATGAAAAACTAATTAGACAGTCAAAAAAAAGGATGTGGTACCTTGGAAGAAAATTTTACTAGAATTGCTACCTCCAGCTATGGCTCTTAAACCTAATGAAAAAGTTAAGATTATTTGAGAAATCAAAAATATTGCGGCAGAGACTGAACTCTTGTCTTGTCAAGAAGGGGGGAGTGAAAGAGAGAAAGGAAGTGAACACAATTAAAATAATCTGATTTAAGGGATGACAGAGCAAAGGCAATGGAAAAAAGCAATGAGCATACTTTGGCACAGCTACTGTATAGAAAACATGGTTTTCTGTTTTGCATTGCAACAGTGAATTGTTTTACAATTTTCTCCTGAGATAAAAGTTCCATGGGGAGTTGTGGAGAATGAAGTCTAATTTATTTTAATGATCAGAGCAGTCAATTAAGTGCCTGCACTTACAAGAGAAGAACTTTTTATGTCTGGTCATTTTCTTCATAAAGATTTCTCTAAACGTTGGATGACTGCATTTGGGAAATGTGAGTAGCCATTATTCTCTTAATGACTAGGAAATTCCATACAAGTATTGCTATTATACATCCATCAAAATAAGACTTTTTAAAAATCCTATGATTTTTACAAAATCCCCATGTCTTATCCCAGATTTTGCAATCTAGATAATATAAACATGTTATTCTTAAGTAACTACTAGCTATAGTCTGTAGAAAGAGGAAAACCTATTTCTGAAGATTAAAACAAAACAACAACAACAACAAAACAACAAAAAAAAAAGAGAGAAAATGTTAGTTTTCATCCCAAATGCCAGGAATAGATCCATTTTAAAAGATTTGTTCACATTTTTCTCCAAGTTTTAATGGAAAGATATTCAGAATGGCAATGTTCTTCAAATGATGTTCAACACAACATCAAAGAAAAGATAAAAATAATACCATCTTTGGGGAAAATAATGGGAAATGGCAGTGTTGAGAATTATGATACTGAATTTGAGAAAGAGCTACATGTAAAGATTGATTTCAAGCAATAAGATGCTGGCACTGATATTGACAGGCAGTTACCTTTCACCTACCATATCATCTGAGAAGACTTAGCAACCTAGCCCTTGAGACCCCTTAGAGTGTACCTCTAGCAGGCACAGGAGCTGCAGGATTTAAAGTAGGCAAACAAGAGAACCCCTGAGCCCTCAATTGTAACAGACTTCACCAGCATTACACAACTACAAGCAGCTTTCAGCTAGTAGAAATCACATCTAGTACAAAGTATTTTTGGAAATTCTAAATATTACTGATTGAGAGTTTAAAATTTAGAGAATCTGGTTTTGGGCATTTTCAAGACTATGTAGGTGCCTTCCTGAATAGTCATTAGCTCCTGAATTTTGTTACTGTGCTCTATGAGGAACTTGTTTAGTTCAGTGGAGCAAATACTTGTTTTAGTACAGTGGAGCAAATTCTTCTGCCTCATTAATCTCAGAAAACAGATGCTGCAAGATAAGGAATATGCAGGTGTTAGAGAAATGTCCTCCCTTTATTTCCTTTCTCATGCCACTTGCCTTCACTTTTTTTTTTGGTGATGCCTTGTTACATCATGTCATATGCTCCTTCTCCCTATAGCTCAAACCATGAGGTGTGTCTCAAGGTTCACCCTGCTTTTTTCCCTCTTGTTCCTACTAATGTAGGAACAGCCTTTGCATCTATTTCATCTGTTTCTTCACTGTGTAAGCAAAATTAGTAGCTGGATAGATAAGTAGATATGTTAGCGAAAAATAGACTAGAATTATCAAGATAGTTTTCAGTTCTCTTATCTGCTTTTATCCTTCTTCATAAAAGAAACTTCTACCCTGCTTTTTTATCTTGCTATAAAGATACCTATTTATCTTGCTATCTTGCTTTGTATTGTCCAATCCCATAGTGTCTTATGATGCCAATATAATGCATGTTATGTCAAAAAAATAGAAACCAAATGCAAGACTCATCTAACTTCATCATAGTAACATCAAAGCACTTGCACGTGCCAATGACAAAAAATTAAGACTGATAAACATGTAAATAATTATCCATGCATTTAAACTAAGGATAAAACCCAAATACCAATTATATTATAGGATCATTTGCAATTTGGAAATCTACATCATCCAGAGAATACAGCGTAAAACAGTCTATTCTATATATAGAATACGCAATAAAATATTATATCTTTCTCAATTATTTATTATCTGTCTCTTGACTTAAATAGGGTGCACTAGAAAACTTGTGGATAAACAATTTAAAATGATCATAAATTACAAGGAAATTAAACTAAAGCAATTGAAGATACTCAACCTTAATGCTATCTGGTCTACCTATAACTAAAAACTTGTCTTAAGTGTAATACAGATGCAAATCGGAAACAGAGTCTCACCATGTTTTTCTCCTTTATGACGCTTAGAAACAGTACCCCTTACCATAAAACCAGAAATACACGGGAAATTAATGGGCTTTGGCTGCAGATTTAAATATTCCTCTTTTCTAGATGGTGTAAAAAAGCTTTCCTTTGCCCACCTCCTTGGTCTCAATAGCAGAATGCATTGCTTCAATTCCAGGGGTGTGGTTCTATCAAAATAAAGAGATATCTGTATTTATAGATAAACATATATATTTATATATGACACACACATGCACACACACTATATATATATATTTTTTTTTTTTTTTCCCCCCTGGGGAAAAGAATGTGTGATAGCTCACGTTAAGAATAAATCTGAAAACACATATGTAAGTGCTTTGAGTCATAATGGCATAAAATGTGAGTTCTACATTTTTTTAGCATTGCGTCAAGTCCAAATAACTTGGTAATTTTCAGCTGACATAAATATATATAAATTTGAATTATGTAACTAAAATACACTATATGGGAAAGCTACTTCCTGCTGTCAGGAAGCGGTCCAACAGTTTTAAAAACACTTCAAATATACAGCATAATTAACATATCAAAAATAAGGAGAAATTCCATAAATTTCATTAAAGCATTTTTCTAATACATACTAAATAGTAACTGATGTAGGAGCAATAATGATTTTAAAGCTAAACATGCCTATTACAAAGGCACTCAGCCTCCATAAAAGAAAAATTATACTTCAGAAAATGGATTTTAATCATTGCTGAAATTTCACTCATTAACATTTACTCTGCAAAGCAATAATAAATCAGCATGTTTGTTTTTCTTAAGAAGACATTTAACTGAACTAAAATATTGCATAGCAACACTTACATATTGCACCATGAAGGAGGAGGGAATTTAATTTTTTTAAAAAAATACAATGATTCAATTTTTTTTTTAATTTTGGCATTCCTTTTATGAAACATTATTCAACTATATTAACAGTAATCTAATTAATTTTTAATTGGTCAGATTCTGGGTTGTCAGACAATTTTAACTGCCTGAAGTCAATGGGATTCTCAGGGTATTACCATGCAGAAGTGAATTTGTTGCATATTTGGTCATAATTATTACAGTTGTTTACAGGCAAATGTACTACTAATATATAAAAATATAGAAAGATGACTGCTTTCATTGCTGTTTAAATATGCTCATAAAAGTTTAAATTTTTTATGAAAAAAATTAACAGAACAGAAATTCATGGTAGTAATTTTGTCAGGTTTCTTGGATGTTGCTGAAAAATGTACTTTATTTCATATGCACAAAGGAAACACAAACAGCAACTAGTTATGGTAGCATCAGTGATGAACTTCAGTCATAATTCAGGCACAATCTTCCTGTAAGAACTTTATAATGTGGTCTCTGTGCTGGCAGACTAACTTGAAATGGCAAAGAAATTAAAGTTAGAAAAGAAACACAGATAACCAAGGAGTATTTACATAGACCACATCCTTTAACAAAAGCCAACTATTGTATCAAATAAGGTACAAAAGGGTGTATTCCAAAAGAAATGCAGGGGGACCAGGCTCCATTTGGGCAGACAAAGAGCAAGGGGAGCACAATGGAATCGAAGCAGAAATAGGGAAAGTAACTCACTAAATGGAAGAAGGATTTCTGAAAAAGAGATTTTGTTTCAGTCTCGACTGAAAATCATAATGGAAAATAGAGTCCATTAATTGTAGAAAAGGAGTAATGAGAAAGCCTTGGAAATGACAGTGCATTAAGACTTTGTACCACTAAAACATATTAAAAATAGCAGAACCAATAAATTCAAGCTATTGTGCTGCAAAGCTTTAGCAGTATCCTGATGTTTAGCAGTTACATGAAGTATCAGAAGAGTAAGTGGTACATGAAGGTATGTACTTTTCGGGGAAAAAAAGCAAAAACTCTTTAGGACTAGCGGATCTTCTTTCAATGCATAGGAAATTGATGGAATAATGAAAACTTTTTAAGATTAACCTAGACACAAGTAAAAATATTAAATTATATTGATCAATATAAAACAGATTATGCAAAACGAAGTAAATTCTCAAGAAAATTTTAAAAAAATAAATTAGCGAGGCTTAAATTTGATGTTGGTGATGCATGTAAAACAATGGTATTACATAAGATCAAAATCAGAATCACATGACATAATGATGTCATCTTACAGATCTGTCACAGAAATATGAATGTAATAAAGGATTATTTGAAAACATAGCAGGCTAAAACACACAGATTGTGGATTAAACATTTCATTTCTAGCTAAAAAATATGAATTTCATAATTCTCCTGTTGAACAGCCCTGTGCTCACTTTGGTCTTTGCTAGCAGACTGTTTCACTCTTTCCAAGTCAAAGGCACACACACTGCAATAGCTGAATTCCTGTATAATTTCAAGCTGAAAGGGATTACAGCTTCCTAGAAAAAAATACAGTCCAATGCTGAGGAAAGGGCCGAAAAGCAGCTAAAGAACCTTCTAAATGTAAGCATACTCTTGTTGCAATCATATCTAAAAGATATGTGGATTAGCATGTGAATTTTTTATCACTAACGTATCCAAAATAATTGGAATCAAAAAGCTGGTTTGATTCCACTACAAATTTATATCAGATCTGACTCTTTTTATTAAATGTACAGTATAGGTGCTATGTTTTTACTATATAGCATTTTCTTCTGAGCATTCTTTTAAATCTCTACAATGACAATATATTAAGCTTTGGCAAAGTGAAGAAGTCTATGCACTTTAAGTGGAATGAGAGTTGAAGTATGTGCATTTTAGTTCTAGAACTCCTGTTAAAATATCCTGAGATGCCATAAACACACAAAAATGCCAAAATGCTACTGAATGCAAATATGGGGTGTGCATTTTTTTTACACAAACCTAAAACATACACTGTCCTGAAAATGACAGTAATTAGTCTGTGGCCCATCTTAACTAGCTGCAGAATTTAGGTCACTTTAAAGACTTCAAACTAATGAACTGGTCAAAACAGAAAATATAGAAAATCTTGTGGTGTGCCACAAAATGCTTCCATCTACTGACCCCCACACACCCCTTTCTCCCATAATTTACAAAAAGCCTAGTGTAATAATCAATTTATGATAATCTGGATGTTTAATTTAAAGCTGCATTTCCCTAGTCCTGTCACAACCATCAAAGTTATCTACATGTTGGAGAATGGAAAAGATGGGGCCAGATAGTAAAGGCAGATATAGGAAAAAAACATGATGATGTACATAAGGAGTTTGCATTGCTGCAAAAGAGAGGAAAGAGAACTTAAAATTCAGGTGTGCCTTGTAGGTTCCTAAATACTTGGTTGTATCTAGCACCTTTCATTATAGCCCTGAGTCCAGTTAGTGATAAAAAGATATTAAATTTACAACATCCATGAATAAAAAATTGTTGCAAATGTTTGATTTGTTAGTATCATCAGATAAGCTCTGAAGTTATTTTTACTTATTTATTTCAACTTTCACTGTCCCTATTTTGACAACAGCCCTGTTCCATATTTTAAATCACAAGAGTTCAATTATAATCAAAATATAGGCCATGAAAACTCAGTATGTGGACAAAGCCATGCACAGCACCAGGATAAGTCTAAATTATAAAGAAAGCAGCTTTGTATTTTGGAAAGGTATGCACCTTGAGAAGTTATGTACTTTGGAAAAGTAATCTAAGCACAAAGGAGACATAACATCACAAACACACAGTGAGCAAGATGTGCTCTCTACAAGACGAGAGAAGTACTCTCTGGATGAAGTTACTTGTTCTCACTCATAAATTAAACAGGAATAGATCTACATTCACATGAGGCAACCTCAGAAGAGAACACAAGACAGAGCAGTAAAACAAAAGCAAGTAGATTTCATGTGCTTTACACAGTAGTCTCTTGGGAGTATTTTCAGTCTTTAGTCTCAGTTTATTTCTGCATCTGGAATGCCTAAATTTTCCTAGCAGTAAGTAGTACTATCTAGAAAAAATATCCATATCTTTTAGTGTTTTCTCCTAAAAATACTCATTTATCAGTAAATGTAATGGTAAACTTTATAACCTGTTGTGTTTCCAAGGTCATCCCTGCTAACATAAAGCCCAGGAAAATTGCCAAATGCAATTTGGACAATATTAACTAAACTATTTTGAAAAAAAGATTTTATGTTGAAATTTGATTTAATTAGATATTCTTAGAGGGGTTTTGTTCTTTAAAATACTTTTTTCTCAGGATGTGACATTAGGTGAAGCTGGATCTATGGGCTGAAATCTGTTAGTTTTAATGTACTGATGAGCAAATCCCAATCCATCTGCTTTCCATCTCACTAGTTGCATTTTCAAGGTTGGGATGACATAGGCTGTTCCACTGTAGTTGCTATATCTTGCTTTCTGGCTAGAAATTAATTTTTGTTATGAACTGTTATGGCTTCTAGAGAAAATTGATGTGGGATCTTCTCAATAGCTGAAGCAAAAGCAGTTCTCAGTCAGGAAATTAAAGAAAAAAAACCACAGTTGAACACTGCCAAAAAGTTTATATGGTGAGCTTTTTGGTAGCAAAGCCAGACCTCAGGCAAAAATGAGTTGTCACAATTTTGATGTCACTAAGTACTCAGGTTCTGTTAGGTAGCAGAAATAAAAAAAAAAAAATTACAAATGACTATAGCTTACCGACTATAAGTGGATTATTTTGAAAAGCAATTTATTCTTTCAGTTTCAGTCATAAATTTACACCTACAGCTATTTTGTGTCTTTGCAATGGAAATACTATGAGTCTTACTGCATAAAAACACCTAATTTCAAATGCATCTAAATATAAAAAAAAAAATCTAGGAAGGTACAGTAATGTGAAAAGGAAATTAGAATGCATTTGTTTACAGAAAAGCCCCAATGGCTTCATTTTACATAATCATGTTTTATAATTCTTTCCCATTTTTAAGTCTCTAGTTGTGACAATGCACAGGGTAACAAACACTTCCAGTTGCTTATTTTCTTGTGAATTTTAATTTAAGTGAGTATTAAGTATTCCTCTATAAAAATTAATGTAATATGAACATACTTGAGAACTCTTCATTTCCCTTCTGAGGCTGTTCTTGCTCTTTCTGTGTTCTTCTCCGTTATGTAAATTCTGTGACCCCAAATATTGAACTCGAAATACAGACCTGGATTGAATATCTTCCTTCACCCCTCTCCTCAGTCCCTTCCTTCTTCCATGCATTTTACCTCATAATGGCTAATTCAAATTCAATTCCCCTTTCAGTCAGTCTCAGTGACAAAAACTACCACCACTATAAGGACTTGTTTTTACTTCAAGGAAATGTAAATGTGGTCATTAGCTTGGTATATAATATAAACCAGGGCAGATAGCAGAAGGGGGAAACATCACTGTCCTGCTGTTTGCCAGAGCACACAAAAAAGCTAAGATTCCTTTTCCTGTGCTCCATGGAGAAAAAACAAAAGATTAGGATTCTTGGAGAACTGCTTGTTGTGGGTATCTTTTCCCTCTTAAGCAGAGAAAGAAATTGTCTGTTTGGTGCCCAAAGCCCAAAAAAAAAGCAGACTTTACAACATGACCAGTGTAAAACCTAAATGTAGGCAATGTGACAAACCTCTGATTGATTTCAGTCTCTGACTGAGTTGGGAGATATCTAATGTTCTTAAATTGCATATGAACTCTTGCTAATAGATTTGCTCCTTCTATTACAATTTTCTCCTTACAAACAACATTTGTTTAGAACGACACAGCGAAAATAAGCTTTTGATTACTCTTTTGGAAAAACTTTTACACATGGCTTATCAAACCAAAATAAAACTCCTAGTATAAACAACTTTTTAAAATGTCATTGAAATGTCTTAGATAAATACAGTGATAGTGTAAACTTCAGTAATTTCAAAAAGATCCAGTCTTTCCAAGGCCATCTTCTCAGTACGACATGATGCATGATATTTCTGAAGCAGCAGAAAAAAAGGAAAGTATTGCCTGAGGAAGTAAAACTGAGTCACTTTTCACACAGGTATGCTATTTCATGACTGTCAGGTGGAAACTCTTCAGGATTAATGCTTTATAATTCTCATATGGCTAATGCTTTAGAACTTCAAAGTATAGTAGAACATTTCAAATTTTCTTCAGCCCATGAGGAAAAACCTTTTCATTGAAAGCTTCTGTCAAGTGAAATCTTGAATTTAATACCATACAACTGTTACACATTTTATGAAGATTAAAATTATGCACAACGTGTAAAGTTATCTTGGTAATGTGAGTTTGTTTTGGTATAATAAACTGTCTTGTCTTAGAGCAGAAAATTAAAAAATCTTACTCCTCACATCTTTTAGTATTTAATGAGAAAGCTTTACTAAGCTATTCTTAGTATTAAAATCAGTATTTACTTGTGTATAATTATGTCTTCTTTTACCAATAAACAGAAATATATAATTGCTTAAAAAGATAAGTAATCTGAGAGTATTATGTAGAAAATTACATTAAAATCAATATATGGTTTTTTGCAGAAGAGACTTAAGCAGTTTAAATTTGAATTCTAATGGTGGCAAGTCATGAATATAGAATTTGCCTGTCTTAAAAAAAATCTGTTTGCTATAAAACCATCCCTAGTTATCTAATACTTCAAGATACAGTGCATTACCACCCTCTCTGAATCTGTGTGAAGCTGGCTCCCTTTGGCAACTAAAAGAGCTCTTTGAACCATAGAACAGATGTAATGAAAATTGGTTCCATTAAATGCATCTGGCAAATTACAAACTGAAAAATTAATGCACCATACCAAGACTCTGGGGGCATCAAGGTGTGGTTGCCGGATGCTAACAGTTTTTCTTGCTCCTCTTTTACTTCAAAATAGAAAATACAGTATCTTATAAATGTGCACTAAACCAGGAACTGAAACTGTAACTACAACATAAATATCAAAAAGTAGGCCAATAAAAACAATGAGATTGGAAGGAACCTCTACAGCTACCCTCCAAATGTGTGCGACGCAGCATGGAAAATACTAGGGACATATAATCTTACATGGGCAATGCAATAAAAGAAAAATTAATGAAGGACTAGTAAATTCAAACATACAACTTCTGGCTCTAAATTCTCCCTAAGCTGTAGATTTCTGGAAGCTGAGGAAAGTCATTCTGCTCTTTTCCTCCTTTTCTAAATATCTGTGGCTGGGCACAATAAGAACAACAGGTTTGTTTGAATAGAATAGACAATATCCTGCCTTTGTTCAAAACCTGAATGAGCATAAAGGAGAGGGTGGGTGTTCTCAGTTATTGCTTTTTTTGCAAAATACTTGAAAGTAATACTGCTTTAAGAATAGAAAAACATTCAGGCACCCAATTTTTTTTCCTTTGAGTGTGAATATGTTCAAGTAGGCTTATGAAAGAAGCCTGAGTAGCCAGTGGTACAGAGATTGCAACAGAGGGGACTACTGAAAGGAAAAATTCCATTACATATGTACATGTCATACACACATGGCAGAAAAGATCCACAAAATTGGTTCTGTTGTAGTCTGAACCATCTGGAAGTCTACTATCACTGATATTTCTTGATGATTCCAGTCTGCTTCAGGATTATTGCTGAATTTCAAGACTTTTTAAAATGCAATTAAGTTTAAATATTTTTAAATAATAACTTACTGCCGTCGGCAGATCTGCATGTCTACATTTGTCAGATACTGCATTATTGTATAAGCATGATAAGGTGTAAAAAATGCCCCCAAAATTAAAGGTTAGTAAAAACGAAGGCCAAAGGAACTAAATTGCTAGGTGACTTTCAAAAATTAGTACATGAAATCCAGTGGGTAAAACAATGAATTTAGGTGCAATCAGACAGGAATACCCCTTACCCAGAAGTGCACTAAGAATGCTCACAGTCTGTGGACTTCTGCAGTCCATTTGATTTCCTGATTTCCTGGTGAGTTTTGTTCTTCAGTGTGCGTGTGAATGCAGGTACTTATTTGCTAGTGTTCATAAACTGGTACTTCTATTTCAGGGAATTTTCAGTGTGCCATTGGTTTGTTTGATGATTTTTGTCTTTTCAAATCAAGCATGCCACATTACAAATGATTCAGATATTGCATCTGCCATGCCTAGGAATTACCTAGCCTCAGAGTATGGCAAAATAAATATTTTTGTAAATAATCCAACTGTTTCTGGTTTTTTTTGTTTGTTGTTTATTTTTATTTTCACTCCCTTTCTTGATTCTTAATGCAATTGTTTACGGTTTTTCTAACTCTGACATTATTATTTGCAATTCATATTTTTTTAGGCTGCCTCATGTTTTTTCTTACAGAGGCCACAAAGCCTTTTAAAAACCAATGTACATCTTCTGTTGCAAGTGGCCATCTGGCCAAACAATCTGAATTCACTGCCTTGCTAAATGGTGAAGCTAGTTCCTTTAAATGATGAATTTTTGGAATATAATACCCTATAATATGCTAAACATTTCCCCCTGGAGGCCATCATACCCAGTTTCAGTCATAAGGAATTGCAGGTATTAATCAAAATTAGATACTTTGTCAGGCAAACTTGCTGAAGTACAGATAGTAAGAAATATATGGGTCAGTAGATGGAGACACTTAAAAGCTACAAGCATTTAGTTTAGCATGAAGCTTAACCTGTTGTTAAGTCAAAATGATACATTAAGTAAAAAAGGTGAAAGAAGTTTGGCAAACTAATTTTTGTATTTTCAAAAGCAGACTACGAGGTTATTTTCTGAATGAATTAGAAGTGAAGGTGCACTTTAGTAAGAGAGGGAAATGAGCAAAATGGATTCAAGCTGAAGGATTTCTTAAGTGGCTATATTCCAAACTAGAGAGCCCTTACTCTCAGTCTGTAACCTGAGATAAAAAATGGACACAAAGACTAAATTCTTGGCAATTGAATCAGCGGGGCATATCCAGCACGTGTCTCCACAAACATGAGGACAGAAGACTCTCCAAATTACTATACAGACAACTAGATTGCAGTTTTATCTATCTTATCTATCTGTTTTGCAAAAACATTTCAGTTGCATCGTTCATTTGGATCACTGTAAATCAATGTACCATATGCCTTGAATTTTGATTTGAGGGTAATGCCACATATCCAAGGTTATCATAAACTTACACCCCAAAGTTACAGTACTCTTTTGCAATGCCCTGGATCCCAAATATTCATCCCAAACTTATCAGATGACATGGAAGCAGCATAAAGCTGTTTGAAATATGTGTGCAAGGAAGGATGTACCCACAATCTAACTCAACAATACTAAATAAAGAGTACTGAGCAAAGAATATTCATTCATATAAATGAAGTAAATGTCTATAAATGTGGGAACTCCAGTAGAAGGTGCCAACTTCTCCCTTGATGCCTTACGCCATCAAGATCACAGAATGGCAGCAGCTGGAAGGGACATCTGAAGGTCACCTTGGCCTAGTCCCTGGCTCAAGACAAGGCATGATAGTCCTTTGCACACAGAGACTATAGACATCATTCAAACAAACTCATAATAAACTGTGATTTGAGAAGAGGGATGCATGAAAGAGAATGTGGTTCATAAATAGTACTGAAATAGTGTTTTTAGCAGAGATTCTTAAAAGAACAGCTTTCATTGAATGACAATTGAGGTTATATTACTTAATGAAATCACAACTCTCTGTGCCTTTTATTCAGTCTGAATGGGGTTGATAACAGACAATGTGTAGTAAATTATCTTCTTGAGAATGCTCCCTGGGGTTTCTTATTTGAAAAGGTAAGGAAATTAAAATTTACTTAATTAATTAAAAGGCAATGAGTATTTAAAAATGCCTTAGACAAACCTGCAGCATTTGTTGGAAAGCATAAACTCACTCTAGATTTGCAGCATAGCTTTTTTTTCTTCTAACTTTTCAGACTTCTAGAGAAAATCCAGCAAAACAATAACCTCTGTTCATAATTAAAAAGCTATACATGTAAAAAAAAAAGATCTATGTTTCTAGAGAAAGCTACGACTCTAACGTGTTGTTGCACGTCTGATTTTTGATACTGTTATGGTCAATACTTGCATTCTTTCATAAGTATCAAATCAGATGGAAAGAAATCATTCATTTGTGTTCTCTTAATCTCTGTCTCTAACTGACTGCAAAAAAATAAAAGAAATTTCCACATAGTTTTGAGAGACTGACCTCATTCGTTCCTCCAATACTACTCAAAATGACTTCACTGGTAACAGTAAAAGGTTTAAGCAAATTCTTCTAAAAGAATTCATGCATACTTGAGTATTTTACTAGATAATCTAAAATTATGTCTCTCCCTCAACCCCCATATTTTTAAAAACATTAACTTGACAATTAACTAACTTCTTCACAATTTGCTTAAATTAGGAAATAATAATGTCATTTGAAATGTTTAGAAAAATCCAGTCCATAGCATTTCCTGATTCCTAAGCGAAAAAGAATACTGTAGAAAGTGGATTCAACAATTCTTCTGTAAAAATAATTTAGACAATCAAAATGTTTTCTGCTAAGAAGTAAATTTAAAATAACCAGTAAGTTTATTTATGTTTTGAGTGGATGGAAATTAAAGTCATATACAAGCAGGCACAAGAATATAGAACACTTTAGAAACCATGCACAAAACAAAAGTAAGAAAAACAAATCAAAACAAATCAAAAGTAAGAAAAAACCGCACTGCTTTTAGCAACAGAAAACTTATTCTTTGGTTCAGAAGTGCACTGCAGCCCTTCTCAGTTGTTTAAGCCACTAATTAGTTTGAAGAAATAATAATGCAGTAGCAGTGCTAAAATTTTCCAAGATGTAATACCAAAAGGAAACAAAGTACATGTATTCTGGTTGTTCTATAAATGGTCTATAAATAAGCCTCTCCTTCTCAAAAAACAAATCAATAGAAGTATGGAATTCTAAAATACATCTACTGTCACTAAATCTGCACACTTTTTTTGAGCAAATGACATTGACATTCTCTTTACAGAATCAATAGGCTTACTGATAATTGATGGGGAATTAATGATCTTGTAATAAAAATGTCAAGAACCACGGTTTATTTACAGATGAATATTAGTAATAATATATAAGTACATATAATAATAATAATATAAGTATAGTAAGATACTAAGTATGGTGAATTTTTACGAGTTAGTTCCTATATTTCGTTATTTAGTTCCTATATTTAGTGATTTAGTTTAATGACATTAATATATATTTACACATGCAAAATTTGAAGGGATGATGAAATAAACTCAGTGGAGTACTGCTACTGCTACAACCACACCAAATATAGGTTATAAAAAAAGTCCAATTTAATTTTCTTTCTTGCTATTAAACCTAATCAACCTAACAATTCCACTCTTCATCTTCATGTCACTCAATGAACATGAGTGCTGGGGGTTAAGATACAGGGGAAGGAAAGGTAAAATAATGATATTAGCACTATTGTTTTATAAGTACCACCTAGGCATTGCATGAGGCAGTACATACTTCCTTCAAGGCCATTCCTTATATTTCTTACAGGTTTCATCTTAACAAAATGACTTATACTCTCGGTAATGAAAATAAAAACTTTCATAAACTGCAACTGCTGTGATTTGTACTGCATCATCTTTCACCATTACTTTTTGTACTGGGTCATCTTTCTGCCATTATTATGTGAACTAGGAATTAATATGGAACTTATGCAGAAGAGAGAAGCTACCCTGCCTGGGTGTTGGGAATTTCAGTGCAGGTACAGTGCAAGCCCATTTTCGAGAAACAAAATCAAAGTCTACTCCTTGGGCAGAGAGAAAAGATAGATTATTTTCTCTCAAGCTAGGGATCACATGTAGAGCTGCCTTACATCTGTCTCAGCAGACAAAAAGCAGTTCTTCTCTTAAGGGGACAGTGGGAATACATGCAAAGCAGTGGATAATGTGTTTTCTTTTAAGCCAATCCCTTGACTTTACCACTATCGAAATTCCAAATAAAAGTGCTGATATATCTGTAGGAGATCGGAGAGATTTACATTTAGCAGTTTTATTTTGCATTGCTCCATTTCCTTTCTTTCAGTCCATAAACTAACTTGAGAACCAGAATTATTTCAGTAAGGTTAAAGAACTCAAATGATATAAATAAAAAATAACTGATTAATGGATTACTGTGATCTTTCTTCACTTCAAATAACACTTCTGTGTTAAATCAGAGCACATTACTGAAAATTATGATGGCCCATCAATTCCAGTTGTCACCTTGCTTCAGGCAGTGACCTTTAACTGGTATCTCCTAAGAGAAAAGTCTAACGTGTACCTATACTGCTGTACCATGATAATAGAACAGTCTCCAGAGGCAATTATTTCATATCCTGAAG
The DNA here is from genome assembly GCF_000277835.1 of Geospiza fortis. NCBI lineage: Eukaryota > Metazoa > Chordata > Aves > Passeriformes > Thraupidae > Geospiza > Geospiza fortis. Next base: position 20,033,969 of record NW_005054297.1, read on the forward strand.
CAAAATGATCAATATATTTCCCATAACTTTCTTAAAAACAATCTTACACAAATCTAAATATTTATATTTAATTATTCCTGAACTACTTCTGCTTTTAAATCATAGATGAAGGCAGAAGCGTATTACTACATGCTTAGCACTAAAAATTTCCTCAGATATTTAATTTATCAGTTTTTTCTTCTTTTCACTACTACAGGTCAGTTAGAAAAATTATTGAATATACTCAAATTCTAATGATGTGGTCATTATTTTTGCATTCTTAGTAATGATTCTGGTATTGGTCAAAAGAAATACATTTTTTCTGAGTATATAATTTTGGGGAAAAAAGCCACAAAGTAACTAGACAATTCAGAATTTTAATTAAAAGCAATACAAGCGAATACGGGAAAAAATTTTTTTAAAGTGGTATATTTTCCAATGGTAGCATCTCTACTTTTGAAAGTTTTTATTGAAAATTTCTAGCTTTGTTTAAATAACTAATCAACTATTGCTTGACAGGAATTCTGCCCACAACAACAGACAGTGCTATTGAAAATTTTCCCTTCTTTTCCTTATTTTTTTCTTACAACATTATTTGGAGTTCATATGTAAAAAACAAGTATAATGCTTACTTTTTTAAAAAAAAAGATCTATGCCTTTATGAATATTCTGTGTTTTTTGAGAGCTACCATTCTAAATAGGATTGCATTGCAATGTAGAGTAATTATGTTTTAATCATTGGCAGCCTTCTGAAATATATGAACAGTAGGATAGCAATAAAGAAGCTTTCACTTCATGAACAGTGATGCAATTATTAATGAATTGAACTGATTTACAGAAATGTAATACATTAACAAACACACATGAGAGCTACTGAAGAAAAGAGAAGCTTTTTAAAAGGAATATTGGATGATAGAAGACAAGTTGGACAGATAATGACCACAAGAAATCACCTTGAATCAAATGACAGAAAATAAAGTGAGTGATTTAGAATTCAGGGAGAAGATTTATGACAATATTGGGATATAGTATCTGAATAGAAAACAGGAAAATCAAGAGTGAAGGGGAAAGAAGGCTCTCATTAGGCACAGCATTTCTACCTTCCCCATTTGTAAATATCATCTTTAAATGATGCTTTATAACCAAATTTGTTAAGAATTTAGTAGAAAGACTAGATTCAGCAGCCTCCAGAGGAAAAGCGGCCTGACAATAAGGAGAAAGGAGAGGAAATTCAAATGAAATATTGATTATCACATATTAAGGAGAATGTAGAAAAGAATAAAATAATTTCATTCACATCCACAAAATTGGCGCCAGGTATGAAAAAACTGGACAACGGGAAAACACTTTTGCCTTAGAGGAATAAACAAAATTGGTGCATTAAAGAAGCTCTTTAGTAATTTTTATGCTTATCTTTCCATTAGAGGAGTGGGATGGTAAACAAGTAGACGCAGAGAAGTAGGAGGAAGAAATATCTTGGGCAAAGCATCCAAACTTAAGTTAATATGACATTTGAGGTTAATTAAGGTTAAAGAACAATGGCACATTGCCACGAGTAATTTTAATCTTTTTGTGTCTATTGCCCACAGACTGCAGAACAGTAATAGACTTAGCAAATGTCTGAATCTAAGATACACTTCTGTGAAATTCAGAAGCAGAGCAGCCTCATGTGCTCCAGTAGAGTTAAGATCACAAGGATGTGGACCAGAGTAAGGGTTTTACAGGAAGCCAAGAAACCTTGGCAGGTGGGAAATTGACGTGTTAAGAAGTACATACCTAAATTCCTAAGGTTCACAGAAAATTCACGGCATATTCATAGTTAACAAGAAAGTGTAATGTTTATACAAAGAAAAAGATATTCAAAGTTTTCAGCACCTTTACTTGAACCTGAAAATGCAACAAATTAACCAATAAGCTAAAAACATTACTAGAAAAACCCCGTAGTTTTTGTAACCATGGTCCTAATTAAAATAGATTATTAAACCAAGCTGTAAAGCTGTTGCTTTATTACACCTTGTTTCAGGCACAAAATGTTTTCCTTCATCAAACAAAAGAAACATTAGGAAGCAAAACAGGAAAAAAATGACCCCAAAAAGTGACAGGGAGCAACTGCAGACCACTGCCAGTGTCACACTTCTGCTCCCAAAAGGCAAACAATGTTTACTTGGTTGGTCTAATAGACAGAATCCCTAACTATGCACATGTGCACAAAGGGAGAGGAGGAAGTCAGTCACACAGAACATAACAATCCATTGGGACACAAGGTCAGATCAAGTAGTATAACAAAAAAAACCAAAACCAAAACCAAACAAACAAAACCATAAAATCATTCAAATCAGGTTGTTTTGAAGTGAAATAGCTTGTGCCCTAGTAGAGCCTGGTCAGTTTCACAACAGTGGCTAAGTCACTAATTCAATAAAAAGTTTTGAAAAATTATATTTCCAAATAGTTTTTTCTTCCTCACTGCTGCTACTCAATGATTATTCTCTGCTGTTGAGCAAACATGGCAATGGACCAAAATAAATGTAAATACCACTCACTGCTGCCCTCATATATATTAAACATTTGTATACATTAACATGGAACTGGAAGGATGTATTACATTATATTTCTTGATTTTCATTTATCTAAAATATCCTTCCCTCATTTATTCGTGCATTGCTTTAAAAATTATGTAATACTATTGTATTGATAAACATACATTTTCCATGTAGTCACAGAAAGACAAAATGCAAGGCAAGAAGTCAAATTTGATACAAAATATAACTGTAGTCTTGTAAGAACAAAGTAGTAAAATTAATAAAAACCCCCTCCTCCTAGCACAAATTATGTAGAGTGACATTTTGGCACAAGGCAAGTCTGTGAAATAAAGAATTTTTATAAATATGACTCACAGAACATTAAGAGTAACAACGAAAGGAATTAATTTTTTTATATTCTGTGTATTTTTGTATTTATTTAATTTTTCTGCAGATTGCTATAGAAAAATTAAAGAAATTAATAATTTTTAAAAGTTCCTTTATTTTTGTCTCTACTCTTGTATTTTTGTATACATTGTTACAGACAAATTAAAGAAATTAATAATTTTTTTAAGTTCCTTTATTTTTGTCTCTATTCTTTATTTGTAAATATTACTGGATTCCACTTGGTACAAATCCAGGAATTCTCTTGAATATATTTTCTACATATATCTAAAGTATTTGATTTGTCATAGCCTGTGGAACAATGAGGGAGATGCAGCTGTTCAAAGTGGTGGATTTGATGGAAAAAGCAGGAATTATGCTGACCAGTCTATGGTCCTTTAAGGCACAGAATGAGACAGATAAAATATTGTGTTGGTAGTTTAGTTCCATTTAGTGGAAGCCAGTACAACAGCAAGACATTATCTCCAACAGAATATCACCACAATTTAAGAAAAATTCATGCCAAAAACAAAGTGCAAGAACATTAAGGTATGTAAATTCTTGTAATTAGAAGTCATAGGATACTTAATCCAATACAAATAGGAGACAGGAAAGGAAGACATAATGCTGGTAAACTGCCTTTAATTAAGAAGAGCAGTTGAAACTTCTTGGTGGATGAGCAATCAGTGACAATTATTGGCACATTTCACTCCTACTGCAAGTTAGTGTGGCCAGGAAATGCTACTCCTCATATGGAGTGTTGGGGGTTTTCTTTATGGAAGGGACACTGCTGCTCTGTGCACTTGGGCCATCAATTCTTTTACCCATTATTAGCAGCGGGATCTGTGTTTCTCTCTTTTCTGATGCCTGTGTGATACACAGAGAACAGAAAAATGCTCATACTATTACAAAACTGGATTGTTCTTTGCATCTAAAAAAAAGTCCTGGAAATCTTTAATCACCTGATTAATTTAGCAACTTATTCTTACTTCTTGCTCTCTTTATTTCCCTGTAAGTCAGGAAGGTACAGATTGTTTCTAGGTGCCCATGCACAACCTACATGAGACTTGTTATAATAAAGCAGTGCTTTAGGATTTAATTAAATATTATAGAAAAGCAGGCTCAGTTGCTAGAACAACAATATAAAATTAATAGTGTTTAAAAAGTGCATCTGTTTTGTAGATACTATTTTAGGAGGTGTATCATTCAACAGAAATTGCAGAACCATTATTTTGCACACAGAGATGAAGGTCTAAATGCTGAAAGGAACTGGCAATTTCATTCCTGTACAAAAGAACTTTCTGCCATCATTAGAGCTGAAATTCTCAATACAAACACACTTTCTTGAATAACACATATCCCCTGGATTTTTAAAATTCTTCCTGTTTTCCTATCTATCAAAAGGCTTTGCAAGAAAAGCCTGTTACTAACCACCTTGATGAACAGCTATGAATATCTCTGATGAAGACCAGATAAACCTTGACAGAAGGATCTTTCTGTAGATAAGAACATCCCTACCATTCTCTTTGGTGGGAAGAACGATGCCTAATGATTAGGTTGGAAAACCCAAATTTTCATGCATATCAGAACAACTCTGACCTCTGAGATCATATGCATGAAGTTTAAAACTAGACCACACACAGCATGGTGGCAAAACTGTTTTGAATTTAAATTTCAAACAGGTTACAAGAACTGTGTTGTCATACCAGTGTAAAAATTCAGAAAGTTACTTAATGGATAAGCTGTCTGGTACATCTTGTAGGGCAAGCAACAATGTATGGATTTAATGAGATGAAAGATTTGAAATGGTTATTTGCAAACTGTCTAATAATAAGTAATTTTAGATGTCTCAAGGCCAGTCATAGGGAGAATGCAGTTTATAGTTTTATAATCTTTGTGACATGGTGCCCTCCAGCAAGCACAGAATGGGTCCTATTTCAGTTGTTTTAAAAGACCTGCATGTATCAGAATAAAGTTGGTCTCAGCATGTTAAAACAGCATGAAATACATTCCCTTGCAAATTGTTTACAGAAAAAATGTGTTTATGGAAATGTATCACTGATTAAAATTACCAAAGGTAGAAGACTCTCTCTGAGTCTTTTAATTGTATTTTTTCCTAGAGAGTGGCTGGTAAGGATGCTATTCTAAACTCCCACTATGAAAAAAAGCATTCTTTTTCTTTGAACTACTCTTTTCCCTAACTATTTTGAAAATCTTAGGTTTTGAAAAGCTAACAGCTGCCTTGAACAAAATCTAACTCTACTCCTGGAATTTTGGTCTCATGAACAGGCATAGATCTTTTGTAGCTTGAAAACAGAGCCTGTCAGAATTATTTATTGAAAAACATCTTTGTAAAACACCTAATTTGATTCTGAATATGATTGTCTGTGCTTGAGCCTGAACACAGAAAGAAAATAAAAGTAATAAAGAAAGTAAATTGAGACCTCAAATATATTCCTATTCCAGTTAGTCAAAAAGTTGTCAGTTACGTAAAAAAAGTGTCTGGTTGAAACAAGAATTTTTCACAGAAAGTGAAATACCTTACTTAATTTGTAAATTTCTTCTTTTCTTAATTTAAGCAGTCACAAATAGAAAGTAGATAAACTAACACAACTACTCAGAAATTCAAAGATTCAGATTAGAATAGTCTATGGGTTCCATTACTTTTCTGGATTTCATCTGGGAACTGAAACACAGGATTATTTACTTTATGTTACACAATCCATGTGGTTTTTTATATTTTAATCAACAGTGTCATCAAAGCAATAGCAGAAGTAGGCTTTACAACAGGTTCTCTTTAGAGTTCAGCTGAAAACAAGGCAAGTCATGAAAAGGGTATTTGTGTCCTGCGTCACAATGCAATAACATTGCAAAGTTATTTTTGTATGTTTGCATCCATTCTCCAGTTCAGTCATATCGCAGAAGAGACATGAGAAACACCTTTCTGCAAAAACCTTCTCTGTAAAAACAGTATAAAAAACATTAACAAAAGTACTTGTATTGAACTGACTGAACTATGATCTTTTGCCATTAGAAATATTTGACTTTCATATTTTCAAATGAAAGCCCTATTTTCCTCAAAAGAAATATTCTTTATTCCATTGGATTTCACCCAGATATTAAAACTTTGGAAAGATCTGTTTCAAATTATTTCCACTTAGTTTTCAGTTGGGAAAAAAATAGCTATAAAATTTATTTTCTCAATGGTATGCACAGACTGTCTTCTAAAGCTGTTTGTATTCTTCACACTTAGGTTTTCTCAACTGTCTGAATCTTCTGCGGAGAACAGGACTGGGTATGGGAGGTTATACAATAGGATTGTTAAAGGCAATAAAGGTTCTGTTCAAATATAAAAAACATAAATAAATCATGCTGCCAGTCAGAATTCCTTAGCATCTTCTGACACACACAAAATCTCCGTCTGAATTTGGAGGAGCAGCATTATTGCAAACTGAAGCTAATTGATACAGCTTACATTCTCAGTACTAAGACATTTACAAGTAAACTACTAAATATACAAGATTACAAGTTCGCTGAATCAGAAGAACCTCAGCTTTTGGTATGATTAAGTTTTAATTGTATTTTTCCTTAGGGATCACTAGTAGCTAATAAGCTCATGAAAATAGGACTTTAAATAGCGGGAGTAGTAAAAATCACTCCATGCACCATATTTTGATATGCTTGGCTGCCTAAGGCATCCTATTGCCTGCAGTTTCAACAATTCAGTTTTCAACAAAAATCTATTAAAAAAACCTCAAGAATTTTTTTATTTTTAAAGGACAGCTGGCTCAGTACATCATGTACCATTTGTGAATCTCAGAGATGCTGGAACCAGGTCTTACTTTTACTGTGGTTTATTTGTTAGAAACACTTTGTGACTTACAAATTCTGAATCACACACTTCTCAAATTTAATTATGTGCATCTCACTCTGATAACAGTGATTGCAGTATAGCAGTGAATAGGGATTGCAGCCATAAGCATTTGAAGTAACTTCTAACCTTATAAATACTCTTTTGCTTAATTTTTTGAGACTATTTTTGAGACTATCTTTCTGCTAATGGGTACAAATTTGTTCCCACCCTTTCCTTAGCCATGTCAGGCAACTGAACTGTAGAATGTGTTTCTTCCAGAATAATGAGCAAGGGAGCTTCTATAGGTATACCCATCTACAAAGTGTGTCAGATCAAAGATGGAGGCATCATTCTTCAAGCAAAAAAAGTGTACCATAGACAAAACCCAAATCTATGGCATAAATCAGCATGACTCAAACAAAGTTAACCCCTTTCTCCCAAGAATTTGCATTTTTTTGCTATCTCTAGGTGCTCCTATATGGAGTTAGCTAAAAACCTGTCAACTAAAATAAGCAGATTCTATACTGTACTGCTTGATAGTTAATTACATTATAAACTGCCATTAAAATTGATTTGAGAGTATTCATTTATTCCTTCCACATACCCTAATTAATGTCTCCTTTGCCAATTCAACTAGGGCTTCATTCATTTCTAAGGTTTACTTTGCATGGTGAGGAAAAAAATGTTACTGCATAACTTAAAATGTTATAACTACATTCCTGTAGCTACATTTTTGCACTGAAAACATTCAGAAATCTTGCACATACAATCATGTAAAAAGAATAAATATTTTTTCAGTATCTATGAAAAAATATCTATTAGATTGAGGAACATGGCACTAATAAATTAATGACATCTTCAAATTCATCAGAGTTGAATAACAAGATAACAATACGACTCTAATTAATTAATTGACAATAGACTTCTTTACCCTTATGAAAATTCAGTTCTATCAGAAAATTGATACCAGCCTATGGCAACTGAGATGCAGAGGAATGGCTTATGGAACACTGGTGCTAGGGATTCATGAAGCAGAGAAAAGAATAAAGTAGTAATATATTGAGCTTCAGAATGAACAAAATTCCATGGACTTGCAGGCCCCAAGGCACTGTAACAGGTGCAACAATTATGTATGGCACAACTTGAGGGACATACTAGCCACTCATCTGTGAGCTCAGCAGTTTTGACGAGAGAATGAACTGTTAATTAACCGATATTAAGATCCCAACTTGTCAAGCAAAATTAAACTCCAGGGAAGAAGCATGACTGCCTATGAGAAGCTAAGCTATCAAAAATAAACCAGGTCAGAACTAGTGAATGACTCGTGGAAACTATGAAAAGTATTTTTACTGTTTAACTTTTGGTGGCTCAAAATACACCATGAGCACTCAATTAGTCTTTTTCTGTGAAGCCTCTGAGATACAAAGGCTCATGGGTATGACATTTTGTAAAAGGCTGGGGATCCACATTAGCTCTGAGCTTTCATATGAGGTGGCCTTCCTCCCCTTCTATCAAGACTTCACTGCACTTGACATCCTATTAATTCACTGTAATAGTAATTTGAAGTACAATTCTACAGCTTGAGAAAATTAGCCTTTCTAAAAACCTCCACATCCCAACTGCTGTTCTGTGCAAATACCAAGGGAACACTTCCTTAGCCTGAAGATAGAAAATGCGGTTTCCCAGAATTTGCCTACGCAGAGCACATTTCCCTCCCTGTGAAGATCCGTGTGTTACAGTGTGTGGAGATGCACACAATGTGCACACACACGTGAAGATCCATACTCCTGGAGGAAGTTGCTGCACCATGTAACACTGAAGGGGAAACTTGGAAAGGAGAAAGCAAAGTTATTCAGCTGGCTTCCACTTATAGGAAGAATTCTAAACATTGAGAAGAAATATGCTCTTTTCAGCTTTCACTTCTAAAATCAGGGATTTCATAATTTAATTTTCTTAAAAAAACTCCTAGTACCTGAAAGATCTAGGAGATGTGCAGGTTTCCTCAGTGAGGCATCTCTTTAATCTTTTCCTTTGGAATGAATACTGGAATAAAAATAAGGTCCAACAGACATTCTGCTCTATTTGATCTAGCCTGGATTTTCTTTTAGTTTGTAGTTAGATGGTTTTGGTTTTCCCATCTTTCAAGCTCAATATCAGAGCAAATTACTTTGAATTTTTAAAAAAGCACATGCATGAAACAGGCCAGGAGAAAAACCCCAAAACAACATCTATTAGAACACATGATGTAAAGCTAAGTCCATTGACTCATAATGAAGAAAAAGTCTCAGTCTGGGGTAAGCAATCAGCTGAAAAAAACTCATGATTTTTATGTGCTTCTACAATGAACTGAATTGCAACTGGCCTGCATCTCTGAAGTAAGTGCTCCTTCTCAAGATAATTCAGAGGATGGAAAATGTACAAAATTGTGGGGAAAAAAATTGAATGCACTGGTTTTTTCTGCTTTTTTTTTTAATCAGTAAACTGGAAAATTTATTTTAATATTAAAAAACCTCTGTCATAAATTTGAATCATTGTTTTTGCTGCATTAATTGTGGATGTTGATTATTTGAAGTGTTAGTTCACAGTCCAAATAAGAAATTGTATTCTTTTGTGGACTCTTCTCTATACTCAGTGTACAACGATATTAGGATGTGATAAATAGAAGTGGGCTTTTTTTTACTAGACATCTGGTTCATTGATATTCAGACATTAAATAACATAATGATATGTAGTCATATTTCCATTTTAAATAAGGATTGAAATTTGGAGAAAATTAAAAAAAAATCCATATACAAATGTCCCTCAGTCTTGTCTCTAAAATATGAAGGAATGTTTAATAGATTTTAGTACAAATCCAAGTGGAAAAAGCCACACCTATTGAAGACTTGCATTTGTTCCCACATGAAAGTAATGCAGAAAACTTATGGGAATGCTGAGATAACATCTAGCAGGCAAAAAACCAGGCACACACACACAATTTCTGCTATTAAATGCCAAATGCTGATATATAGCAATTGCACATATTTTTCAAATTAGCTAAACTATGTAAAGACTGGAAAACCAATATTCCATTCATTGGCAAGTTAGGTCTTACATAAAACACTACAAAGGATCTTCCTCGTAATGCAGGGCAAATTATGTCACTAATAATCACCTGGAGGCGAAGTTCCTCTGTGATTTGGAGAACCAGTTCAGACCTTTCGCCAGCTCCAATCTAGGTCTCTCCACAGCAGGAAGGGACAATTCTGCCAAATTGTGTTTAACGAAGTATGATTATTTGTCTAAAACTCTTGCTACTAGGGTAGAAATACATGTTGAAAAATCACTGTTTTTCTCTCTTTTTATATCCTGTGTACAATATTACCTGCAGGATCACTGAAATTCCAAAATCCTTAAATTCAGTTTTCACCTATGTGACTGGGGAGGCAGGGAATTGGAGTGAAATGGAAGAAGTATTACCAAATGATTTACTGAGCTACAGAAACATTCTCATTCAAATTTCAAGCAAACCTTTAGATTCACATTAATTTCAAGAAAACCCTTAAACACTCCTTTATCTAAAATGCTTCAGACCAGGGCTTTTGGCTTTAGTCAGACATAAGGATTGCCAACTTGTTAAAAATTCTCTCTGATTTCAACTTGACTGCCTCAAAATGATCCCATGTTGCCTTTTATCTGAATGTTTATGTCTGAAACCAGCAACAGCAGAAACTCTATGTTATTTGAAGGAAATAGCTTTAGGTAAAATAGTAAGAAAAGAACACATACGACTACATTTTAATTCTGTACTCTTTTAGACACTTTCTGTACAACTCAGTCTTTGGAACAGGTTTCTGCTGTACGGATATAAATGCATTGTATTTCCGGACAGCAAACTTCAACCTCCTCAGTTCTGAAGTTTGTCAAAATTGTTCTTAAAGCATGCTGATAAAAATTCTACATATTTCTGCTTCTTTGAGTCTTCCCTTCCCTTCTTGTGCAAGGTAAACAGAATGAAAAAAAAAAAGTGGCACAGAAGAGGGATAGTGAATGGGACAGGAAATGGGATAAAATGCCAATTAATGCATAAGTTATCAGAAGCTACTGAAGAAAGATCTTATATCAATCCCTCCTCCCCTCCCAACACCAAACTATGATAGAACCAAATAGAATAGATGGAATGAATTAATAGATCATTGTAGAAAAGAGAAAATTTGAGATGGAAGAATTATGTCTTTATATTTTCCTGAGCAGCAAGTATGTGGCATGGAAAATATGAACTCTTTTTCGTTCTGTTTTCTTTGTGCCCCAAAGAAGATTCAGTGAAACATGAGGAGAGGCTGGTCCTATGGAAAGGAAAACTGCACATGCAATCTGTCTGTTCCCTGAAAACTTAGGGATAGAGATTTCCTGCTGCTGAGGAAGATGTCATCAATTCATAGGGGAAAAAATTATACAGTAGCTTTTTCATTTGTGCTAGATGAACATTGTCAGAAACTGAGCACATGAGCACAGAACAGATGAGCTTCCAGGTACCACTGAAGTGAGCAGGCTATAATACATATAATGTACCAGTAGCAGTTCCTCTAGCTCAAAATACATTTTATATGTATGTGTGTATATATATATATATATATATATATATATATATACACATAGCACATACATATATACATATAGTGTGTTTGTGTGTAAAATAAACAAAAAATAAAGAGCTGTAGATACATAAAATAGAAATACAGTCAGACTGCTCAATATACACATTGATGTCCTTGACTTAAAGTTTTACTTAGAGGTAGGTGTTGTGCATTTATATGAGCAAACTTCACTTGCTTATGGCTTTGTTCCTTCCCTTGCTGAACATTTTGCTCTCTGGTATTTCACAAAGTACTCCTCTGACCTTGGTTACCCTCCTCTCATTTTAAAGCTTTAGTTTTCCTTAGCAGGGTAGCCACTTTCACAGCCTGTTCTTTTACCAGGAAGCTTGTAGTATAAAAATGCAATCTAGACTCCAGCATGTCAATAATGGAGTCAGGGAGTGCCACAGCTTTAAATGCAGGAACACAATTTCAGCCGATTCAGGAGTAATTATGAGTCCACACAGGGAAAGGGCATTTATTAGCTTTGCCATTGAATTGTGTGAGAATAGGAATGGAAAGCATTATGTAAATGATTTTCTATTCCTGTGAAAAAAAACATGTAAGGATTTGGAGTATTTTCCCTAC
>NW_005054297.1:20045931-20059707 GCF_000277835.1 Geospiza fortis
CCTACACGTTTTTTAATGTTTACATTTTCATTTTAATTGGGAAGCAATATTTGATACAGACAACACTGTCAGACCTTTGAAGGCCACCTTAGAAGTCAAGAACTCTTTTACTTTCTACTGAAAACATTTTAATGTTGCATAGCATACATATTCATTTTTGGAGTCAGTTCAGAAAAAGAGAATTCTTATAGATTATTTTAGATGAGGGCTTTACATTTTTTTTGGAAAAATAAACTTCTGAAGCTATGGCCAACAACAGAAGTCTGCACAGTTTTGTATTTGTAAGTCATGTAGTCCAGGCTTAGGCTTTCCTATATCGCATTTTTGAATTGATGTCATAAAAGTACAGTATTGTTGTATTGCACTAAATAGTTTATTTAGTTGTTGTTTTGCACTGGGTGATGGAAAATTTGTACTGAGTATACTAGGTCACAGAGATTGTTATTCCCCCTTTCCCATTACAAGGTCTCTACCCTATGCACCCCCCTTTCTATATCCCCTGGTGGTCTGGTCCTTGGTCACCCCTCCCCTTGCCCCTCCCCAAGCATATCCCATTGGTTGCAGTCCTCTTTCCCCGCCCCCATCCTTGGGTATAAAACTCCACTGCAAGGGTGCCACACCCTCTTTTCCACACTGGCGGTGTCCTATCCCAAACCAATAAACTGGACACTCGTCCCCACGTGGAGAAGAGCACTTCTCGTCTCTTACTTTTGTCTATGCAAGTCCGTGTGGTCAGAGTCCAGAGCTAGCCGGATTTGGACTCATATAAAGCCCAGAGACCCACGGTTTACTGCGCAGTATAACTTTTGAAAATACATAAATACATAGAAAGTTCAAAGTACTTATACAAAAATATTTTAAAATGCAAGTCTGTTTGGACAGCTTTTGTATTACACCTTATCTAAAAATAACTTCAGAATTAGACTAATAATACTCTTTAAATTATCTGGGGGAAATGGACTTTTGTTAACAGAGAAATAATTCCCAAAGAGCAACTACTGTACTGTTAGAACTTCTCTAGGCTTGTCAGTGTGGGCATCTGTCATATGAGTTTCCCCTTGCTACCCAACAAATGGTCTGAACTTAATTCAGGAGGGAACATCCAGGCTGTCAAGTCATACAGAAGCTATTTATGATCACCAAGAAAATAAACAGATAGATATATGCAAAAGGCTTTATATATTTTCCCAGTGAAAGCACAGTAATGTCAAAAGCTTAAATATTAAAGGAATTTTTGCTCTTTGCATGTAAACCATGAGAAAAAAATGTTTCACAGTCTTTGAATTAAAACAGTAACATGGTGAGGAAAAATAATTTTAGCACTTCCATCATATTTTTGATAATCCATGCATGACTTCTGACACCAGTAAAGGTGTTATTCTTGACCAGATTTGAGTCAGAAGCAAACAAGAATTTGTAGGGGTATTTAGTAATTAATGTATAAAAGCAAGGTCATCACTTTTGGCAATTCAGAGGGGAGTTTGGAATTCAGTTTTAGCATATGTGAGAAGAACGGCATAATAAACAATAATGTAATACCATTTTCCAGATTTATCATGTAGCTTCTAACACACAGTATAGAGAAATCACATAAAAATATGTATGCCTGTAAACAATCACACAAAACACACATACACACACACAAAAGACCATAAACAAAAGAACACAATCATTACAATTAAATACAGGTTTCAAGGTTTCCATTTAGTATTCTGGAACTCACATCAATGAAGCCTACACAAACAAGCACAGAGACTTGATTAAAGCTTAGAGTTATGAACTAAAATTTGACCTCATACTAATGTGCATACTAAAATCAAACTCTTGTATGTCTGTAATATGTAGCTATGGGTTATTTCAGGTTTAGAAGACATCTGTGAAAACTGTTTTGAAGTACTGATTTAGATATCTTTATAACTACTGATATTAATAGTAATTTCTATTATTTACATTATCTCCTAAAATTTCAATGAATTCACCATTTGACACACTTTCATGAAAAATGAAGTAGTAACCACTAATTTAAAAATCAGCACTTTTCTAGGTTTCAATAGCCTATTTATACCTCCTTTGTAGAAATAAAACATGGCACCAAGTAATGCTATGTATTTTACTTTGTATTCGTAAGAGATACAATTCAATTGAAATAAAATGAATTTCTCTCTTAAGTATCTTGGGAACTGAAAACCACCATTTCTCTAAGGCTTAAAAATATTAATCAGCCATATGACAAGAAGATACTAAACACACCACCTAGGTTAAGGGTTCCCTCCTGAATACAGTAGAAATCCTACTTCTTTTGATAGAATTAAAATAAGCACAAGAAAAAGCCATCTTTGTGATGTACAAACAATAATGATATATTGGCCTTTAAAAATAGAAGCATAACATTGGTTAAGATAGAATAACGTTTTGAAGTAGTATGGCAAATCTGCTTTCTTATGATATGCCTCTCAGGTCTTTAAACTGTTAAACTTGGGGATATCACAAACCTTGATTATACACAGATTACTAACTGCTTAATTGTAATATTTACAACCATCAGGCTTTCTGACATGTATTGTTATTAACCTGTGATATTCATGGCCACAGAACACTTTAGAAGAGCTGCAATCAAGATGAGAGCTAAGAATAACTTTTATGGTATATTACAGTCTCATACTGTACAAATCTTTTCATCCTGTTCTACCTAGGCAGTACAAAATAAAGAAGTCTGGGACAGAAAAAAGGAAAAATTTAATTCCTTTAAGAGGCATTCTCACTTGACTTGATGTTAATGGAGGATTTAGACCCGACTTCTACATCACTAAACAACCGATCACTTCTATACTAATCAGTGAAGTGCAATGCAGTCTGTGCTGGATGAGGCAGTGACAATTCTCTCCCATTGTGACAGGTCCCTCTGTCCACTGACTCTAAATTCAAGTGTCTGTTTCTTTGGAAAAGTGAAAAATCTTTGCCACGCTTTACAAAGAAGATAAAACAAAATTAAAGAAACAACAAAACCCCCCCATAGAACTATGACTGCTACCAAATACTATGAATTGGAATTTGACTGAAATTTGTATCTGAGTTTAACTGGCAAACTTGGCTGACTTGCACATTACTTTGAATGTATATTACAAAATATTTTGAATTATCTGATGCTGGAAAGAGAGTGAGAAATAGACTCTTGGATTATGAACCATGGAGCTAACTCAGTACTTTGCTTGATGCTTAAATCTGATCTGTAGGTCAGTATAAACATTAAAAAACAATATGTAAAATATATTTACCTGCTTTGAGAACTGTTGCTAGGGGAAAAAAACTCTGCTTTGGAACTTTGGAGACTGCAAACTGATCTATGTTATGGAAAGATGCAGGTCTAAGCATATTCTGCTACTGTAAAGGAAGTACCTATGCTTGGTACTTGGTCTGGCTACAAAAGAGGTGACAAGACTTTATCAATAACTTTATTAGAAGTGGATTAAGAATACATTACCTTCTTTTGTTAAAGAAGGCACATAGTCATATCAACACCTGCCTAGCACTGGCACACAGTATAATCAATGGGATAAAAAGAAAGATAATGCTGCAATCTTTACTTAAGATACATTAGTTCACACTACAATTATCAGTTGGCTACCAAGGCAGTTACTAGCATTGGTACTCCAACTGCTTTAAATTTTTGCACTTTCTATTAAGACCCTTGCCTATGCCCTCTTCTATCTACATAGTAATAAAAGAGGCAGGCCATATTCCCAATTCTCAGTTTCTCTAAAAGGATGCATCTAAGGAGTTATAAAAGATTTTGAAATGGACAGTGATGTGAGAGACTTTTGAGTATATATACAAACATCTTAAAGAATAACAGTTCAGAAGATAAATTTTAATTTTTAAATTTACACAATAACAATTCCAAGTAGAACCCCTTGCAATGAACTAGAAGAGTTCTATAAAGACTCAGTTAAGTAAGGACTCGGGTATGAACGTCTCAAGGACTGTAAAATTTCTAGACACTTCAGGAAGTGCATAATATCTAGCAGAAGTGTGAAAGGAGCTCCAGGTGGCTGTATGGCAAATGTCAAATATGAGAAAATCCAGGGGAAGGCCTCTGTTTCTTCATGAATTGCAGCCAAGTGGACCTTTCATAGGAAAAAGAGAGTTAGTAATGATGTTCCCTTACACACTAGACATCTTTGAGAGGGGACTGGCAGCTCCTTGAATCTTTCCGCTTCTGATGAAAAAAGACTGTTCTTGTAAGGTCATGTCCTCATTACAACATTAATTTTTAGAGATTTGTTTCCAGAGACAAGGTGTGAAGTTTAAGAAAGAATAGAGGTAAGTTAACTTCCTTCAGTACATCAAAGTCAGAATTCTCTCTAGGTAAAAGCTTCAGATGGATCCTACCACTTGTCCTTATGGAAAACAGTGCAAAGGAATTAACTATAAGAGTTTGAATCTCAGCTGTCCTTGTTGCAGAGGAGAGATCATAAAGACTGTTTTCAGAGATAAATGCAGAAGACAGCATTCAAAGGATTCAAAAGGCTGTCACATCAGAAGATAAAGGACATGAATTGTTCGTCTTTGACAATAGGCCAACTATTAGTAGCCTAGCATGATTCTCAGGGATTTCTGATGTGAAAACTGAGTGATGGAGCATCCTGCAGAGCGTGAGTTGCAAAGCAATCTCCCTTGTGGAAGCAAAGGGGTTCCTCAACTTCAGTTTAAGCATTTAGATTCTTATAAATTCTTGTTCTTTTAAATAACGATTCAGCATGAATAACCTTTTTTTTTTGCAAGTCTACATAAGGTCATTGTCATAAAACTCCTATTATTTCTTAAGGGACTTGGTTCTATAGTCTCTAAACACAGGTAAGATTATATCTGGTCTGAAGTGTGTATTGTGAAAACTGTCTCTGAGAAGATGGCATGTCCAGAGGTTGGACTATGTAGCTCTGGGGTACACTATACAAAGCCTGTTTGACGGATGTACTAGGCTTCCACAGGCACTGCAATTTTGACTGGCAAACTGAAAACCTGAAGAGCACTTTAAAAAGAAAACAATGTTTGCTTCTATAAGAGGGGACAGCATAGAGTTCTCTAGTGTATTTATACATTTATACATTATACATTTTTTAAATTGAAGACAGACTTTGTAGTGCTGATAGCATAGATTGCAGGGTACACTTGACACTCACCTCAGTTATTAAACATTGGGTTTCTGATTGCTTTGTCTGGGCAGAATTTATATCAGAAGAGCTATAGCCCATATAGATGTAATCTAAGAGAAATTATAGTTCTTGTTGGGAACATAACAGAAGATCTTGGCGTAGAGAGTGTGGCTGAACAGAGATCTGTTGGGTATTACATGAAGACTTTACACAGAGTAACATGTTCTGAGGAAGCATCTTCTCAGGGCAAGTGCTGTCACTATAGATCACACGGCGGTGTCAAAGGCATTGACTGGTGTTGTAGAGACCAATTTACTTTTAAGTAGTACAAAATCAAGGTGTGTCCTAAAAACTGGCAGTACAAGATCTGAAAAGAACCTATTTAAAACAGTAACTTTTATTTTTGTAATTAACAAACCTGTTGTCAACATGGAACTGAAACGAATCAAAAAGAAAAGAAAAGCAAAATTACATTAGAAAAACATCAACTTTTTTATATAGCCTGAAAGAAATAGGTTAACTTACTTCTTATAGCGGGAGCTTACTGTAGAGAACAAAGGAAAAAATCTCAGCATGTTCTCCTGGCTTAGTCTATGTTTTTGTTTAGATATAGCACCACGAGAAGCTGGGCTTTACAAAATGGTTGAAGCAGGATCCAGGAGAGAATTGATATTTCTGTTTTCAGACTAACGGTTTTATTTTTAAAGAAAAAAAGAAGTGGTAAGAAGTATCCATTATCAATTGACATGATTCCAAGCAAAGCTTAAGGAAGAATTAACTCCTCCGTTCTTGTAAGCTGCGCTTTTCTTGTTTTTAAGACCCAAGTTCCAAGGGCTCTCAGCAATGACAGTCTGCTCTTCAAGATGTCGAAAGAGAGGAGGAGGAAAAGCTTAAGGAACGAGTCCTTCAACTTCATTTCTACATTAGTTGTAGACAGATGATTTAGCAGCTGATGAACAAGTAGCATCTTTGTCAGCACTGCTAAATTTTTAGGCCATGCACACTGACAAAAAATGTCAAATGTGTTGCAGGCATGCAGGGGCAATATAACTTATATGCATTGGGATGTTCTTAGATTTCCTTTGGAGGACTTTTATGGTCTCAGAAGAATTACATGGGTTTACTGCTACTAAAGGAAGCTGAGTTTAACACATGATGCTGTTTCTTCTTTCCACATGCCCATAACTTAACTGAGGTCCTTCATGTGGCTTTGAAGTGGCTCAGTTGGCAATATCTCATCATGTCCTGTTCTAAAGATGGCATGACAGAGTTAAGAGAACAGGTCAAGAGACACCACTATTTTTCCTGATTTCTTCAAAGAAACTGGACCAAGTTTTTGGGGAGGAGAGCTTCAAAGGGTCACACAGTATTAAAGATATATGCGTGAAGCTAGGAATTTAGTTTGGTTTAAAAGCCAAGCTAGGAAGAGAAATGTCTCAGACTGATGGAAAAGCAGGTAGCTAATGCAGAATCATCAAGATGCTACAAACCAGCAGTGGACTAGAGCAGACTTCAAGAATCACAAGAAGAAAAGCTCTGATCTGGCCATGCACTGAGAGGAATTAAGCTGAAACAAAAGCTCTGTTCAGTATGTGGACAGTGTGCAAAAGCATATGGTTTGGAAATATTCCCTCATGGAGACAGCTCATACAAAATCTCCATGACATGACTGGGATAGTGCTACCCTGAGTCCAGTATCAGCAAACATAAGTAATGTAAAATTAAGGCAATTTGCCACAGTTGTTTCCTGCAAGAGAGGTATTCTCATGTTTTTTCTTAACTAATCATGTGTATAAAAACACCCTTCCAAATGTCTGGTTTTGTTCAAGAGTCCCCTTCCTTTCTTTCCTACATGTATCATATCAACAATTTGCCATAATAAGACTAAGCAAAACACAACTGCAAGTTAAATTATAAAAAATAAAAATATTTTCTTCATAAAATTATGCATATCTATGTGATTCTGAAAGCATCAGGCTTTAAGATCACATTCCAAAACAAATTAATCCTGCTGAGAAATTAGCTAACCTCTTCAAAGGAAGCAAAACCAGAGCTCTCCTTGAGCAGCCAGTAAAAAACCAAAATGACAAAACTTACAAAAAAACTGCAAGTAAAGACTATATGCAGAATTTAAACTACAGATGTCAAAATGCAATAATTAGGTTTTGGTGTTTGTACAAACATTGTAAGAAGGCAAGTGTTTGCAATTGTTTGCATATCCTTAATTACACTTTTTTAAAAATAATTTTTTCAAGTCCTCTAAAACCAATGTCTATACTACATTCAGAAATACTAACACAGTTCATTGAGAGAAATCAATGAGAGCTCATTTAAAATGGAAAACACACAGGTGACTGGGCTGAACCAGATCTGTGCTGTAATGCTCATCTGGAATTTCGGAGAGCAAGCTGATGAACTGACTTGTGAAAAGTACGATTGAGTTGACATAAACCCAGGACCAGTGACAATGGTATGACAAGGAATTCATGACATCCTTTCTTTTGCCTCAGGCTGAATTCTGAAAGTACTGAGAGCAACATGGAACATCAACCTGTGCATATGATAGTAAGAAAAGGGAATACATGTTATTTTAAAAATATTTTTTCATTAATAATATGGGATGTTGTAACAAAAATTATCCTTGTTACTACATAATAAAAAGAGAGTGAAACAAAGAGATTTCTTTAAGTTTCCAAGCAATTTTGCAGGAAAAAAAACAACTAAGACAGAATGACTTCTAAGGAAAGCTGTAAACTACATGATACAGAGCACTGCAGAGCCCATTTTTAGTGTCAAGGAATTTTAAATAATTATCACTAAATTATGAATTTCTATAAGAAGCGATTAATATAGGTAGGTAACTTTTATTTGAAATTGTATGAAAGTCACACGTTTAAAGACATTTAAGTAATTTTAAAGATATAAATTCAGAGCTGCTGTTTGTTCAGAGAAGAGTTATGCAGATAGTATCAGGGAAGATTGGGAAACAAAAGAGAGATACATTACAACTGGTACTACAAGTTATGGAATGCCTGTGTTAGGCATGAAACACAGCAAAGCATGTATTATACACAAGTTTTACCCACAGCTGTGTGAAAAACTAGTATTTTTGGTCTGATGAATGCTAAAATGCCACGAAGCTGTCTTACGATATTTGGATTTAACATTTGTTCAGACATTAAGAGGTATAACGTTTTTAGCAAGGAGGTTCAATTTTCTTTATTTTTAAACATTTCAGGTGCTGTTTTTTATCAATTATCTGAATTGCAGTACTGGGAAAATCACTCAATATCTGATGCACTTGCTAGTTAACACCTCTTGTACTGCAGGGTAAAAGTACAGCAATTAGGTGTGTGTGCTCACCAGCCTTTATTTAAAAGAGTTCATTTTGGTGCATATCTATGAATTTTTACAGCTCTTGAAATTACCAAAGCAAACCCTGTTTGTTTGGTTCTAAATATAATGTTTGTTCAAATCCTGCAGCAGCTTAACTAAAGGAGTCATTGCAACCTTTTACTAAATGATGGTTAATAATTTTGTTGTCTTCACATAAAAGTTTTGTTTTCTTTTTTTTCAGTCTTTTTTTTCCAAGGAAAGAGAGACTGAATTGCAACTTATAGCCATCAGTAAAAGACAACAAATAAACTACAGAAACAGTTTCTCAATGTTAATGTAGTTTTTTTTTGCTTGCAGAAAAGACTCATATCAGAAGGATTATTTCCTCTCTATAACACTACAGAAACATTTAGGTGAAAATTTACATTATTTTCTCTCTTTTTCCTGAAATTACAGGAAGCTTGGTCCTTCCACATAGTGGGAAAAAAAGAAACATTTCATTCTTTTGTTCACTTTTGCAGGTGGATTAGGTAAATGAAAGAAATGTAATGATTCAAAAACATGGAATGGTGGACAATAGCTGAAACAAGCAATTTCTCCTCTGGAGATTTTTGTTTTATTTGTTATTTCCTTTAAAATTCAAATACTCATCAGGATGGCACTACTAAAACAACAACCCATTTATTTCTAATTAGGTGGTTGTATTTTCTTTAACACAAAGCACAGAGGGTGAATTTCATTTTCACTGAGTACTTTATCAAGGGCTAAAAGCACTCCTGTCTTTAATACAGATATTGTCAGTACTTCTGCTGGTATTTGAAGGTGTTACATACCCATAGATTAAAAAAATATTGGAAAGGCTCACAAATCAGACATAATAGTGATATGTGAGAACAGACTCATTTGACACAGTCTATCTTTGATACTTCTGGTAAATCAAGAAGAGTCCACTGTTACCTCAAGAAAATTAGGCACCTTCTTGTATTCCATCCCTTTTTAGGATGTATGCATTGAAAGAGTCAATGCACCCCTAGAGAAACTAGACAAAAAAATTATCTTTGTCCCACTACATGAAGACACTGTATTTGTCCATGGATGTTCTGATGTCCAAGTATTGGAGAGGCCTCATGTAGCTTTTCTCTTCACATTTCTGCTACCCAGACAACAAAAACAATAAACAGTGGTATAAAATAATTTAGGTACTTGGGTAATAGGGCTTATTGCACAGTACTCGTAAAACACTCAAGGAATCTTAAACACATCATAAAGGAAACTGAGTCATGCAAAGATTATATCATTTGCAAAGTGACAGTGAAAGCTGGAACTACTTCATTCATAAGGGCAGAGCACACAATCTGTTCTTTCCTTTCTGAATTGAAGGTCAATTTGGATTTTGATTAGTTGGAAATCATACTTTATATGTAGATTCTTTAGGTTTAATACTCTAGAATCTTTAACATCACACAATATTATTAAGATGTATTAAGTGACTTCTTAATTATAAACAAAAATGGTAATTGTGTCCACAAGATTATGGTCAAGCTGTGAACATGACAATAATGTAGTTACTGTGTGCCTCATCTCTCCCTCCCTGCTCTTTATCCAGTAATACAGTACAAAATCAAAGAAAATCATTCTGTATCTGAAAGCAGCAGCAATATCCAGCTGAGTCAAAAGAAAACTCCATTGGGCTGGTAGGCGGGTGGAGAAAGGCTGCATGTAGGTTGTCTCCACACTGAGTCAAATTTTATTCTGACAGAAAAGAGTTGAAAAACCAAGAGATATTTTATCTTTCTTTTGTTCACCCTGAGAGTCTACAGTTCTCTGCTAAACACATTGCACTCTGTTCTTTGCTATAAATAAAATGAATGCTTTAAAAAAATTAAATTAGGCTAGAAGACTACAAGAGGATAGAAGAAAAAGAATAAATTACAGTATTTGGAAAATTTTGAAAATAACTTGCAGAGTTAAATGCATCTGTGCTTACACTCTTCTTGCCAAGGAAGTAATTTATAGGTGTAAATACAGAAATATGTATAATTTTTTTTTCAGTCATGAAGTAAGTTGTTTTAGTGGAAAGTAGGAGATATTACCTAGTAACTAGGTATAAGTAGGACAAATGAACAAACATATAAAAAATTACCATAATTAGACAATCTGGATAGAGATCTCAAATTATTTCTATTGAAAATAAAGGAATGCATGTGGTCACATGAAAGGCACTGATTATTTTACTGTTACTTTGAATGTTCATGTCTCCTGAAAGGTAATTTCCTAAATCTGTATTGTGAACTGGGACAGATCACTGCTTCAGAAAATCTGGTCCATTAGAAGCATTGAAATGAGTTTTTCCTATTATTGTAGTAGTCAGCAACTGTCAGTGGTTTTAAAACAAAGTAATTTAAGACAAAGGAAAAAGAGAAGTGAAGAAAGAAGAAGCAGGGAAGATAGAGAAAACAAAAAGTATTCTTCTACACAGCATGACAAGGTACCTTCTGAATTATAAGTTGAAAAGCATTAGATTTGCTTAATGAAAATATTTATAAACTTATATTCTCAGAATTTTTATCATTTTTCCTCTCCTCTCTGCCTAAGCTGTACAAGTATCAGACCTAAGTTATGTAGCAGAACTGTTGCAGTTTGATTCATTTGCTGCATACAGTTACAACTGCACATGCAAAAATCAGAGATAAACATTATTAATTTTCAATGTATGGCTTAATTTTAACCTGTTTTGAACTCAGACACTTCAACATCTGCAGTGAGTTCTGAAAATTTAGAAATTATCATTATTTTGAAATGCAGAGAAGTCACATTTTCAAATTAAATTACTTTACAAATAATGTATAGGAATTTTCCCACTGTGTTTTAGATAACTTTGCCTCTTTTACAGTATTGTTAAGAATACTAAGAAACTGTAATTTTGTCATTAAGGAAAGCTCACACATTTTAAAAGGTGATTGTTGTATAAATTATGCGTCACAAGCATCAGTAAGGTACTGCAGTGAATTTTCATAGTGATTGAACATGGCTCTGCTATTCCAAAGGGTCGGTGTAAAACACCTAAGTGCTCACACCCAGCAACTACCATCAAAACATCTGTTCTGTTTGCCAAGTATAAGTGACGCGCCAGAGTGTTCTGTGAGATCAGAGGAAATGGAGTATCTTTAAGTCCAGCTTACGGTACACAATGCTTCCTTCTGGCTTGAAGCCCCACTCTTCTGGACTGACATATCCTGAGCAGCTGCACCAGCATGCAACACATCAGGCACAAACTCATGTTAGATAATCAGCAGAGATCTGTAGCACATGTTGAAGAAGGACACACCACAATGTGTACTCCACTACCTTGAAAATCATTAATGTTCGAGAGTTGTGACTTACTAACCACACTGTAAGACATTGAAGTATACTTTAAGTAGAACTAGCTGAGTGGAGTCTCTAGGAGAGAATGAATATTTCCAAGCAAATTTCTCCAGATAATTCAAAAATGTCACTTCCCTTTCCTGGGAAATGGCAACTCAACAGACAAAAAAAACTGCTGCAACACTGGGAAAATTTGTCGGGAGACAAGGAGGTACTTTCAAAATATGATAGTGCTAATATTATAATTACGATTATTATAAAAAATGCCTATGAAATGTAATTGAAGTTAAGATTAATAAACTGTTCAAAATCAAAGATCAGTCATGTAAAAATGTTCCTACTGAAATTGTTGTATAAGGCAAATATGAAGCAGTGGATTTTCACTGGAGAATTAAGCCAATGCATTGCACTGCTTGCAAAGCTTTCAGTGTCCTCCCACCCAGGGAAAATAAAATGGCTTCATTTCAGAGGTATTATGACCAGTTTTCTAATTTTGAAAAGATTATGAGATATTTATAGATAGCAAACAAGGGAATCAAAACTAATGGTGTTCATTCTGTTGAAGCAACAAAATTACCCGAGACAGTTGAAAATTTCCTTTTCTAACTTCTGGAAATGCAAGTCCTGAAGTATCTGAAAGAATATCTTAGTTTAAAATTTCACAGTTGAAGAGAAGAGCATGACACAAATATAATTGGGTAATCAGTGTTCTAACATAAGGTGTTCTAATCTTCTACTTAATGTTATTTAAAATGCTATGTCTGTAATCATAAAATGGTCTTCTCCAGATTATATAACTGAAAATTTAAATAAAACAGATAATGAAAATTTGTTCAAAATCAAAAAAGCAGGTTGTGTAATTTCAATACATAAAATGTTTGGGGTTTTTTCAATGCTAATTATGTCAGTAATTAGCTTGAAATGTTCTTAAGCTATTTCTCCAATATATTTTTTTGATGAATATACATAATTATTCTCATCGTTTAAATTAATTTCTAATATTAGTTTTTAGTCCATAATGGTAAGTAAGTGACAATATTGATTCAGTACCTGGCTATACACATTCCCAAAGCTGCCACTAAAATTATGAGAAAGCACTGTAAAATATTGAGGGGAACTTTGCGACAGCTATAGCTAAGCTACAACAGCTTTAGCTGCAACACAGCTAAATACAAAAATATTTAATTAGGTTACCACAAAGACAGAAGAAAATACTTCAAGTCCAATCAAACATGAGAGAAGGTACTTTGAACAGAAGCCATGGACTACCCCTGTCCTTTTTGTTGAAACTACACTGCAGAAAGCTATACTTCTTATGGTCACCTTTTGCTTGTTTCCTTTTGCAGTCACAAATTAGTAAGCAGAAGCAAATAAGAGAACAAACAAGAACTGAAAATAAGGGATTAATTTATAGAAAAATAAAATGCAATAGCTAAGCAGAAGAGTAGTTTCCTTGAAGCTGTATGGTATGCCAGTGAGAAATAGCAGCATCTCAAGTTGCAGCTCAGAGAGGCTTTCACAAATGACACTGGCCCACCTGCTGTATGTCATTTTACAGCAATTCCACAAGCATTTGAATACAATGGAATACTCATCATCTTCATGTAAAATGCATGACAAAAGTCCCTCTACTTAAATTGCATAATACCATGAGCAGAAATAAGGTAGGTGCCTTTTTTCTACAGTTTGTATAAAAATAAACCAGCTAGAAACCCTACACTTAACTTACTTAACATAGTTTATTTGGTAGGATTCTTGAATATTGAATGATAAAATTGAAATATAGGGAAACTGTATTTCCAAATAAAATAAAATGACAAAAAATAAAGTCTAAAGAATACCTTTGAAGTGCATAACAAAAAATCCCTGTTTTACCTTGTGTTTATCAAGGGCACATCCTATAAGGAAATTGGGGGTCTGT
>NW_005054297.1:20059717-20062891 GCF_000277835.1 Geospiza fortis
TGTGGCAATAATTTACAGAATGCAATCTATTAATAAATATAATCTTAAAATGCAAATCAGATGAAAGAAAAGTGGGAGCTGTGATTATACCAAGACTTTTGGAAATCATCAAAGACTGAATCTAAAGTCTGCATGGCAAATGGTAGAAATTACAGAAATTCTATATTACAGAAATTTCTTCTATTCCCACAGATATACTCAAGGTAAAGACAGGAATTTATGATTTAGGAAAGAGGGGTCAAAGAAGATACCTTCCCACTATGGGGTCATGAAAGGAGGGTAAAGAAACCTTTGCTCAAAAAAGTATTACTACCTGATGAAAATAACTTGAGAGTAAAGCTTGCAACTTTTTGCAGGAGGAGTATGTATTCTATGAGGAGAATATAACTGCTCTTAAGGTTCATTCTCTGTCTCTCTCAAAGCCAAGTCCAGGAAATTCTAGACCACAGACTACAAAACATTCTGAGTTGTAAGGGACACACAAGAGTCATGGAGTCCAACTCTTAAATAAAAGGCTCCTGCAGGGATTGAAGCCACTGCCATGGTGGAATCATGCTGTAAGCAGCTGTCATATCCAATCACAAAACAAAGGGGAGAAACAGGTGAGCATGTACAACCCTGTGCCCCACAGGGGTACTATTGTCATAAACTATCTGAAAAAAAAGTGGCTGCTCTATTTTTTACCATTTAAGAAATTTAAAAAATAATTAGCTTAAGAAAAATAATAAAAAAATTAGCTTCACAAAATTAAAATTAATAGTTTCTCCTTTCTATATACCTACTGTACTATGTTGTTATAGCACAAAATGATTACCTTACATGTGGAATTATTATCATATCATTACAGATGTGAGGAGGGAAGATCCCTTCAGTTTCAATGTAGAGAGGTATCAATGCTGAATTTACTGTTACCTTCTATGTTCTATTTTTGTTACATATTCAAATAATCATAATGCAAAAATCCACATCTCAGCTGCCTATGAGAAACAGACACTAATCTTTCATTAAGACAGCTTTAGATGCATTTGTTCACTTCTGTGTACCATAAAATTTTTGGTTTCTTTAATACTAGGTTTTACTTTATAGTAAAGACTTAACCATTTTTGTATTTAAAAACAACAGAACATAATCGGATTACTGAGAATTTAGAAGTGCTTTCACATCCCATACTTTACATGCATTTTAATAACCGTTTGTTATTACTGTTCTGTAATATGGAAATCCATATTATTGTTAATATTGCACAAATTCACAGCTAATCACATTATAGCACCAAAGGAACAATTATAGTATGTGAATGTGTATAAAGATTAATATACATATCCTAATAAATCTCAGCTGACCCATTAATGTATAATGGGCCCAAAGGAGGCCTCATATCCTAGGTATATTAATGGCACATTTCTTTCCCCCTCCCCTCCTTTCCTCATTTTGTTTTATATGTACAAACTGCCATAAAAGGAAAATTAAGCCATACAAAACCACTCTGAAACATCAAGAGGCTAATCAAAAGCACAAACCACTTTCTTTTCTTATTATACTACAAGAATCACGCTAATATTTGACATGCATGTACAATGAGATGGGGTTTTTTTCCTCTTCCTTTTGAGAATAAGGCTTCTGAAATTGTGGACAGGCATCTATCCCACATGCACTCCACAATGAGTAGCTATTACAAGTGGGTTAAGGGGGGAACTTTCAGTTTAATTGTAAATTATAATGGCTTGTTCTTTGTTTAGGGGTGATACTTCCAACTGTTTCAATTAAATCCCTTGTAGTTTAAAATGAAAGAAAAAAAGAGACAAATGATCCTTTTTGTTATGTAAGATATGCCTTACAATATCACTACATAGTGACAACTCCTTGTCCTCCTGTCACATCCTGTCCCTTAGACCATGCTGCAGAAAAGCAATTTTCTGCCTCAAAAGCACTCTATTTTTTAAGTTTGTCTCTGGGCAATTTTCAGGTCTACTAGAGCTGCACAACTGTATACAGATGAGAAAGACCCAAAATAGGGCAATTTATTTGATTCCTCCTCTTCAAAACATTTAGCTGAGATTGCATATCCAACAGAGAAACCCCAACAAGAATATTCAGAGATGACCTGCAGTGACACACATCTTTTTTCCACAAAAAATTTGCATTAAACATCTTCTCCAGACTTCTCAGATAGTCTAGATTTGACTTTTGTTTAATGTGACCTTTAACACAAATATTTCCCATGATATAACCAGCTAATTTCTTTTTTAAAGGAAACAGTAAGAACTGGTCAGTTAAATAAAACATTTATGGAGTTTTTCAGACAAAGAAATTTTTTTGTGGGCCTTTCTATTCTTTAATTTCTTCTTTTTTTTTTTTTTAAGATTAAATGCATTTCTTTGAATCCGGTTCCTCTCTTGTTCGAAAGTAAATAAATACTTGGATGGGAAAATACATCCTCCAAGTGTTCAGCTGCTGGTAACTTAGCATTTACCAATGCCTGAAGCTAGTTTGACCTCAGTGTTCCCCTGGTACAGCTCTGCCCTAACACAGTAAGGGCACTTCTCAGTAGAGCAAAGGCCTTGCCTTTTTAATCACCCACAAGCTGAAAACTACTTTGCCTGCATGGAAGTGTTTAAGGAATCAGGATAGCTCCAAGACTGGGACCTTAGTTTGCTCTGAATGTAACATTCGCTAATGCATCATCTGAGGCAAAAACTTGACAATGGTTTTGAGACTTTTCAGGGAGCTAAGTGAATTTTCAAATCTGAAACAAACCATAGGGTCTTCAGTGTTCAAAATCATGTTCAAAATCAGAGTTCAAAATCAGTGTTCAAAATCATGTTCAGTTTTTAAAATTTTAAACCAGAATGATAGCTCATTTAGCCCTGAAGACATAAAATTATCTATTTAATTTCTCTATTATTGTCTTTTTAATTGATTGATATGTACAATTAATTTCAGAATTTCATGCTGACGTGGAAATCAATTATATATTAAAAATCACTATTAATATTGGCGTCAGAAAATAGTAAAGCATAAAGTATGTCTATAACCTTATATGATTCTGATCAGACCCCATCAGCCAAAGCACGTTTTCTTTGCTAGTATGACAAAGATCTTTAGTATGAATGAATTTTGAATTTTTATTTACCTGGCATGTAAGTATATTTAAAATTTAACTGAGAGGGAAAG
>NW_005054297.1:20062901-20097381 GCF_000277835.1 Geospiza fortis
GCCTTTTTCTTTCTTTTTCTAAGGTAGAGAAATAGGTTTGGACTGGAAGGGATCTTAAAGATCATCTTGTTCAAACCCTCCTGCCATGAACAGTGACACTTCTCACTAGACCAGGTTACTCAGAGCCCAATCCAGCCTGGCCTTGAACACCTCCAGGAATGCAGAGTCCATAACCTCTCTGGGCAACCTGTTCCACTGCCTCATCACACTCACAGTAAAGAGTTTCTTCGTAATATCTAAATATCTAAATCTAAACCTATCCTCTTTGCATTTAAAGCCATTACCCCTCATCCTATCATTTGGCCATGAAGACAGAATCTGTCTCCTGTTGTGTCTGTCTGAATTTCCCTTTTATACTGGCCCACAGAGTTTGTGCAAGAATACACAAACTGGATTGCATTGGAGATCAGAGAAATCTAGCACTAGCAGAATAGAGAATTTGATTGAGGGGTAACCCCATTTCCCAATATGTTTAAATTCATGCTTTAAATTACTGGGGTGAAAATTTATTCACGTATATTGCTGTGCACACATAAGAGAGGAAGACCTTTATGATGTAGTCCTTTATGTCTGCAAGTGCTAATGTTATCTTAGCACATCTTATATTCAGTTCCCAAGTTAGGACTGTAAAATGTGGTAACACAATTGTGTATAACCTAACAGAGACAGAGATGGATAAAACTGTAAACCATGAAAACCTTGCAAGTGGCTGAAATGGGACAGTAAAAGAATATAATTCTTTTAAAATATTTTCATCTCTGAGAGCTGCTTAAGACTGCTTGAATATTTAGCCATGCAAGAAACTCATTAATGTAGATGCAGCTCGCTGGCAAATCTTCAGTTAGGTTGCTGGTTGCTGTCAGTTGGTCACAGCTTGCTGATGATTCAAAAGTCTAAGTGCAAACTGATGCTCCATTCATTTCGCTTTAACAGTAATGCAATGGCTATGTCAATCAGAAGTTACCAGGAATAAAAGCAACAACTGGTACTGAAAAAACCACAACTCCTTGGCCTTAAATTCCTCATTTTTGCCTATTAATTACATTCTATTTGTTTACATATTTTTTACTCTTTTGGTATGGATAGCTAGCATGTATTCAAAACCAGAATGTCATTTACACAAAAGAGTCACAGGAATTACTTCACAGCAAATCTGACTATTGCCAGACCACTTTGATAATGTACAGGTAATGTTTCTTTAAGCAAATTTTACACAGTCAAGGGTCCAGTATGTCTTTTAATCATAATTTTGTGAAGCAAACAGAAAAGCATGAATAGAAAAGCTGTACACCTGACAGAAAGAGATTGAGTACTGAAGAAAAAAAAGCTCTAATTGAATGATTCATGTCCCTGACATGAATCCCTGGATTCATGCGAAGCAAAGTGCACTGTAGGATAGAGAAGATATCTTTCTTTCCTTAGCAGTAAAGTTAAAAAAAAAAGAAAAAAAAAAAAGAAAGTTGAAAAAGTGTATTTGCTTCCAACGGCTTGTATCTATAACATACAAAACCAAATACAATCTTAGTTCTATTTTATGAGTGTTTTAGGTAACCTTCAAAAAGTCAACATTTTCTCTATTACAAAAAGCCAATCTCTTAAGTTGAAAGGTCTTTTTCCAATGACTATTCAGTAAAATATGCATGAACAGTCCTTAAGACTGAGACTGGGACCTCTCCCTTCTTCTCTATGGAGACTGTACCAACCACAAGGCTGCAGTTGCGCTCCCTCTGATCCTTCTATTCCCTTTCATTTCCTAAAGTTTCTCAACATTAGTGATGAATAGAGGAGACTTCTTTAAGAATGGTGTCTAGACTGAGTGTCTAAATGGAGCTTGTTCAGAAGCCTGATTCCCTTATGATCCCATGGTGGGACAGCCAACGCCTGCCACCAGAGATGCACAGACTGACATAGCATGGACAGAATTCTAACGCTAGGAATGGCAACTGAGCTAAAGCTTTAGTTATTAACATGGGCACCCTTAACCTTGTGAATGTTCTCACATTTACTCTACTTTTACTCAGCTGCAACTCCTGCTCTGTCAAACATGCTTCTTGGTAGTTCAAAACAATGAGATTTGTGGCACATCTCTTATCCCCATACTTAGGGCATAACTCCTTTCAGCATTTTATGCCGAAACTTGACACTTATTCCACAGCATGTAATACAGAGTTGGGTGACAGTCCAAGTAGCAGATGCTTGAAACCTAGGTGATGTCATCATTCTCTGTGGCACTCATACACAAGTCTCTTATTAAAGTCACCATAAAATCATAAAATTCACAGTTTCATAAGTACAAATCTTTAGTTAATAGTGCATTTAGTCGGAACTAAAATTAAAATAAGAATAAATTTCTTTTGACATAAAATAGAAAGCAAAAAGAGAAACAACAGAAAACAAATTTATGAAATATTTTCTTCCCTCCTCTTGCAAAGAGACATCTGAATAACGATGACTTTATTTTAACTTTGCTGTGTAATTGTAACCAAGTAACAAGAATATATGCATAATAACTTTGACCTGGATGTTTGAATAGCACATCAGACAGCTACTGAATTACCTGAAAGTATTACCATATGAAGAGCTTGTGCTTCCTAAATGCTGTCACTCAAAAGGCTTTTGGCATCTCTTCAGAGCCCTCTCATTTACTTCCTTTACACAGGAGTAAACTTAGACTGCCTCATATTTTCATAGAGAAAATAACACCACCATTCAGATTTTAAAGTTTTCCTTGTACTCAAACAAATTATATAGTCAAAATTATATTTACCTTAGAAAAGGAATAACTTATGTTCATGATTGTCATATGTGCATATAAGTTCTTCTATTTTGTTAGCAGTTTGCTAAAATTAATTTTTATGATGGGTCTGAGGAATTGAAGATGTTATTCAAGTATTTACTAGCATTTTTGTGATTTTATATTTATATTTTATGACAGAATTATTTATTAATTTCTTTCATCTCTGAACATTTCATGTAAACAATCACTAACAAGTCTTCTCAATTCTTAATGTTTAATTAGACTTGCACATGAGCATTTGGGACAACATAGCTAAATAATCACAGTAAAATCTCAAGTAAACCTCAGTAATTCACTTTAGCATACTCTTCAATTTAAAAACCTTGGACAGGAAGAATCATTTTGTTTTATCTGCTATTTGAACAAACATAATAGCTAAAAAGGAATTAAGAATTATAGTATCATTCACAAAAACTTGCTGTTTAATTAAAAAAACCCAAAAAATTGTGGGAACTTTTTTTTTTTAATTGAGCTGTTTCTTAATCCCAATCTCAGCGTGGGGATCCCAGCTATTTCTTGTATCTTTTTAAATGCCTGCATATTTTAGCCTTAGCTAAGGCTAAACCTGCAGTCTGTATGTATGTCCTATCTCCCTTCACCTAGAAATTTTTTAGCTGGGTGATTGTCAAGTGTTAAGCAAATTGGAGAAAAACAAGTCTTAAAGCAAGTCTTAAAGATAATTAAGACCCTCAGAAGTCTCAAGGATGGAGATATAAATTAATATCCCCAGGGAGAGGAATGTGGATAGGAGATGGCTGGGCTACTCAGCATTCAGGGAGCTGCAGACTAAACACAGCTCTATTGCTTCCCAGGCAAAGAGGGTAGGTAATAAGGGGAATAGGGAGATCAGAGTTGCAGTTGAAATTGGTGACCTTAGATTACAAAGAAAACAGAGCTGGGTTTATTAGTTCTACCTCCTCAAACATCATGTTTTTACTAGTTGGCAGACTATGCCACTTGTCTATGATCCCAGTTTCATCAGATGCCAAAGAGTTTAGATACAAAAAAACCCAAACAAACCAAAACAAAGAAAATCCATAAAGACTGAAAGAAGCAAAGTCATTTACTTACAGGAGAGCAACACTCTCTAAGACTAATGACAGTTTATATTTCTGGAAGCTAATGCACTTTGCACATTCAATGGATATTCAAACCTAGTTGCATGGAAATGTCTTCATAAAGGTTCAGAGCTACAGGCTTTCCAAGGGTAAATTTGCCTTTAAAAGTTCTGTTAGAATTCACACTGGATTTTTTTACCAAACTCCTGATAAATAGTTGAGGTTTCAAGAACAACCAATAAAATAATCAGAGGTGGATTATGCCCACTCTGACAAAATAGGTTACAACAAAAATGTGTTTAATCCCACTTTCTTCACATAGAGGGAATATTTACATTGATACAATATTTAATCTATTTATCAATGTATGCCTCTCATTTCTTTCATTAAGGCCCTTTACCCTTTGTAAACTATCAAATTTGAAGAAAATATCAAAAATGTGAAAAATGCAATAGAGGCAGTGAATTACTGAATCTAGAACCATCTGGTGGATCAGACTGAAGCACATGGTTGTATAAAAAAGAAATTAAAACAGGAAAATATAATATTAAAAATTTTTTGCATAGTTGATTACTTCTTTCTAATGTGGATGTAGTCAAAATTAAAAAAGCCACCTTTTTTTTTATCTAACAGATATGTTATGTACTGATAAATGGTTATGATTTGATTATTTCAGGTAACATCCTAACTTCCACAAAGATTCTTCACTCTCCTTGTGAGGACAAAGCAGTTGCTGTGGTACCAAAAGACCTTATAATCACCCAATTTCCTGCTATTAGTATACCAGTTGCTCTTACAAGATCATAAAGAATGTCATCATAAAATGAGTTGTGAACTGTATACCTATACTTGGAATCTGGCATGGGAAGAAGAACAAAATCAGGGTCCTTAACTGTTGGACTGTGTATAGTTCTGTCCTGCCCATTTTAAAAGAAAGCAGCTACATATGCAAAATATCATAGTCTGATCAAACAGCAAGTTAATTCCATAAAACTACTGTAAATCGATAAAACATCCTCTAAAGATATAAAAAATGAATTGACAGAGAAGTTTAAAATGGAAACACTGTTAAAGGAGATGCAGGAGATCAAAAGATGAATGCTCTCTCTTATTGCTTCCTTTTTCAAATGGTATACAGCCTTACCATCATATGTGACCAAACTAAATGTTACAGTGCGTGGGTTTGAGTACCACAATGTTACTAGAAAAAAAGCTGTAGCAAGTGTATTCATACATTTTTTTGAAGCTGTTATTACAATGATCCCATCCTAGACTGAAGACCTACTTCAGTTCTAAGAGATTCACACAAATCCTCAAAACAGCTCACAATACTGATTTATCTTGTTTACCTGTACCCAAATGCAAACCCCCAAATTACTAAGTAGCCACGACTCCATCACATAAGTTGATACAGAAACAAAGAAAGAACATTGATAGAGCATACACATTTATGGAATTCTACTAATTTCTTCCCCTTGTTTCTCTCCCCTGATTATAAGTAGTCACAGAAATAAGTGACAATTCTAACACATACTTGAGGAACTTATAAATTGCACCACTGTTCACTCTTTAAACAGAGAGAGAGATATAACAGGTACACCAGCCTTTCCTTTTCCTGAAAATGTTCCATTAATCAAAAGGCATTATTTTATTAGGCTGATGCCATAATGCTCCTATTAATATTTCTTTTGAAGATGCTCTAGTCCTTTAAACTAACATACTTCAAGTACCCATATGGTTAAGGAAAAAAAAAGAAAAAAATTAACATTACATATCATAAAGTCATAAATGATACATCACTTTTGTCTGAATAGATGATTGCAATACATAGTTAATACTGAATGACAGCTAAGTGATTTTCCTGTCCATGTCTTTGTTTTAATACATGTAACCAACACTTAAATAATTTGCAGTCTTAGATTCTACACTTATTTGCAGCTTCCAAACTGTTCCAAGCAAGGTTAAATATTTTTCTGTATCTGTTCCTGTACTTTATATTGTTGTTTTATGATACTGTAAATATTCCTGAGCCATGGGGGACTATTTCACTATCGACACATCTGGTTTTAAGACTGGAAATCTCTTAATCTCAAGTGGGGTAAATCTGCTGTGATAGCCTCAAATGACCTGAGAAGTTTTTTCAGTACTAACTATGGAACTTAGCCTTATGGAACTACTACAATTATGACATCATCCCTGGACTGCCCTGAAGGTATCAGAATTTCTTCAGTGCTGCAATTTCACTCTAGGCATACTTCCCAAACCAGAAAGAATTGAAAGGCCTCCAATTATCTTCCTTAATTCCTACACTTGGGAAACTTTCATCTTGACATATTTGGGGTGTTACAATAAATTTATAGCATTCCAGACCTCTTAGCCATGAGAAAGTAACAGCAAGACAGGAAAAATCTTTTGTGCTCTCAGGAAATACTTCTCTCTGTAAAGCAGTATTTTGAAAGGCTGGTTCCTATAGTTTGAATAGTTAGCACATGATAGTGTTCTAAAATGCTTATAAGTGTAGATAAATCAGTGATGTTAAATAACTCAAGTTATTATTTAAAGAAGGGAAAAATCCACTCTCCCCAAGCAACACCTGCACATGTGGGTTTTTTTGAAACTTTGAGAAAATGGAAACCACTCAGGTCAACACAGCTTTTTGAAACAAGTTTCTTTGCACGAAGGAGCTGCTTTCCCCATGTGGTCACTCACCAATATTTATGAGGGAAGGTCACTTGGAATGCCACCAGCAGATGAAAAACAGGAGGAAAGGAGGGGTTTTCTGTCTTCACTGAGCTGGGTGATTCTGCCAAAGTGATAGCCGACATTGACATTACACAAGGGAAAGGTTGGCGTAGTCTCACAGCCCCAGCTCTGCTGCAGAAACAAAACAAAACAAAACCAGTGTATACTTTTCAAATAAGCGTAATGTCAAAACATTAAAAGTCTGATCTCTGGAATATAAATGACACCTTAACCTTGGCTTTGAAATAGCTATCTCAAATCTACTTTAAAAATAAGATTTAAAAAGACCCCTATGGAATAAAATGTTCTTCCATAAAATTAATCAATCACTTTAAGGGTTTAGTGGAAAGAAATGGCCATAAACATCTTATGTGCTCAGCCGGTGGTAGAAGGCAGACAAAAATTATAATTCTGATAAAAAATGAGGAAAAGCTGAGATTTGAAGGGAAGACTGCATGCAGAATACATGGCAGGGAATGACAGGAAATTTTATAGGTGAACGTGGCCTATGGAAAACTCAAGGGAGAATGGAAGGATTAATGAGAGGTCCCCATTAATTTTTTTTATTTATTTCATTTTCTTAGCATGTGTCTGAATTTTTACCTACACGTCTTATACGTCCTAAAAGAAAAAACTGTGATGAATAAATAAACAGCTCTAGAAATCTTCAATAGGGTCCTTTACCTTGCAGGGAATATTATCACTGGCTTTTGATACAATTTCTGCTGCAGGGAAAGACTTTCAAAGCTCAGAATGCTGAAGTATTGCCAGGCACTCAAAGACCCCCTGCTGTGCGCGTCAAACTAAGAAATCTCTCTGAACTTGTCGAATTAAAAGTCATCTCTCTCTCTCTGTAACCCCTGCATGAGCTGGGAAGCTCTGTCCTCATTTTTTCAGGCCTTCCACGATAAACAAATGGAGCCTGAAGCATCTTTATTCTTTTCAGGCACATAATTAAAATTCTTTTAAAAATGTAATTGAAGGCAATGAATTTCAAAAGGAGGTTCTAGTTAACAACAAGGCTAGAACAGTTTCAGTAGGCCATACTACTTTACCATCCAATTTTCTTTCAAAGGTAAAAGCAAAACAGCTTGTTATGATTCTGGGTGTATTTTTTTTCTTTTTTTTTTTTTTTATTTTGTTTGTACATCAATAGTTTGCACCAAACCTAAACATCTCAGCAGGATTTATGCTTTCTGGAATGTCATAAGACTTAATTACTGAAAAAGCAAAGAGAAGTATACTATAAAAATATGAATAAAGCAGAAGTTATTCTTGGTTTCTCAAAATCATTATTTATATATCCCTAAAATTTAATAATATACTTATTGAAGTATTTGTATTTTCTTGGTAACCCTCTTTTATTAAGTAAATATTCGCAACCTCACAAATTTTTAGAAATCTCATAATGCATAGAATGGTAATTCTCTGTGATGACTATTGCTGTAAAACATTGTAACGACTGGTTACAATACATGTTTGATGTTGCCAAGGAAAAAGCAAGTGCTGATATAATTAATGATCTCAAATGAATATAAAAGGAACAAAAATCTATCTCCCTGGATTTGAATCCCAGGGATTATCATACAAAATTAACTTAAAGGAGGCAGGAGACAAGACAGTGTTTCAGAAAGTCATTTCTAAGGTGACTTCCTAGAGACCTTAAAATCTAAACCAATTTTACTTTTTTAATATCTCTTTTAGAGTGATTTTCAGTACCCCTCTCTGTTGCAAGCAAAAAGATTCAGTTTTTACCTGTTTCCTCCATGCTGTATTTTTAAAACTGGTACTTCTGGCTATAAATGACCATATGATATGTATTTTTTTAGAGTTTTCCCTAGAGAAACTAGAGATGGAGATGTTTTAAGGAATGTTATTTACAGTTCTTGTAGCATTAAAAAAAAAAAAAAGCCAAAAAAAGGTGTAGCAAGGAAGCACTACACTCACAACTTCTGGGTAGTACTCTGCCTCTGATAGTTATGATGCCTCTGGGAGACCTGAGACAACACAGCAAACAAAGCTGCTTTTCATCCTTGGAGGGGGAAGCACAGTATGTGTTCTGCATGGGTCAACAGCTGCTCTGACTAGTAGAAAGGTAGAAAAAGGACCCAGTCAGCTCAACGGGAAAAAGCAATGACAAAGCAGATCTAGCAGGAGCAAACTAGGGGTTTGACTACACCTTCAAGTAATAGCTCTTCAAGTCAAATATTTCTTTCCTAGGTTTTTTGGTTTTGTTTTATGTGAAACCTGTGTGTAGCAGAGGGCACAGCCCACTCCAGAGGTCATGCTGAACAGGCAATACAGAGAGCAGTGGACCAAGGTTGACCCTCTCCATTTTCTGCAGTTGTCTCACATTACATCAGCAGGTTCGAAACACTCACATTCCCACATGCCTTCATTTCACACCCAGAACATGTAACATACAACTTTCACAGATTGCACAGAGCCCACCCATTATGCTCCAATCTGGAAAAAAAATCAACAAATAACAGTCACATCTTAGATCCAGTAAGACCATACTGGCACAAGAGCAGCTGACCAAAGGCTATTCATTGATTTCTACCAGTGCATTGTTTACATGGCTGCAGTCTTATAATTACAAACAATCATAAGAATAAGGCAGTCCCTACTATGCCTTGTATCCTTATTACAAAAAACTGAATTCTTCTTGGCTTTCTCTTTGGAAAATTAGGGAGATTTATGACAGTGTATTTATCATGTTTAATTTTACAGAGTATCTTAATTGCCATGCAATCAACAGAAAGCATAGGAATAATCATCAAGAAAGATGAATTAACAAAAACCATAAAATAAAAAGAATGTAGGCAAATTAGTATTTTCAAACTTCATTTCTGCTGTAAAACTGAATTAATGAAAGCATTGTGGTTACAAAAAGGAACTCATCTTCCATCACGATTTTTTCTGTGGAATGCCAAGGACATTGGACAAAACAAAAGAAACAAAAACTGCAAGAGACAGTATCTGATATATAAGAAAAAAACCAGTGTGATCCAGCATGAGTATTTAATGTCTGTTTGTAGAATGAGTAAAGGCTCCTTTAAGTTCACTGAGCACTCACTGTGAAGTTTAGGGAAGATCACTAGCTTAGAAAAAAGTGGCTACTGAAATATGAGTCACATTTATGAACAAAGGTGATCAAAGTCCACTTGGCTGCTAGAGTGTCTTCAGTTTATTCTACTGCAGTACACCTATTGCTTGATTGAAAAGTCTGTGAATATAGGCACCCAGGTCTATCTACTGTCACTGTGCCTGAAATTGTCTTTTGTTATGTCTGACTTCCTTTATTGTTTTGTTTTTCCTAAACAGAAGCTGAAATAATTTTTATAACACTTGGGAACACAAATGTTTACAATAAAGTAAATTTAAAATACTAAACACATTCACATTAATTCATTTTTCTCCTTCAAGCTAAAATTATTTTAAAAGCTGTGATAAAATAAAAATTATTCAAACTTTGTTCCCAGTCATATACTGCTACTATGATAGTGATGTTATATAGACACATCTTACATTCTTACATGTCTTGAAGATTTCAGACACTTTTTTCAGTGGAGGAAAAAAATTGCCTTTTACATCATTGCCAAATACGAGGTTAATGCAAGTAATTTATTTCTTCAAATGACACTTATTGCTTATGAACACCTACCTCTTATATGTTATAAAACTAATATCTAACTTGGGCAGAAAATTAGGATACCTATAGTAAAGCTCTCCAAGATACAGTTTTGATCCAGTAGCTCAGTGCTGTGTAGACAAAACTGTTGACAGATGCTGCCCTGATAATTTGGTATGAGGTAGTGCTACATCAGAAGAGGGAGTAAGTGAATGTAAACCCAATTAAGACTTCAACAAGAAAAGCAAGACAGAATATTTCAACTGTTCTCTCTCTTCTGCAAAACAGCCTGATGCCCATATTCTAAGACAATTTTCCAAATTCTGTAAAAAGTTATCATGCATCAGAATTTAAATTTTTTGGAGACTGAAATGCTCCTCTGTTTTATTCCTGCATCTTGATTCTTTAGATTAATACAGATATGTGGTTTCTTGACTGTATTGTTCAATCATATATTCTGCAATTACAGAAAAACACCTTTATCTGATAAATATAAAGCACAGATTAATACAAAGCAGCGAGGAATTCCTCAGTGAAATTTGCTATCAAATGACAAGCTGTATAAATTTAAATAAAAATGTTAAAAATAAAAGCATATCCTTATAAACATGTTCAATCTCCCACATCAATACTGATTTTAGTGTTCTATATGAGGCAGTAACCCCAGGAAAAAAAAATCAAGAAGTATTTTCCTTTGCTTTTTCCATCCCTCTTGGATATGGGCAATATGACGGCCTCCACAAAAATCTTAAACATTAGAAATTATCTGAAGTACTTGTAAATTGAAATTAGCATTTATTTGTATGATGTATGAGTAGATGCTAATGAGGAGAATAGATAAACAATAAAACAGACCCTAAATTAATTACTTTGCTCCTAATCCAGCTACTAGGTTCCAGGCCTTACAAATAAGTTTAGAGTAGGAAAGAGAAAAAGTTACTTATTTTCTGACAATTCCTTTTGTATATAAAATTGTAGTATTGAAAGTAACTATTAATCATATGAAGGAAAACTCTGAGTGAAATCTCTCTGATCACTTTATAGAGGATGTATTAAGCAAGCATTTCTACAGAAGGAGGTGCAAATTACAGAGTACAGAAAGTCTGGTGGTCTTGCTGCAACAAGAGCAAAGACAAAACTGATAATATTTTGCAGAAAAACTTAAGTGTGGTCAGTGTAACTCATTCCTAACATATCTTGATGTATTTAATGCTTTCTTTGGGTTGACATTTTCTTATGAATAATTTTTCTCTATCAGTTGTATAGGGACCCGTAATTCCTACTGCTGTACTCTATCTAAGAGCCTGAGAATGAGGTAAGGATGGACTAATTTCATTTTACCTGCAGGAATTCCAAGTCTTTCAAAAAGGCCAGATTAATACAGTTACAAGTCTGAGTCATAGTAGCTGAAATCTAAACCCCATTTATATAAATGTTCTTTAAATGTTAAAAATCAATTGTAAAAGATCCCTACACACTGAATATCTTCGCTGCTGGTTGTTCTCACATTTGCAATAATGCAAAATGGGAAAACAACTTACAGAAGGAATATACAAATAGAAAAAAATATTTTTTCTATTTGTATTTTTTCTTAAAATATACAAGCAGTGCTGTTCTTAAAGTGTTTTCAAAATTGCAGTATCTTTTCCCCTGGATATATTCCATTGTTATAGTCAAGTTTGGAAGTTCTTTGAAACAAATTACTGCGGCAGCTTCACCTTTATACAGTTCAGAGCAAGCCACTGATGGCACAGTGTATTTCTGTCAAACTCAGTGCTTAAGAACAGAACAGGAAACTGACACAGTTATGACAGGCAAACACTATATCAGCAAGACCTTTATGTTGATTATTGCATACTCTTAGATTATGTGGATTATTGCATAGTTCTTGTTACATACTCATGGAAATAGGACTGCAATAAAAACTGTGAATTCTGAAATACCTTTGCAGACAGAATGATGACTGAAGAAAATTATTGAGAAAATGGAGCACCTTTTAAAATTATCAAATTTTCTACTGCAATGCTAATATTTTTATTGAAAATATGTTAGCATAAAGAGTTACCATATGTGTCAGGTTAAAACACATAATATTTTTCATTTGAATTCAGAAATATGTGAATTTCTTGAGTCACAATTAATAAATAAAATGGATAGCCCATACAGCACTTTCAGTGATTTTTTTAAAGCAGTTTGTTGTAAATTCTAATTTTACAGAAGTTAGACCTCAGTTCCTAAACCCCAGCATTTTCAAGATATTACCTGGAGCTGCTACACTACAACTACTCTAATTTCTTGAAATCCAACCATCATTAAGTTAGCAAATGACAGATGTTTAGAAACTTCTTCATAAAAAAATGTAAGTTCCAGAGAATTAACAAAGAATAAAATTCCTAGGGTCTAATCTTGAATTTGCTGTATAATGCATTTATACATATGCTTTGTTTTAAGGACTGGAAGTTTAATACTTTAGATGTTTTAAACTCACAAACTAGATGCATATCTTCTGTAAATTTAGGCTTCTTAACAGTTATTTCTTGTATTGCTTAGGATATTTATTTTATTTTAAATGAAACGTTCATATTTGAGTGAAAGAGAATTTCTGGGTTTTAAAATCAATTTTAAATTGTATCCAGGGAATAAACATAAAACAGAACTACGTATCTGCTCTAAAAAATGCTGCAAGCTCATCATGTTGTTTAGGGGCTTAGGTGACAGAACAGATTTTATGTAAATAAAGTACTTAGTCACTGCTTAGTCACTAAGTACATAAGACAGGAGGCAGTCTGAGTGGATTAGTTACAAACACATGTTAAAATTAATCACAGATCATGGCAAACACATTTTCTTTTTAGAGTATATCCACAAAAAACTTGCTGAGGTTTACATATGGTAGAGATGCTCACTGGAATTATTTTGGCATTTATTTTGTTTTCATATCAGTCTGCAACTTTGTTTTAGGTATGCATATGCTCAATTATATGGCAGCATTTAATTTATTGACACATTATAACTGTAATGTGCTTGTCATAATTTCATGTTATGTTGTATGTGATAATTGGAAACAAATAACATACAGAGTGAAGTTTTAGTCAACACTTTCTTTGTAAGGATTGGAAAGAGTTCTGTGATCCATGATAAATGGATGCATATAGAGTGGAGGTTCTATAGGACTCACTGCATGTAGGATTAGCCTTGAGCCTCAGTTCACCTATTTGTCACACGTTATGTTGTTGGCATCCAGCTCTTTTTCAAACTCCACTCCTTCAAATAATCTTTCATTCTAGAAACTGTGCAAAATGTGAAATAATTTTCTAAATCAAACATATTAAATTTAAGTACTATATTGTTATAGAGTAGGCATTTTTGTTTATTTTTATTTTTCTAATGTTAACAGATGTAGTAGGGATCATGAAACAGAACCACTGATAAGCTCCTTGTTTAAAGAGTAATTCAGTAGTATGTATGTCCATAACTGTAATATATTAAGAAATCTACTATCATTTTATTTAAAGTTTTGGGATGAAACTATGAAAGAAACAAGACTTCAGCAAATATTGAAGTAAAAAAAAAAAGATTTAAGGACATAGTAAAAGGAAAAAAAAACATACCAGAAGGAGATTTTCATATTTGCCATTTGCCATTTTCTGTGATGGCAATCTGATAGATTCCAAGTGAGCTAAATAGTTTTATTTTTAAACCAGAAATGTGATAGATTGGATTTTGGCTTCAGAGAAAGTTAAGTTGAAGATGGGAGTGGAGAGAAGAATTATGATATAGACAAGAATCTGGCTAGAGTCTGAAGCAAGATTTCTAGTGGAGCTCCTTAAATAAGGTGGACCTTCTGTAAAACCTTAATGAGTCAGGTAAAATGGAATTTATTAGTGTCGGTCGCTCACACAATTTCTATATTTTCAACAGATATAAACCATGAAAGTTCTTTCA
This sequence comes from Geospiza fortis, assembly GCF_000277835.1. Classification (NCBI taxonomy): domain Eukaryota; kingdom Metazoa; phylum Chordata; class Aves; order Passeriformes; family Thraupidae; genus Geospiza; species Geospiza fortis. Next base: position 20,077,078 of record NW_005054297.1, read on the forward strand.
GGAATGCTTTATGAGTTAGTCAACTACATTAACAGCACACAACTAAATGAAATCAAATGTAAAAATGCAAAATTCAGAGTCATGCACATATGAACTAAACAACCAGAATGCGTTAAGTACTGTGTTTATGAACTGAAAAGGCTGAAAATATTTATTCTGTTTAGCCTTCCCAAATGTAACATCTGAGAAGGAATATAATCACTACCTATAGTGGTAAACAAAAGCTGTGGAAGAAACTAGGTTCAAGATGTGAAAATAAATGTATATAACTGAAAATAAATAGCACAGGTGAAGACTCAGGGGAAATGTTCAAACCACCCAAACTGAGTTGTTCTGGAACATTAATGCATTCTTCAATACTGGAAACTAATCCTGACCAGTGAGATCCATTTATAGAATGTCATTTCCTGAGACAGAAGAAGATTTCTTAAGAAAGAAGACATCAGAAAAAAACATGTTAAAGACACTCTAAAAAGACTAATTTTCAAAAACACCAGACATATATTTTAGGCATCATATCTATTTACAGTATTAGGCATCATAATGCTCTGCATCATAGATGTTCTGCATAGATGCTTAGGTTTTAATCCCTTCAAGAGGTTGATTTAGACTGAGATATCAACTATTATTTTTTTGACTATTACACTGTCCTCTTTATAGCTAACAGCATGTTTCTTTTATCATTTGATTTATTCACTTGGTTCCCTGATTTTACTTAAAACTTCCTGAAGTTTATCTAGATTCTGATTTTTTTTTTAATTTTCATGAAGTTGATTTTGTAAGGGATGGTGTGGTACATTCTATGCCAAGAGGAGAAAAAAGACAATGTAATTTTACAGTTTCTTTGTTCTAGGGAGCAAATAGAACAGTAGCAGGTTTACATTGCAGTAGCAGGTTACATTCTCCTTTTTTGAGGTTCATAATTCATTTCAGGGCTATTAGGATAAAATGGCATAAAAGAGGAGAGACTGCTATAGATTGCCCATATTTTCTGATTTTAATTTACCCAAGTAACTATGGCAACCTAAGATTTTGTACAATATAAAGGTAAACACACTTTGATAGTAATTAATCTCTATGAACTAGAAAAATCTGGAATATTTTACTTATTCTAAAATGACAGTAATAAACTATTGTCAAACTATTGTTTGCTCATTTTCCCTCTTCATCTCATTATACTAAACCTTTAATCCACATGAAGTTAGAAAAATTATTCATTATTCTGAACTACTTAATCAGAGCTTATGATTAGAGATCTGTATTATTCTGCCCTGTTTCCCCAGTCCAGTTCTTATTATAGGATCTGGAATTGAAATTCCAAGTTTTCTTAGGAATAGTAATTTAAAAAGAAATTTACAATATCATCCAGTTTACATTCTAGCTGAGTGCAATAGTTGGGAAAGTTGCAGTTTCCCCACAGTTCATTATCCCACTTCACAAAATTATTTTAGACTCAGGACTTGGCCTTTGTATATTCCAGGATACAGCAATGTATCTGTGATTTAGTGTCTACTGCCCTGTGTTTCAGTTTACAATATTCCTTTGCTGCTTGTCAAAAGGAAAATATGTTCAATGGCATTTTAGCAAACTAATGAAAAATAAGGAATATAAAAACATGTCCAGATGTGCCTGAAAATCTTATGAAAACAGAAGGCAATAGTGTGTCTAACTGCCAAAGTCACCTCACCACCTGCATTCACAGCATTAGAAGCATAGAAACTTTAGGGCTGGAAAAGACCTTTATGATCATCAATTCCAACCATCAGCCTAGAAACACTGCCACCACCTTCACCATCAAACCATGTACTCATGTGCTGTACCCACAGTTTCTCTGAACGCTTCCAGGGATGATGACTCCATCATTTCCCTGGGCAGTCTGTTCCAATACCTTACAACCCTTCCTGTGAAAAAATTACCCTAATACCCAATCCATCTTCCCTGGTGCAACTCAAGCACTTTTTTTTCTCATCCTGTCACCTGTTATCTACGAGAAGACATGGACCCCAACCCCACTACAACCTCATTTCAGCTAGCTGTAGAGAGCAATAAGGTCTTCCCTGAGCCTCCTTTTCTCCAGGTTAAACACAATTTAGGGCACCTGGCCTTGTTGAATAGCATGCAACTGACTTTGGCCCATTAATCCAGCCTGTCCAGATCCTTCTGTAGAGCACTTCTACCATCCAGCAGATCAACACTCCCAACCAACTTAGTGCGATTAGTAAAGAGGAATAACTGCTACCTCTTAGTTAAAGATTCTCATTCGGCACAGCAATATCCATGGAAGAGGTCAATTCATGTGATACAAACTACTGTAAAATTACAAGTTTTTAACAAAACCCCAGGTTACTAATTTTCAACATCTTCTTTTCTTTTAACTAGCAGAAATTTGAAAATTAACATCTCATTATTAAACTAAGTATAAAGAGTATTTTAAAGTAGTCTGTGCTGGTTGAAATTGTCTTTCATGAATTACAGATAGCTGAAAGATGGCATCAAGATGGAACACTGGGGATTATTAAAAGAGTTTGATTTCAACACAGAATGTTATATTTTTGAAGCACTCTGGGTGCTGCTTACACACAGAACTCTGAGAACAGTGGTAGTTTTGCATGAGCTCTATCGAGATATTATGTATTTATATATTTAACCAATAGAAGTATCAGAGAACCTAGTTCAAGTATTACATCCCTTGAATGTCACAATATAGGAAATAAAAAAGTATGTAGACAATTATATGCTAGAACTCTAACATTCTAATAGTGTTTTTTTCTTTGGTTCTTCCATTCTAGCTACTAAATTTAAATTCCTGTCTCCTTTTTCACAGCTGATGTTGAAATGTCTTTCTGCGCAGTGCTGCAGCAAGAAAGTTCTCCTCAAAACAGTAAAACTGTTTGGTTTTTATGGTGAAAGAAAGAAAATTGGAAAAAAATATAACAGAAAGAGACTGCCAGATAGTCACATATGTCAGCAAAATATATCTAATCACCACAGTTCTGATTTTGAAAGTAGAAAAGTTCCATCTACAAACTGAGACATACATCTATGTCATAAGTGTTTCCTTTTGCTAAAGTTTTAGAATGTACTTTCAAGAAAAAAAAATTAACTCCATGATGCATGTGCATATCATTAAAATACTTCAGGTCAGAGAATTCAGAGCTGAATCCAACCTTAATGAAAACTAGAATTTTTAAGGCTGTTTTACAGAATTGTATTCTGTATCTGTGCTTAGACAGTTAAGGCCCAAAACATTGCAGTGTTTCAATCTGTCTCATTTATGTATTTTTTTAATTTTTGCTTTTCCTCACAGCTTGATTATACATCCCATCCCTCAACCAAAGAGGAAACTGGCACAGTGTACTATTTCAACTTAATGCCTTGGCTATACACGAGCAAGGTACTGTTAAGAACAAATTACAGAACAAAATGCTGAAAAAACCAAAAGGTCCCTATGATTTATAACACAGTTATAAATCAATTCCATGCCATACATGCCATTGAATTTCTCTGTGACTAATTCATGTATACATCTCTATGCTCAGAAAAATACTGGAGATTTATATTAACATTCTTAATTTTACACAGTTTCTTGAACAACATTTTCTTTTTATATTTTGCATAATGGCTGTGAAAATTGACTCCTCATTTTAATAAAATAATAGATGCATAGAAGCTTGGTAATATTATGTCTTTCTTAATTTAATGAAAGGCGCTTACATGTGTTGAATCAGGACAATGTAATCCAACACAAAATGAAATCTTCGTATTTTGAAGACAATATAAATAGGATACAGACCAAGAATTATTTGCACAAACACTTTAAATAATTCTGTTGAATAATTAGTACTCGCACCATAATTCAGATCCTTTACAACATGCTGTAAATATTGATGATGAAATTAAGAAAGATCACTAAATTCTTCAGCCAGCTACACATACAGCTTGATCACTATTTCTTGTATGGAAAAGAACCCCAAACTGTATTTTCTAGTGTATTCAGAAGATGAGAACTTTCAAGCTATTTCTTGGGGTTTAATTTGTAAATATGGTGGTGGATCACACCTTTAAGGCACAATAGATCTTCACAGAAAGACTTTTTATGGCTTCATAGGGTGTTCAAAGAATAGAACTCACAGTTTATTCAATGAGATCAGCTGTGAGTTCTTCTAGCCAAGTGCAAAACCATTTGTAACCATGTGTTACCACATGGGGTACCAGTCTTTCCCGCTTGCTGATGAACTCAGATTGAAAAACTCCATTTTTTTTCCTATAAATAGGAACTTATTTAAGATATAGGCAAACTTGTGCCTAATAATTTTCTATTGAATGGTTATCCAAATTATCAGACAACTATTAAAAATTACTCTGTGTATCTAGCATGTGGTACATACCTCCTAAGAGCAACACACCAAGATATATCTCAAATGCATGACATTCTCCTTCATACATAACCTTCTCACTAGTGTAATTCCTTATAATATATCACATCTGCCAGTTTTCTCTGGATTTCTAACTTATCCAACTTACTCTTCTTACTACAGCCTATGAGGTTTATGAGTACTCACAGCTACAGAGAAAGCTGTGAGATTTGCTTCAAAACCCATGAACAGCAACTCAGATGCAGTTTCTTCTGAACTGTACAGCTGCACTGAAATGGAACCAAAACACATGTACTCTTAAGCTACCTTGCTTATTAAGATAAATACAGAAATGAAATAGCTCTAATAAATTTTACCTCAAATTTTATATATATATAAATTATTAGTAGTACTCTCATTTGCTCTGACTGCAATTTATTATATACATTCCTAAATATTACAGAACTACAGAATGAACTAGGTTGGAAAAGACCTTTGAGATCATCAAGTCTGATCTATTAATATTTCAAATTGGAAATACAAGTATGTTTCTCAGAGCAAATTATATTAATCACTAAATAAATTATTAGATTTAAAACTATTATCATGCAGAGGAGATGTGAAACATTGTTTTGAAAACTTTTCCAAGACCCAGGATGAAGTTAACTTCAAGTGATAAAGCATGCTATTAGACGTGTTCTTCTGAGACAATATCAAGTTTCAGAGCCAGCACTACTAAAAAAATGCAAGGATGGCTTTTTACAAGTAGGTGAGATATGGTCCTTTGTAAGTTAAATTTGAATTTCTAAGGGTAATCACAAGAAACATTTAACATCCAACTTACACATTTATATATGGATACAAATAAATTGCATGCATATTTATGCAAGCAAAATGCCAATAATTCTTTTGAATATAACTTTAATTTAAAATTTAAATGAAGTTAGGGGTTCACACATGCAAAACAACCAAAATCTTTATCTCATGAAAAATTAGACTGTGACTGAATTAGACCTATTGATAGAAAAACAGTTAGCAGTGAATTAGGAAGTGGATTCAGACACCTAGCGGAAGGAGGCATGGAGCTCTCAACAGATACTTGCCTGTTTCCATACTATTCTATAGGTATACATAATTGATCAAACACAATATTGTGCAAGACAGAGCTTTGATCTGGTCTCAGTACTGTAAGGTTTTCACGTGTTTATCCTGTACACCTCAGTTTCTCCTATAGCTAAACTGCAAAGATATATCAGGGGAGACACAGTCCTACTGCTATCCTGACAGAATGCAAGTACAATTTTTACCAAATCACTCTCTATTTTCAAATGTAGCATTTGAAACATCAGATTTGTCCAAAACTGCATACTCAGAATTCAATTTTTCCATGACTTCAAAAATCAAATAATTCAGTGAAAAGTTTCAAATTGCAAGAGAGGACAGGGGTAGGGTAAAAATTATACATTAACATGTCATATCTCATTATATAATTTCAGGCAGTTAATCGTAAACCAATCTGCCTCAGTATATATTTTACCATGTAAGACTTCATCAAGTATTAGGTCTAAAAGATGAGTGATTAGATTTGTTTACCATTAAGAGGAACCCTATGATTTATTAACCCTTGTTACTTTTTCCTTTACCTAAAAATATATTAATTATAAAAGAAAAGGTCACATTTGATTTCAAACTACCAGACTAAGTTCAATTTTGAATTGATTTGTCACCTAAGGATACACAGTACTAAAGACTAATTAAAAGCAGCAGAAAATTATATTCCAATGTTGTTAGACCAACTGCAATTAATTCACAAGTGTTCATGACAAATAAGCAAAAATACTGACATGTGTGTTCCACAGAAAAAAAGGAAATAATTTGGAAGAATTTTCAGTGACAATAAACAATATATATCACATGTAATCATTTTTGGCTTCATCATAGTCACATTTCAAAAGATTTAAAACATTAAACATATGTTTATGGCTTTTTATAAACATTACTGTTTTCCTTAGGTCTTTTGAAAATAGTCACATACACTGCTTCAAATGAATTATTTTAAATTTCTTAAAATTACTTGTTAGCTCTGAAGATTACAGAAATATCTAACTATTTAATTGATGAAATAATTTCTTTAGTAATCATAAATGAATCAGAAAGAGCACAATACCGCATTCATTAAGAATTTACTTCTGTTATTTATTTTTTATTTGGTATTATTATTGAACTGTCTCTTCCTGGAAAATGGTATCATACGGCACTAACTCTTCACCTAATTTATTTTCTTTTAAGTCTTTTAAGTCTGCTTTTGATGTAAAGCTATTGATGTGCATCCTACAATCCTGTTGATAACCTGTGTAGCACCTCATTAGGCCACACCATTTCTTGACTCCCAAGAAGAGTGACATAAAGAGGATATACTGTTGCACAGTGCCTCTCTGAATGAGACCTTTAGTGTGAAATAAAAAAAATAATTTTTAAACTTGCCAACTATTTGAAGGCACTGGTTTGAATGAAAACACAAATGTACAGCATCTTAAGGGATTGTGGATCAAAACCCTCTTGGGGTTTGCCCTGAAGTTCTATTACCAGCCATCTCTTTTAGTTGATCTTTTCAAATATTGGAAGAATTTTTTCAACTATCTAAAAAAATCCTGCCTTCAAAAGATCTGTAAAGACAATGTTATGTCTTCAAGTAATGAAAGAAGTTTGAAATGGTTTCATCTAACAGAATGGGTACTTTTTTGTAACATTTTATGAAAAAGTCTATAACACATTCCTGGTGAGAACTCTTATAATCTTTGCTATGTACAAGATTCATAAATATCAATGCTCACATTTATAGGGACAATGTCATCACAATATGTTTAGGTGAAACTTATTTTTTAGCTAAAAGTGCTTTATAGCTAAAATAACAAAAAATAATCCGCTTTACCTATAAATGTGTATGTGGCTATGAACAGTCTGAAAGCAGAGATGTAAAGAGTGAAAAAGAATTCAATAAAACTCAGAACAAGTTAGTTTCACAAGAAAAGAGGTGCCAGGGTGATTAACTTGTTTTGTTCATTCAGCACTGGGAACATATACAATAAAACCTTACTTGAAAATGTTTACTCAATCAAAACCATCATTAGACTACTCTTCCTGGGCAGCATGCAGAGTAAACTAATGCATGCACAGTCTCCAGGTGTTGATTGGACAACTCAGTTAAAATGGGAATAACACAAACATTCTTACTTCAAACTACCCCCTTTATACTCAAGAACTAATGAATTCCAGAGGGACAAAGAAATACAGAAAATTTAGGATCCATTGAAAAATACAGGCTGAAGAACAAAGAAATGGGGGAAAAAAAAGGAGATACCAGAGTTATAAATTTTGGATTTTGTATCAGGCTGCAACAATAAACTTTCCCAAGCATTTGCTCTAAGTACAAATTAAAACTAGATTTTACAGGACACTGTTTCCAAATAAATACTCAGGTTTACTGCTCCAGCTATAAGCTCAATATTCCTTAATGCTGGACAAATCCATAGACGTGGCTTGCAGAAACTTTTAATGACGCAGAAATCAAAACCACATTTTGTTTGGTGAAGGAAGGAAGATGTTATTAAGGACAAAGCTCATTTGATTCTTATCTAAGTATAACACTGAGAACAGAATATTTCTCTCTGTCTTTGACAAGATAACCTAAATCTGCATAGAGGTGGGTTTCTTCCTAAGCTGTTATTACTATGCCAAGTCCTTAACTTGGGTCAGACCAACCCCACACAGCCCTACAGATGCGGGGAGAGTGGTTGGAAATGATCCAGTGGAGGAAGACATGGTGCTGATGCTTGGCAGCAGCTGAACATGAGCCAGCAGTGTGTCCAAGTGGCCAAGAGGGCCAATGGCATCCCGGCTTATATCAGAACAAGTGTGGCCAGCAGGACAAGGGAAGCAATTCTTCTCCTAGCTCTGGTGCTCAACTGCTGCATCCAGTTCTGGGCCCCTAATTCAGGAAGGACACTGAGGTGATGGGGCAGCTCTAGAGAAGGGAAACAAGGCTGTTTAATGGTATGGAGCACAATGCTTATCAGGAGTGGGTGAGGGAGCTGGGGTTGCTTAGCCTGAAGGAAAAAAGTCTTGCAGGAGACCCTATGCTCTCTACAGTTACCTGAAAGCAGGTTGTAGTGATGAGGGCATCAGTCTTTTCTACCAGGTAACAAGAAGACAGGATGAGAGGAAATGTCTCAATTTGCAGCAGGGGAGGATTAGAACAGATAAAAGGAAAAAATTCTTCACTGGAAGGGTGATTAAACATTGGAACAGGATGTCCAGGCAAGTGACAGAATCACCATTCCTGCAAGACTTCAAAATATTGTAGACTTGGAAACCCAGTTTAATGATGAAGATGGCAGCGCTGAGTGAATTTTGGACTTGATGATATTAAAGGTTTTTTCAACCTAAACAATTCTGTGATTCTATTTAGCTGTCAGGAGAATATTTCATACTATTTTGATCTGACATTTTGCTCTGAAAATAAAGAAATTAATTTTAATAAACATATTCCTGACTCCAGCCCATTGACACTCCTCAGAGACTGAAAGTTTAGCATGTGTCTTTGAAATATTGACCACAGTCCTATTACATTTACAGCTCCATTTGCTAATTACTTAATAGGTCACTATATTTCTTAGTTTAACAGACAGGAAGGTCAAAGAGCGCCAGAAAGTTAAGGTGAAAAAAATTCATACTGTAACCTTTATTTCTGACAGTTTTCAAACAGCAACTATGCTGAACATTTGAAATTACTCCTATTAACATGATTTACAGACAAAGTCGAAGTATGCAAAAACTCCTTCTAAACACCTTAAAATTTCAAAAATCTAAACCAAATTCCTACTAATGGAAATGTGTAAATGTGATTACTGTTAGGTCATGAAATTAACAGAGAAAACCACTGTGTGCCTGGAAATCTGTAGCTAAGGTTCTCATCCTTTTTTAGGATACAGAAAACAGACAAATCCTTGCTTTGTGGGCAGAATAGTAATGTCTTTTCTATGACTCAACAAAGAAGCTAGAAGTCAAATATGTTTTGCATTAAGTAGTTTTTATCTATAGCCAGGATCTTTCAGGGGAAATGCAATGCCCCCAGTGAACACAAAAGGTTTTCTAAGTTTTAATCTGATTACTTCTTGGTCTTAACCTTTATGCTTTTCTATCTTCATCTCTAATATCTGCACAAAATCTATTTAGTTTGTCTAATTCTTCTTTTCCAAAGGGGATATATATCCAGCATTTTAGTACTGATTTATGTATCATGAAAATTTGCATGTTTTTGCTGTTGTTTAATATCAGGATAATATCTGTATAAAATCTGTAGCTACTGGACAGTTTTTAAATTTTGTTCTTTGGATATGACAGAATCTAATTTTGAAATGCAGGCTGTGCCATTACTAACAATGGCCTTTAACACTGCACCATTATAGCATTAGCATTACTGTAATGAATATTTAAGAAATGAAACTTTTCTTCTTCACTATCTGAATGGTAGCTCAGGCATCACAGTGGCATCTGAAAATTTTCCTTGTACATTAGAACTCAAATTTTTATTCTATTTTTAACCCATAATTCTCACATGAACACAGAAAAGTCTGAATCGAGGCTCAGTTCATCCAGATTTCTACATCAGACAGTGGATATTAATTGATGCATATAGAAGTATTTGTCATGTCTTTCTTCCCTGGTATGCCTTTCAAGCTTCTGCCAGTCCCTAGCACACACACTTCTAAGATAGAAATTAGACTAATTCCTTCCTAAAGTCATCTATGGTTCTGGCCTCTGTGACATCATCAGGCAATGTGTGACAATTTAATTATGTCATAACATTTTAACCAGAGTTGTTATTTCTTTGGCTTAAAATGTAATTTGCTTCATTACCTGCCAGCCTCCTTTGAAAAAATGCTTACAAAGAATTTCAGAGTGTGGACTTGTTTAGTAAAAATGTACACTCATGTTGTGCATGGCACAATTTACACTAACTTTTTCCTCTTCTAACCTTACCCTTGCATGTTTACTGTCATGGATGACCTATGGAATGGAAATTGAAAACAAAAAATTTAAACAGAATTAGAAATCATTAGAAGTGGTCTAACAACTGTACAAGAAGTCAGAAAGAACACAGATGAGGAAGTGAATCAGCCATGTCTGTGCTGGAGCTGAACAGCACTGCCACCACCACCCTGAGGCCTTCTCTGAATAGGACTGAGCATGTGTGCTCTTGAAAAGGGGTAAAGGGCACTAACACTACACTGCAATGACCAATACAAGCTTATTCCTGCATCTATGCTGGTTCCGACAGTGAACGTGGATAACGAACCAATCTTCCATACAATCTTTGTAAGAACCAATCTTCATTTCTTCACTATAATCTTTGTAACTGTTCTTTAACATACAGAGAAATAATGACTACACTGGCTCCTGAAAGAGTCATAGAATAAACAACACTACATAGTGCACACAGGTATGAAATCATTTACTTGTGTGAACGTCCTAGGGTGACATTATGATGCTTGTATCCCCATTCATATGTTCTGTTTCTGCAGGATATTATGTTCTGTGCCTTTAAGACTGGCTTTGAAGAGTGGAAGTTTTGTTTGGGTTTTTCTTATCAGGGACACAGAGATGTATTTAGGGCTGCTTTGGCTTTCTTACTTTCACTTTCTGCTTGGCTTGCTCTCTCTCGCTTCTGCTTGCTTTTGCTTTTGCTCTTTAGCTAGTTTAGCTAAACAGTCCAAATTTCTTCCTGGACTGTGTATCCTCTTCTTTTTCCTGACCATCTCGAACCTGCTCCGGACTGGGACCGGGGAACACCGAGAGTCTGCACCGTGCGGCTTGCAGCAGCTGCCCAGCACCGGAGGGACTGAGAACAGAGCGAGCACCCCCCGAGAGAGACTTTCTGAATTTGTCATCTGTTTCAGAGTGGTGTCACCTGGTATTGTTCATTTTGTGTGCTGGGGGGTGCTGTGCCTGTTAAATAAACAGGTTCTTTCCACTTCTCTCCGAGGAATTCTTCCCGAACCGGTTGGGGGGAGGGGCCGTGTGGGTTTGTTTTCTGGAGGGGCCCCTTTGGAGATTTCTCTCGCAAATTTGCCCTAAACCAGGACAGTGAAACACTATGCAAAGAAAATGAAAACTCTAAATGCTGACTTGCTAACCACAACAAACTGCTATAAAATCACTCTCTGGACTGAAAAAGAAGCTTAGAATTAAACTGAAATAGTCAAAGAAATTTGGATAGGAACTTTTCCAGAAAAGAGCATCCGTGCACTTTGGAGAAACTTAATTAAAATGAGCACAGATAAGAAATCCTATCTATTTACAGTTGTCTGTAGTATACAGAATCTCCTCTGAGAAGGCAGACTCTAATATGCCTCATGTCTCACAAAGCAATTTCTCATTTAATTTTCTATCCTTTGCTTTCATTTCAGTACTTGATGCATAAAAAGTAGAGAAATGGGCCAGCACCCTTCTAAGGGAGAAGTATTTCCTAGTGATCTCTTCTGATTCTCACAAAGAGCACTCAGTGATCACTGTTCTTCATAGTCTGCCACTACAGGGAATTATCCAGCTCTATCAGCATTCTTTTCACCAAACTTAAAAAAGCTGGCTGCTTCAACCTCACTTCCCAATTCATCTCCTCATAGCTCCTCACCTGCCTTATGGAATCCATGAAATGCCTGAGACCACCTTCTTCGCTTCTTTTGAGATAAATATGATGCCCTGAGCCTAAAGCTGACAACACTGGTATTTTAAAATTTTGCATGAAATGCAGCATTAAGATGTTGACAAGATTTCTAGGAAACACTACTTTAAAACTGTCCCCTTGGAGATCCTTCCAAGAAGCAAAAATAACTGCAAATTGGAGGCAAAATCTTCCTGTATCATCACTTTCTTTACATGGAATGTTTCCTTAGTCACTTCTGAAAAAGAGCAGCCCAAGAAGAGCAGCTGCGATTTCTTTATGTTACTGCACACTCAGAATATTAAAGTCGGTCATATTTCATCACTTCATAAATTGCCAATGACTTAGCTTTTCTTCCTCTAGACCTTCTAATTCCTTTTATGCTGTCTCATATAATTTCCTCTCTCATCTCACCAGATTTGACAAAGTTCTCTCCCTCACAATTCAGTAGCAGTTCCTCCAATTAAAATGAATGAATCTCTAAAAACCCACAAAAACAGGAAGCGAAAATTGTGAACTGAGTGACTCCTTTCTCACAAATCTTTAGTCAAAATTTCAGAACAAATGCACCTTGTACAATAGCATAGTACTTCTGGTTTGAGGTGGTAGCAAGTCTTACAAGTACCTCCAGATTTTCTGGTCGTTTGTTGGGTTTTTTTTAAGTTAAGTAAATCTGATGCACAAAAACAACACATGCAGGTTACATATATACCAATTTTCACATCTTTTGTCATGTGAAAATTTATTTTAGAATAAATTAGCATGAAGGTTTGTATGCATTTTCACTGCTTTTGCATTCTACTTTTAAAATAATTTACTATAAACAATCAAAACATGAAGAAAACATATTTAATACTGTTGATCTTAGGATCACGATAGCCTTTGTGATGATGTTGACATTGTAGATATTACTTTTTGAAAAAGAAAAAAAAGGGATTTTTTTTTAATCGAAGTGACAGAAAAAATTTCAATTTTTACCTAGCATTATAAACTGCAGAAAAATGGAAAACACTAAAGCTATGCATAATTTTATTACACTTTTTCTTAAGTTTCAATTTGAGAAAAAATATATTCTTTTACCTGCCTATTTTTATCAGGAATACTGGTTTCAGGAACACTGTTTTCAACCAAGAGTATAAAAAAGGACAGGTTTCTCAGACCCAGTAACAGTGCTGTGGTTCTGTTGTGTTTATTAGAAATTGTGTGTTTGGGACAGATTTGTCAATGATTACACTCATACTTTTTCCATTCAAACATACCTTATCTTAAGTTTTCTCCTAGGGGTAATTTCAAACCTCACCCAAGAGATATTATTTATGCTTTGTATTCCATGTTCTCTTATGTGTGCTAAGTGTGCTTAATCTAAGGTAGATGAGAAAGGCAGATTACAGTTTTTTAAAATATTTAAATATTTAAATTATCTCTGTTTTGCAAACGAAGATCTGCAGAAACAGACAATATTTGTTACACTTATCTTTTTTCTTTTATCACTTCACATGCTTTCAGACATTCCAGAAATACTAATGCGATGGGTAATGATCATGGGTACATTTAGAGGTGGTGCTTAAAGTTATAGTTTAGAGATAGATTTGCTGGGTTGATGGTTGGACTCAATGATCATTAACTTATTTTCCAATCTAAAAAATTCTCTGATTCTATAGTTCTATTGGAGCTGTAACCTTAACAGCAGGTTTTCATTTTGTTAGGGAATATATGAAATTTTAATTCATTTCAGAATTTGAACAGAAAGGTTCTAGCCTGTCTCTTCTAACCTCAAAAAGAAAAAAAAAACCAAAAAGCTCCAGATTATTTCTATACATTCAAATCAACATTAACAATACTTATTTTCAATATTAAAATATACAACATCTTTCTTGGGTTTTGTTACAGAATTTTGACTTAAGTTTCTAGATATGTTATACTAAATTCAATTATGTTGAGCAATATGTAGCAAGTGATTCTGCTCCTTGGGGAAAAAATTTACAAATTAATTTACTGAATACTTTCAATTCCAAAAATCATAGGATAATTACAAATTTTTCCTAACACCCTGCCCTGCGTTATTTCCTTTTTATCTGCATAGTGTGAAAATGTAGTTGCTTTATTTTTTTTAATCTACAAAATCTTTCTGTCTTTGAAACCAAAAACTAAATTCCTCTAAGTTCCACTACTTCCAGGATCTTTGGCCAAAATCTGTGCCCATCCTAACAAATGAAACAAGAATAATCATCATATCATGCTGTGTATGAATACATTGTTACAAGGCGTTTGGAAATACCACTTTACTTAGTGTGCCAAATTATTATGTCCTTTTAAAAGTACTTTATTTGCTTCACTAAAATATTTTACACTAGGACTACACATTCTAAAATCTGTTGAAAATGACCCTTGTAATGAAGAGTAGATAGAAAGTAGCTGTGCAATTTGAAACTACTCTCTTAAGATTAACAAACAATTCTTAAGAGAAAAAAAGTAGAAAAAATACAGAATCATCCAAAGATCTGATAGGTTTGAAAACTTATCAGAAATTCATGGAAAAAAGCCTTCAAAATACAACCTTCAGCTTGGGAAATCCCTGAGCTGTGGACTGCCACATGCCAGAAAGTTTCATTTTATGCTTGATCTGTTCTTATTTTTCCAAGGCATTTTTGACTGGCCACTATTACAGACAGTGTATCAGACTAGGAGGTGCTTTGATCAAACTGAAAACACCCATTCTTTTCTCTTGTGTAAAAAACACACAGAGAAGATTAAGATTAAAAAAACCCCTTGATTTTGCGTATATTTTAAACCCCATCAATTTACATTAAAAATGACTAGGACAAAACTATACACCCTAATTTTCTACTAACTGTTGCTTCAGTAAACAGCCGTATTTAACTGTGAGACTTATTGTTCCATTTCCTGTGATGTCAAAAGAAATCTCATCTATTACCAGGGGTCAGGAGTAGGGGGTACCAGTGAAATCATAACAAGAGGCTACTGATATTTTGCCACTAGGAGTAAATCCAAAAGCAAACAGTATTGCCTTACTATAACTGATGATAAATTGCACTTCAAAAATCAGCTAGGCAAAAAAAGCTTTTCAAGACTTAATATCAGAATTAAGATCATTAGTGCCTTAAAAGTTTACATTTTTCTTCCTGAGACATATTTAGCCCTTTGGTTTATGAAGTATTAGATGGATGGAAGTGTGTTTAGGAAGGTGTCACTTCACTGCTAACTCCCCTAACCTCCTTCTCACTCTCCCCAGACAGATACATTTGTAAGCACAGTGTTCATTCCTCACAAATTTTCTAGCATTTAATGTGCAGTTTCAAGTTGTGAAATGGTTTACTTGAAAAAGAAATGTAATATGTGTATATTCTAAAATCTATACTGGCTGATAAAAACAATCAAATGCAGTTGTGGTCTCTCAATTGGAGAACAACATTCACTGCATTACAGTTTATTTATTTGGTACCTTTCAACTCCCATTCTCAATTTTTAAAGCACTGTCTCAAATCTAATGACACATCATAGTGAAAAAACAGAGGATATCTAGGCTGACTTTCAGATCAGTTTGCTGTTTTCAAGTCTGTTACTAGCATATCTGATGTGTTAATGGATGGAAAGAGGAGACAAAAATATAGACATTTTTGTTCTTCCTTGCCATTTTTAAGTGACTTTAAAAATCTGAGTAAAAGCTAGCTTAGTTGCCAGGAAAAACATCAGTTTCTTTCCTTTGAAACATCTACTAACTAATCTTCCAGTCAGGAAATATTTTACAAATAAACCAATAACATCTTTTCAGTTTAGCTGTAAATGTTAGCAATATCTGAGAAAGAAGGGGTTTTTTTTTCCCTTTTCTTCACAGTTGCTTATAAAACATATAAATAGTCAACAATTTTGGTTTTAGGAAGGGGGCACATAGAAGGCTGGAAGCTCAGAGAACAAACTGAAAAACAAAGCAGCCTTTAAAACCCCCCAACTGTTCTCCTGCAATTAGCAATTTTCTCAGACTGGCCACTTTCACATCACTTCAAGAACTCTGTGCAGTTGTCGTACTTAATCCTACTGATTTAGCATTGTCAAATATGGGAAAATAGACTGCATTCAAGAATGACACATTTCAGGCATGACCCATCTATGGAGTTCTTCCTTGCTCCCACTGGCACAAGAGGTTCAGAACAGTCCATTCCCTCACTGTCCCAGAAGAAAAGTTGGTATGCATCACACACCCCTCATGATTCCTAACCAAATATAGTCATGCCAGAAGAATTTCCTGATGCTATTTCAGCAATATTGGCTATATAGCTTGCTTTGTGCGAACTGTTTTTATGAAACTATTCCAAATACCTGTTTGGTAAGTTAGTTTGTTGCACTACCACCAGTAGCACAGCTGCATTTAATGGACAAGAAACCCAAATTGAAGCAGTTAACATCCTGAGAAATTAAGTAAATCCTTCTTCAAAAACCAGCAATGAAGTTTTCATTAGGTCACCTACCAAGGGTAATACTTGAATTCTGAATATCCACACAAGAAATTAGGACAAAGGAGTCCTCCAATAGTAACAAAGAATCCTTTTATTAAGCTTCAAGATGGGACTGCAATGCAATGTCTACTTTCTTAACAAGTTAACAGAGGGTCAATAAAACCATGACATCAATTAAAACTGCAAAACAGTCCCAGCTTGTTGCTGCAGTTTTTTAAATTTCAGCCATCTCATGCCCATACCTTTATTTGGAAATCTAATTCACTGTATGTTTTGGAAACCTTGTTAATACAAATCTTCCACTGAAGTAAAATGCAGCTATAAATTTATTCCCAGCAAGAGGATCTAAAAGCTTGCTTTTTAGAAGCAAAATAAAACCAACAAAGGAGAAAGACCTAGGTTTTCAAGCTGTTAAAAATATTTTAAGTACTGTCTTTGCCTTTAAACGAAGATGCCCAATTCTGAAAGTCATACCTGTACAGCATTTTCTCCACATTGTTTTGCAATATTAAAGCTATTATAATATAAAGGCTTAAAGAACTACTGCTGATCATGTGTCATGACAGAAATCATAAAAAACAGCCTCTAAAAATGTATCTAGTATTACCATAAAGAAAAGCAAGCATTGACATATGGAGAGAATGAGAGTGATGCCATAGAAAGATAAGGTAGACAGAAATATAAATCAAGTGTTTGGAATTGTAACATTTGAAAAAGATAAAATGAAAACCTTTAAATAATGATAAAATAAAGGTGGGTGAGACTAGCATTATTGGTCTCAAGATGGCAATAATATTTAACAATGAAAGTTCAGAGGTACCAGGTAATGTGAAAAAAACCCAAGAACTCTATGTTTTATAATACTAATGTAAAACAGAATTGGTTTGCTCTGTTTTATAATGCCTAATAGTACCTTAGTACGTTGACAGTCATTATGTGAAAGAAATACTGTGCTACAAAAATACAATTACATAATTATAAAGAAAAAGATCTTGTAAAGTAAGTATTTTTGTATCATCAGGTATGACAAAGTGCAGAAAACCCTGTAATTTTCATTTGTATCAATATTACAGTACTAGAAAAATAAACTTGGCAGCATACTGGGAAGTGCTGGTATCTCCCAGTACAGTATGTGTCAGGCTTGCATACATGCTGCAGTGGTGGTGAATACTTACATTCTAAGTACAATGTGCTTTGCATGTGTAAAACTCCCAGCAAACACACAGAGGAGCAGCACAGTGAATGTGCAGAGATCTGACATGCTGACAATACATTAGATCTCTGTGCTACCAGCCAGGGCTGGCTGACAAGAAGTGTGTATGTGCAAATGTGGTTAAATATGCATAATTTGGATGTGCAACTGTACTTTTAACCACTTACAAATATTCAGCACACTAAGCATTTATACACACAGTATTGTTAGTGACTCGTGTCTGCTATACAGCAACACACTGCTACATGCTTAAATTTTATATGTGAGGAGGCCTGCTAAGTTCCACTGAGTTACTTACAGGAATTATGTTTAAAAAATTAAAAATGGAACAGATATCCATGTGATTTGTTGAATCAATCATGATGCTTAAAGGCAAATTTTATACTGTGTGCTGGACTCTTGTCACTTCTACAGTTAACTTATCTATGTATGTGTTGCTTCAAATTTGTGTCCTTAAAATTCTAGTTTCTACAGGAACTTACTTACGTTGTACCAATAAAAAGTATTCTCCGTAAAGTTCAGTCTTGAAATACAAGAATGCTATAAAAGTCTTTCTCAGAGACTTACTCAGGTATCAGTTTAAGGAATTGAATGCCTCTTTTAACTTAGGAAAAGATTATCAATTGATTTCTTAATGGGTTCTGATGTGAAAATATTTGAATCAATTCTTGCATTCCACAGAAAGATCAGTTAAAAAAAAGGAGTAAAAAGAAAAAAAATCAAACAAATATACCTTATAAGGAAAAAACAAACTCAATGGAAAGTATAAAAATCTTTAAGAAATTGTAAATTGTTAAAAAATAAGACTATGCTTACTTAGTGTGTATTTGGACATTGTTTGCTTTTATAAACCAGCCTTCAGCTAAGACAATCTGAGTTATTTCAAAAGATGAGAAAACTGTTCAAATAAAAATTCATTGCTTTTCCAATTTTCTTAAAATTCAGGTTTTTATGACTAGTGGCTAACAAACATCACTGCAGTCAGAGGAATTTAAAGATCTCAAAAAACTGAACTCTTGCGGTTTTAATCTACTGTTTGTTTTAGAAGTTATTATAAAATTTCTAAAAAATCAAATGTCTATTTTCTGATAGTGCTTTGCATTAGGTAGCACACTGTCATCAGATTTATCTGCTTTAAAATGAAAGGAATATCTTAAGGCTCACAATCCTGCAAACCTTTAAATAAACATTCAACATATATTCAAGGCATATATTGGAATGCATAAGACTGCTCATATCCAAACATTTCGCATGCACTTAAGTATTTCCTAGAAGAGTGGTTTGCACTTTCAAATCTTTAATTTCCTCAATGTAAATTCCAATTTAGAGAGAAGTGTTTGTGAATTGAACTGGTTTTACATTATTCTTAGGAAAAAACCCCAAAATCCTAACAGCTAAAATAAGCAAAAGACAGCCCTTAGATTGATACTCTAAAAAAGAAAAACCACCAAATTAAAACATCACTAATTAGCCTTTAAATAGAAACAAAGTAAAGAAATGAAGCACTGTCTTAATCAGATTGGCAGTTGAAAAAAAACCCAAAAACCTCAAGAACACCAGGAACCTAGCAACCAATTCCCGCTCACTTAAAACTGTATTTCTAGCAAAATGTGCTAAAGTAGTACAGTGATAAAACTGAAAGTAACCATACAAAATAGGTTCTTGCTTGTAAGTAAAAAAGCAAAAACTTCAGAGCTATTTTGCAAATGGTATCTAATTAGAAACAACATGTCAGTAGTTCAAATGATTTTCTTTTTCTCAAGTCTTTCTCAAATGTTACCAAGTAATTACAATCTTTCAAAGAAAGATTCATTCAAAGAAATTGAAAAGCCTTGAAGTCTTTACCCCAGCACTCCTATGATTTTGCCAATAAACAGTGGCTATAAGATTTACAAGCAAGATAGGTATTACATGTATTGCACACCTGCATATCTCACAAATTTCAATTCTATTATTTTTGAGAAATTAAATATCTTTTATTATCTTATTATATCTTTTATATCTTATTATTCATAGTGAATGCTATCTGGGTACATCCAAAAAGTGAACACAGTCTGAAGGTGACAATGAACATTCTTCACTTCTAATATAAAGGAATGGTTTGTGGATTGGTGCTACAGAGAGGAGAGCATGAATTTAATGCCATCAAGTCATTTGTGACTCCAATAGTTTTCAATTAATACTGAAAATCTAGTTTTCATTGGGCTGGAAGAGCACCCTTTCTAGAAATCCTTTCTTTGTGTGAAGTACAGAGGAACAGTTAATGCACAATGCCAATGTGACTTTATAGGGCATTTGGTGGCAAACATCAAAGAAGGTAGCATACCACTGCAGCTGTATCAACATGATCTCTACATAGTTCTTAAGTTTATTTTAAAAATTGCCTCAGGTGATTCTTTCCAGCATCTGCAGACACTTTCAATCTTTAAGTAAATCTCTTTCCAACTGCTAAAATTCAAATATCAATCACCACTCAGTCATGTTATCCAGAAATGTACACTTGTACAAGGCAAACCACTCTAGATGCTACACAATCTA